>NC_072766.1:16296241-16639218 GCF_022539595.1 Amphiprion ocellaris
TTTTCCAATGCAGAAGCTCTCCCCTACAAAGATGATCCCATTCATTCTAAAGTTTTCACTTCTTTCCAAAAAGATTCATAAAGTCATCAGGTGAAAATGAATTTTACAGTAAATTCATGTTTTTCTATTTATATATATATCACAGAAAACAAAATATTGCACTTTTAGTTGTTTCCAATATTGTGCAGCCCGAATGCACACATGAATTACAGCCTCTTTTATTTAACTTTAAGGAAAACTTTACTGCACCGTTTCTTACATTGTGCATGCAGCGCTCAACGGGCATCCAGAGGATTTTAGTTTGTTTGCTGAAACACTACATTTAACTCTTGAAAGAGTCCAGGAATAAACTTTAATAGAACCAGAGACAAGTTAAGTTTGACTAACTTTTCAAAGTAGCAATCTTAGTAAATCTTAAATGCTCCATTCTATGTATAAAGTATTAAACAATTGTTCTCCCTCTTTCTCTCAAACACACAACACATATAGCTTCACTTTAAAGTCTGTCCACAACTATTTAAAGCTACCCACAAAACAGCAAAAAAAAAAAAGCCAAATGTCATCTCACAGAGGACACACACACTAAGTCTGATAAACGCCACTGCAGGGAAAGGTGAATTATTCAGACAAAGAATAAAGTTCCACGCAGCTAAATGCTTACAGATCTCCTGTCATTTAACAATACAAATACAGCTAAGATGAAATAGATTTTTGTATTCATGGTAGTCGATGATCTTTGCTCTACTATTGGTTATCAGACTGATTAACTGGCAGGAATAATTGGATATTTTACCGTGAGTGTTTAGCTGCCATTAAAGTCTATTCTAGAATCGACAAAAGCTCATGATATGTTTTTCACTTTCACTGCTTTGTCTGATGTGGCAGAATTTTAAGTCAATTACAAAGCACTCAAAAAAGAAAAAAAATCAAGTCCAACTTTAGACTTTTCCAAAAGGGAACTGTTGCCGGCTCGGCTAAATCAGGCCACAATCCCAACATCCATGCACTGCTGAGTGTAAAAGTGCAGAAAAAAGCACATGTAAGGGTGCCATGCATAAGTGAACGATTTGTCAGTCAAACCACAAACACTGAAACCTTTCAAAGGCCCATTTATGTGGTTGTTATGTCTTTTCAGTGTTAAAAAAGAAGAGAAGAGTAAATAAGATTAGAGATAAATTAGACATTAGAGTAAATGGGTTCTGCCTGGAGAGTTAAAAGTGTGTTGATGAAAATTCAAAATCAAAGACAAACTAGATCTGCCAAAATCAGATGTGCTCTACAACGGACGTCAGCCAGTCTGAAAATGAGGTTGTTTTCATTTACTTTTTGTCCTTCTGGACAGAAATAAACTGAAGAGATGTGGGAGAGCAGCTATACTGGATTCACTGTTGGAGTGTAATTGCGAGGGCAGGCGGGCATAGGAGATATTTGCTGAGGAGACTAAACATCAGGCCTGATTCCAAACAAAAACCAAACCGGGTCCTCAACGATACCACATAGCGCCACCACTACTCTCACGCACACACATACTCTCTCTCTCTCTTTCTCTTTCACACACACTCTTCATTTCCCCCACAGTTCTGTAGTAATGATTGGTGTCTGCGTCTGGCAGAAATGAAACACTGAGGTATAAAGAGTGTATAGCCTTCCATCTATAAAACCAGAAACATCCTCATGAGACCCACAAGGGTTGACTTGGGCAAAAAGCAGACAGTTCGGCGCAAATCGGAGGCTCTACGCCAACATGGCAGGCGGAGAGATGGTCGCAAAAGGTTTGTAAGTCACAGGGTTGAAAAGAAACTAAGGGTTCACATTTCATAAGCTACTGCTGAGTCGTCTTCTGTGATTGACCACTTAGCAGGAGCAAGTCTGCAAACAGACGAGTCTTGTACCAACAGAGAGCACAACTTGGCCTAAAACCTGCACAGTATAGTGACAACCATCATATAGAGACAGTCACATTAACACTTCAACAGAATAAACCTTTAGATGTACAAGAAAGTATTGATACATTTATGACAAGTTTTTGTAAAGTGTGAAGCACTTGAAACACTAGAAAGAGGACAACAGAGGGATTAGAGAAAAAATCTGAGGTTGTAGATAAAGAGAGAGAAATAAAAGGACAAAGAGTGAAAGAGAGGGGAAGGACTGAGGGGAAGGGGAGCAGAAAGAGGGGAGAGACAGACGACAGGAGTCTGTAATCAGTTAGTCTTGTTGTGTGTCTTAAAATAGAGTTCCCCCAGCCTATAAACAGAAACCTACTATTACTAGCGCTCTGACAAAGCAACTCTCGGATCCAGGCGTGCATGTGAGCGTGTGTGTGTGTGCGCACACGCTGGTATGCATTAAGGCCACAGCACACATGGAGCTCGTTAGAGCATGGACCCCTGGGTAATGTGGTTCTGTGAGGGGCCCAACGAACTACAACCACAGATCAACTGTCAGATTAAAATGATGATTCTCTGTTTGGCTCCAGGAGTATTTTCAACAGCTTTTCATGTGAGCAGAATGTTTCTACCACTCAGAGCACCAGAGGCCTTTTAGTTCTGTGCTTTGGACTGTGATTAGCTTAAAATATAAGACTTGAGCAACTGAAACAATAAAAATAATGTCGCCATACCTCTTGTTATGTTTCTGGGTTTTTTTTCTGCCTTTTTTGGGAAGGTTTACAGAGTAGAAGGAAACAAACGAGAAATAAATGTCTGACATGAAACAAAGGTCCCCAGCGTTGCACCAAGGACATTGTGGTTACATAGTATGATTCTTTACCACAAGGTTACCAGGGAGCGCTAGAAACACCATAACATTCAGGTCAAAACATTTTTCTCTCTCTGACCTTTATTTAACCAGGATGGTCTCAACATCAAAACTATTTTTCCAAAGAGTTGTGGCCCAAATGGCAGCATAATTATACTACACAAAAACAACAAAGAGCCAACATTCACAGACTGAATGTTGAGTAAGTGCAAGGGCATAACATGAAGGGCATAAAATTACATTTAAACTGACAATGTGTCAACAAATCTAAAGCTATTATTTAAAACATATGCACTTGTTCACTTGAGTTTTTGAAACTTTCATGACTTTGTGTTTAAAATGATCAAAGACAAATTTGAAACAGTGGAAATAGCAAATGTAAAGACACATCTCCCCTCTGTTACCATGCACTGTGACCCTTATTGTGTTATGTCACTGGTGACGGCACTGACATGAGCTGACGATAAAAACCTTCCAGTAACAAATGAAAAGACAAACTGTACTGAATAGATCTGTTAAAAGCCGGTATTTGAAGGTGGACAACATCTGCAAAGAGGGATCAGTCAGTCAGATGTCTCACCTGCGTGTCTGTCTCTGTAAATGGCTCCTGTTGTGGTTGTAAGACTTTGCTTTGGTGTGTTGGGTCTGGACTGCAGGACTCTGCCTCTCTTCCTGCAGGTTTCTATGAGTTTCTCCCTCAGCTGAAGAAATGCAGACAAGCAGGACGGCTGAGGAGAGGGAAAGACAATAACACATTTTAGATAGAACACGTTACACTTGATAAATGCTGTTTTTAACGGTGAAAACAAAACCCAAAATGTGCAACTAGTTACAATGAAAGTCACCTTTTTCTCTCCTAAAATATTCACACACATAAACATGCACACATTCCCCTTTTTGTTGACTTGTCTCCACTCACGTCGCTGTCCAGCAGCTCAGTATTCTCTGCGCCGCTGTGTGCCAGCAGGTACTTTGAGTGAAACAGACGACCATCGAAGCTGTGCCAAGGCATCAGGGCAGCGCTGGGCAGCGGGCAGCCGCTGGCACAGTTAGCACCCAGCAGGTGGCTCAGTCCTCGGATGTAGAGAGATCCCAGCTGCACCGCACGACTGGAGAGGAAAGGCAGCTAAGAACGAAGGAAAAAAATGGATGGTGGCACATCATTAATATGAGATTCGATATTCGATTACTGCAAATCTTTTTTATCGGGCATTCCACAGAAACCCCTCTCCCAACTCCAACTGGTCCAGAATGCAGCAGCTAGGCTTCTTACTGGTTTTAACAGACGACATCACATCTCCCCTGTCCTAGCTTCCCTCCCAGGCTTCCTATCCTTTTTAGAATTGATTTTAAGATTCTGCTGATCACTTTTAAAGCTTGCCAGGGCCTTGCCCGGGCCTTGCCCCTGGATATATTTCAGACATACTATCCCCGTATGTCCCCTCGCGCAGCCTTAGATCCTCGGGTGGGTCCCTCCTGGTTGCTCCAAAGTTGAGGCTTAAATCCAAGGGTGACCAGACTTTCTCCATCAGGGCCCCTCGGTTTTGGAACGACCTGCCTGAGGAGATAAGGCTCGCCGAATCAGTAGATTGTTTTAAATCACTTCTTAAAACCCACTTTTATGAACATTGTGATCCCTCTGTATGTGGATCTATGTATCATATTGTTGATGCTCAATAAAAATGAAAAGGAAAAACACTTTTATAGACTCGCCCTCCTGTAAAGTTCTCTTTTTCTTTTATCACTATGTTCTACCTGTCAAAGCACTTTGTGAACGTTCTTCTGAAAGGTGCTATACAAATAAAGTTATTATTATTGTTATATTTTGCTGCATCTTTTGTCACCACACTCAGTGACAGGTGATGCAGCACTGACTCTGCTGAGCTAAGGCAAACTAAAAAACAACAGACCACACAGTCGGTCATGTCACTGTCCATGGAGAGAGACTTTGCTGTGAGATTTACTCATGGGACTGATAAATCTTAAAAGTATTAATTTGAAATCATTTGACCAAAAAAAGTAATCTTCTAAAACTTGTCTGACTTGGTTTTATCAAAGTTTTTAACCACATCTAACTCTCAGGAGACTTGCTGCAGCGCTAATATGCATGATTTTGATTCTTTCATCTTGAGCAGCAGCATAACAACATTTACACCAATGGATCAAATGAACCAAACTAAACTGTGACTAGACTGCGACTGAAGCATCAACACCAGCTTTAATCTGCACAACTCAAATATCCTCCCAAACTGCAGCATCTGAAGGGAGTCCTCCTGCAAACAGACATCTGTTTCTTCAATGTGCTTAGTGTCACCATCCGGAACAAATTCCTGAACTTTTCTCTCACAGTTGCTAAAATAATTGGTGTTTCCCAACCCCAATTTGCACAACCTTATCTGCTCAGCCCTGACACGTAAATCACACAATTAACTACGACTCAGACCACCCACTTCACCGTTAGTTAACTCTGCCAGACGGCAGTGAGGTATCTTTGCATCTGTCCATTTATCTACACATCTTTTTCAAAAGGTGCTGGGAATATGATGGTACGTGTTCTTTGGTTAGTTTGGCTCACTGAGACAAATTGGATAAAAATGAGACGCTCTGTTGCCTATGATGTTCTAAACCTTTCTGTTGTATGAAATTATATGCTTGAAACTTGAATAATGGGAAGTAAAAAGGAAATGGGAGGAAAAATGAGAATGCAGCTTATACTTATCTAAATCCAAAACACCAGGTATTGTATTGTAGAAACAAGCAAAGTGGTCCATCCCACAATTAAAACTAAATACACTTGCAATAAAACTTGAAAGACAATTACATGAATTAATTCATGAGGATAATATCCAATTTCCATCTCACTGATTTCTTTAAAGATAGAACACACAAACATACATCTTACAGCTGCTTTATGCTATTGAATGAAAGAGAAACAAGAGACAAGCTGAGTGTAACGACAGCAGTCGGTAACAGCAGGCAGATGTTCTCTGTGTGTGTCTGCTCTCACCTGTCCTCTGGTAGATAACACTGATAACAGTGATTACGTGTACACACACACACAGACACACACACACACACACACACACACAGAGACACACACACACACACACACACACACACACACACACACACACACACACACACTTCCCTGCCTGCCACCTGCTTCCAGTCAAACACAGCTTCACCTTCTGAAAACAATGAACCACTGGACGGAGACACAAAAGCCTGAGGGCGCTCACAAACACACCGACACAAAGACGGAGGGAGAAAAGAGATAGAGAGCAACATGAAGAGGGACAGAAAAAGAGAAAGTGGTCGAGTGTAAAAAGTAGATGAACATGAGAACACACAAAAGGAGAGAGACAAAGACAGAAATGTGTGTGTGTCCGTGTGTGTGTGTGTGTGTGTGTGTGTGTGTGTGTGTGTGTGTGTGTGTGTGTGTGTGTGTGTCCAGCGGGGTGGAGTGTGTGTGGTGTAAATAGCTCCATGTGGTGAGCGTCAGCCAGGACAGACAGGCGACTGTCGCCAGCATACTCTCCCTGTCACACACACAACGCACGCCAAAATCACAGTCCCATGGGGAGGAATGTTGCAACAAAACCGACGCATCCCAAAACCTACCCACAACCCCTTTCCCCTAAACACACACACACACACACACACACACACACACACACACACACACACACACACACACACACACACACACAAACAGTGTGACTCATTTTCACGAGCGCAGACACACGTCTTCAATAAAGGAACATTTAAATGAAGAAAGTCTTTGCTTTGTATGGTGTGTTGAAATACAGATGCACATTTTCAGGTTGTGATATGTTGAGTGGAAGATGTTTGTGAATCTGTAGAGTGCACATACACACACGTGCAAACCACACACAATCAATAGTTGACCATTTGTTCACCAACATCTAAGCGTACAGTCTGTATAGTGTGTGTGTGTGTATTTAATTCATACACTAGTCACCCAGTTAAACCCCCTCCTGCAGCGCTGAACCTCTCCCACACAGCATATTCAAATCAACGCCCAGCCCTAATTATTGTGTAGAAAACAGACGAGCAGCAAAAATACAAATTACTAGACATAAGTATGGTAATTAAGCAGTAAAAATAAATGGGGCTACAAAAAGGCAGCAAACACAACGGCCGTTTTCCCAGAGAATGGAAAAGCACAGCTGATGCTGGTATCTGTGAGAACTCACGAGTCACATGAAGCGATTTCACTGAAGACTGAGAAGACAGTCGCACCGCTGCTGCCTTGTTGGCTTCAACACTGCTTTGATTAGGACTTGAGCTAATTATTATGTTTACTAAGTGATTAAAAGCTACAACACTAATATATAAATGCGTAACTCTGGTCCTTGGTCCAACATGTTCTACCAACTTAAAAATGTAGTTTTAGTTTTTCTAGACACAGAAATGACACCAGTAATCATTAAAACTACTATATTATCAGCTAAAAAATATAAAACATTACAGATTTGACTGCAAAAAAGAAACATCATTCAAGACTGTTTTTAACTTTGAATACGATTTGATTTTAAACGATCTGTTAACTGTTTCTCTTTATTTTTGTGTGTGGTTTCTTAGAAAAGCTTGTCAATCAACAGTGTGTTTCTGTGTTCTCTCCACTTTCTCTTCACTTTCTATTAATGGAAACAATTTCAGAGCGGTGTTTACCACAAGAGGACTGTGTTTGGTGTAAACGGCAGAGAACATTGTCTTCTTGAAGCAGGAAACAACATTTGGTTGTATTTTGACCAAAAGTAAGGGTGTAGATCAGAATTACCTTTTTTGAAAATAACTAAAAATCAAAAACAATGGTCTTCATGTATTGTATGTTGGGTGTCTGCGGTTATGACAGACCTCAATCCGCTGAAGCTCCTGCAGGGATTTTAGTCTCAGACATACAGCCTGACTCAGGTAGGCATCCACGTCCTCTTGAGACAAAGTTTGTACCTGAAAACATACACAAAAACAAGCACACAGACAGAGAGAGAGAAAAATATATGGTGAGCCAATTCAGTCACATCCCAGTGTGTCTTCAGTGTCGGTCAGTTTGTTTGGTCTGCTCACTGTGCAACAATTCAACAGAGAAAGAAACAATGCTGTCGACAGAAACAAGGCTGCCCAGTTGTGTGTACAAAACAAACAAACCCTCAAGTTATTTAAATAGAAGAATGTGAATACAGCGGCGATCAGACAACAGCTACTATTGTCTGTCAGACTGACTGCTCATCTTTAATTATCCACTCAGCTAACGGTTCATCTGTTACATGACTGGTGACCGTCTGTGTGATGGACTACAGCGGTGTCTCTGTCTGGTAAACTACCAGCTGATCTGCGTCTTTGAGCTTTTAGCTGTTAGTTTGAGCTGCTAAAATACTTTGAAACTGTGAAAAAATCTCTGACTGAACGTTTGGAGATTAATCTGCATTGTGATTTATATAGTTAAAACTATATGCAATAAAAGACCCTCTCATTCTGCGCATCTAATTTAATAATCTTTTATTTCTTAATTTTGAGACTTGGAGAAGTTGAAGGAGTAAATTGCTAAGTCATGGAGCATTCTATCAGGATGACAATGTTTCGCAAGCATTTCACAAATCCAACATTCACAGCTTATGAATTTTATGCAATGTGAGATGCAAAGATCACTGAATTTAATCATTATTTTGAGTAATGAAAGAGAAGAAAATCAAACTGCAGTATAATTTCTGTTTTGCTCCTACATGACGCACGCATCTTGATCCAGGTGATGTGAACCTGTGATTCCCGTTATGTTCGAGCTCAATCAGCTGACGTCAATGCAAAAAGGACAAAATCTCTGTTTCTTTGACATACTTTGAAAACTGGTCACAAAGCATTACAACAGGATCACCAACAGCTCAGATTCATATTGTTCAAAACATACGACCAAAACAACATAAAAGTACTGACGTGAATTAAGACTCATCTCTTGGCCTTTGGGTGGTTATCAGACCTGCTGTTGACATTGAAGTTACAAAGACCAGTGTCTGTGGCTAAACTGGAAACTCAGTGGGTGTTAATGGCTGCCATGAAGCCACAACAAAACAACAGAGAACAGAGCGTCAACAAGCCGTGTTTAACTTCACATCACATGTTGACAAAGGAGCAGAATAATTGTTGTGTATGTCTTACAGATGCAAATCCTGAATCAAAAGCTGACGCGCATGTTTAATTGTCACCAAATATATGTGGTCTTTCATTTTCTGTTTACATAAATCACCAGGTGTAGATTTACTACCTACTCATTTAACAGATTTACTTATTCAGTGGAGGCCAAGCCAGACATGAAGCCTGACCAATGAAAACCATCGGAGACATATGAATCACATTGGAGACGTCACCGTTTTCAAAGTGTCTACAACAAATGATGTTTTTGTATTTTTTTGCAACTGGAACACCCAACATGACTAAAGAAAGGAATATAGATGGCGATACACAAACATAAGACATTTATAACAACAATTACCTATGTTTTGGCCTAAAAGAAAACTAAATTACACTTTGTTATTTATATGAACCATAAGACATAAGAACAAATAAGTTCAATGATGAAACAAGTCATGGGTTTTTCAGTTCTCTCTTAGAAGATTGAAAGTTTCTCTTTAATTGACCTTTGTTATTAAATAAAATCTTCTGGCTGTATTTTTACTGCCTGAAAACTATTCAATAAGCAAGTCGACAATACCTGTAGTGCAATGTACGTGACCAGACAGAGTGCAGCCAGGAGAGAGTCTTCAGTGGCTCCATACAACTCTGAGATGTCGAGGCAGTCAAAAATTGAAAGGAAAGTTTTCAGACGAAGAGCAGAAACCTCAGGACCAGTGCTAAACCATAGTAAGTCCAGAGTGGGTTGAACACCTACACATTCACACAGGGGAAAAAAATACCGTAAGACTTTGGATGTATAAACACGTCTTCTCTGTATTAAGCATAACAAGAGGCAGCTTTTCAAAATCATTCTGACGGTCACACACACCAAAAGGTTTACTCTACAACTACTTAATCATGAGGAAAACATCATAACTAGGAAACATAAAAGACGAATTTAGAACCACATGACTCTTTTATTGTTGCTTATTCAGAGCATACTAAAGTGTTATCAGTGTGAGATAAAATATGCAAAACTAAAACATAAAAACCCATTTTAATCAAACTGATATCACATTTTGTCCAAGCAGAAGGTGATATGTGAATAAAGAAACTAGCACAGTACAGTAGTAGTACAGTACATGGGAGGCGGACTGGGACAGGTTGGACCATGTCAGGCTCCTTCAAAGGGTTTCCAGGGTAGACAAACCATTCCTTGATTGCTGGAATATCCACAATGTTGCCTGAAAACACACAAGAAAGACATCATGCTTCGAACAACTTTACACAATCATCTGCAAAAGACATCAAAGCCTTCTCATCAGATATTTTCAACTATACACACAAAGGCAATGGTAGAAACTCCACTTCAGACCATGCATTCCTCCTGAGGATGGTAAAATCATCGGTGCGTTTCTGCAGGTTTGCTTGTATTTAACTGCACATGTATATCAACATGTGTGCTTATGTCCTCATATGTGTGTAACTTTGATGTGTTTACGGTCTTACCATCCTGCCTGAGCAGCAGCAGACCATAGATGCGTTGTCTGCAGGGCTTGTAGACGAGGGCCTGAGGTAGCAATTCAGCGTCCTCTTCGTCCTCCAGAGTATTGCTACATTCAGTGACTCCCTCACACACAACACTGTAAACCATGAAACCCTCTGCTGCTACATGCTTCTCTCTACATGCCTGTGGAAAACCACACAGCAAAAAATATTTAGCCATTCTGGTATTTGGTTGCCTGAAAACAGCAGGGAGTTCTGCAGGACAAATATACATGTGAGACACATAGCATACCTTTAATATTTCTGGGCTCACATGTTTTTCAAAGGCAGAGGGAAGTACAGAAATGTCACCTAGCCCAAGAGCACTCTGTCCAGGTAAAAGGTAGGAGCAAACTCCCCTCATGAGGAGCTCTCTGTCAGGAACCGACAGATTTAGAGACTGTGGGAAAAGTCCAGTTTGTTCCTCCTCTCTGCTCCACATAGAGCTGACAAGCTGGGATACTGCGAGCACCACCTGCCCCTGAGGAGCTCCAGGGTGTGGTGTGGGATTGCTTTTCCTGAGAACAATAAAATAAAGAAGTTTAACTACGCTGGCTCACCAAACAAGATGAGTGTATTTATCTGCAGACAAAAGTCAAGAATGTAGGCTGGGAAAATAATTTCATGGAACTTTTAAAAAATATTATGAAAGGGTGCACTCTATAAATAAATGAAGCCAAATATTATGAAAGGGTGCACTCTATAAATAAATGAAGCCAATGACCAAGAAAGTATGTATTTAGATGAGGACAAGACTGGAAATTCCAATTTAATGTTCATACATTACAGCAAATATCAATGTAGAGAAAAAATATAAGTAAAGACACCTGTAAGTTTCCATGGCAGTGTTCCTGATGTGCCGCATTCGCTCCTCTGACACGACATCATTGCCGAGGAGACAGGCTAGCAGTGGTAGCTGGGTAACCAACAGTCCAAGGGTTTTACAGAGCCGCTGCCGGTCGTACATGACAGTCGTGAGGCCTTTCATCCACAGCTTGGTCACAGACAAATAGGGGGCACTTTGAAGATAAGAAAAAAATCCTTTTTCAGATGAAAAATTTTCCATCAGTGTCAAAAAAACTCTGACAACCTGTCAGTCTACAATCAGATTTGCCATTTTAAGTTATTTAATTCTTGTCATTCGGCAGTCTTTTTTAAGTACATAAAAAAAATCATATTTACAAACCTGTCATATATGATAAAGTCAGAGTCCTGTCCCAGAATGCCCATGCTGCCATGCTGACGAGCGTAGTTGGTAATCTCATAGTCCGCCTCCCGCACTGAGCAATACACTTCCTGACCCAAGGAACTGTCAAAAACATAAAAATAATCTATAAATCACAGCTAAAATAACTTAAATACATTACTAATTTTATGATCTCAATATGCATATTTTGTACAGGAGGGATACAACATCACAGTTAGTGTTGTAAATGCCAACCTCAGAGCAAAGCGTGTGAATGTTGCCAGACCAGAGGGCAGACAAAAGAGCTCTCTACCAGGCTGCACTCCGTGCTGCTTGATGTAGCGAAACATTTTAGAAATCTCCCCATTCACTCTGTGTCTCCTCTTCACCTGTAGACCACAGAGGATGTTGGTTTTATGTAAGAAGTTGGGCCCAGGTAAATTCACAAGATCAACAGAATTAATATCAAGCTCTGCACATGAAGCTGCAAGCCCTGAAACAATATGTGTAATAAAAGTTCCCCTTGAACTGTTGGAGTAGACAACCAGGTAGGTTGAAAACTGCTTAAGGTGTTAGATCAGTACAGTTTCTAAAGAGCTGGTGGGCACCTTCTACTACAGGTGAAATACAACTACAACGTGTGGCGCTTAAAGAAACTAAAGACTTAAATACAGTTTCAACATGTTAAATTATAGCAATCTTTTATGTGTCCTTCCTCACCCACTCCTGTCTCTTCTGCTCTTCTACCACTCCATCAAAGAAAAAGACCAGTCTGATGCCTGCAGCATTAAAAGCCTCCACCCATCTCTTCAGAACATCCATGTATCCCTTCCACTGGCCACCACACACCCAGTCCTTACATGAGTACCAGTGACGCAGGCATGCCATACCATCCACAACAAGAGTGGGAGCTGAATGAGAGTGAAACACAACTTTAACAGACAGCAAGCCTGCATGTTAACCCACTCTGAGCAAACACACTACCCCAATAATAATAAATAAAATTCTAGACTTCTTTCTTCAAGTGTTGTGATTTTAAAACAAAAAAGCCTTGAGGCAATAATCAGCTGCAAATAATTCTATGGTGACTGTTTGGACTGTTGGACTTGGCACTTACAGATGAGGAAGATGAACACATCTAATAAACAATTTACAACACACTAGAACGTAGTATCAGCAGATGTGAAATTATAAAGAGACTCCTTTGTGAGATCCCATACATATGTACATAGTATTCATAACAATGAATGACAAATAGTACATCAAAGCTGCAGTTCTAAAAATATGTTTTCATGGAAAAAATACATGAAAACTGCAAATAGACACTAAAAATACTCATATCTTCATAGAATTACATTATACGGCGTTACTGGGGTATTTAAGAAATGTTTCACAGGGATTATATGCACTAAACTTAAAGTGTTAGATTTTCAACTAATATCATTCCTGAGGCCTAACTACCTACCTCTATATCTGTAGTTAAGAACAGCAGTGCAAGAAAAGATGTGTAAAGATGTACA
This sequence comes from Amphiprion ocellaris, assembly GCF_022539595.1. NCBI lineage: Eukaryota > Metazoa > Chordata > Actinopteri > Pomacentridae > Amphiprion > Amphiprion ocellaris. Next base: position 16,309,382 of record NC_072766.1, read on the forward strand.
GAATACTGGACAGAGATGTAAATTTGGCAGCTTACTGAACCTAAGTGATATCCATACTAAAAAAATCACGTTTGTTCAGATAAATGTACTTGAAATGTAATCATTTTGTCTGTTATCTAAACGCTTCATCTTCCAAATGTTTAACAGTACTTTCATCAGCTTTGTAAACTCAACTGGTGGTGTTAGCTGTGGTTGTTGAACTTTGCTGGCTTTTGGCAGCATGTTGTCTGGCCATCTCTCTCAGGTTCACTGTCACACAGGCTTCTGGGCAGCAGCGCTCCATAAAGGACTGAAGACCCTTCACACCCATTTCTACTGAACAGAAAGAAAAACACAGAGAGAATTATTCACTGAAAATTTAAGGCAGGATTTATGCCAGCACACTGGACCGAAACTGTAATGTAACGTCTTCGTAACACGTTGTACTTTAAATATTTGATGAATGACCCTGTTCTGCTTTCAGAAAAACGCTGTGACAGTTTGTCAAGACTATTAATGCAGCTGTTCAGTGCGAACAGACATGAATGCTAACCGTTAGCTTAGCTTCTAGCCGCTCAGCTCATTTATTAAGAGACAACCGCGTCTCTTGTCCCGTCAAACACACTCGCGGAAAAACCAAGTTATGTCTGTAAATACTATCAACCCCTGCATTGTTCCGCAGAGCAACAAACTCACTCTAAAACCCTGGTGTAGTTGAGCAGCATTAAGTCCGCGCTGTGTTTACTTGATGTACATTCAAATTACTTCCTGTAATCTACGCGTGGCGTCATCACGTTGCAAAACAAAGCGCACGTGCTTGGCGCATGGAACCTCCAGAAGCAGCAGTATCAGAATTTTTTTTTTAATTATCTGCGAGATTAATGTAAATATTAAAGACTGTGCGGAGCCAAAATAAACTGTGAGACGGGGCAGAGTGTTGCTGCTGCAGTTGAAGAATAAACATCCTGAGCTGTCATGAATAAGAATGAACCATTGTGGTTTTGTGGACTCCCCATTATAGCTCTCCAGGCCAGGATCAGAGGGGCCTAATTGCTCTCCTGGAGAATGGGGGGGCTCTTCTCTGGAGTCACAAGCTATTAGGTCTACCTTCTCAACACAAAGCGCCCCCGTCCCTTCCACTCTATTGTCTGAGCAGAGCAGGAATAAAGAAGGCGACATATGCTGGCTGTCAGTCCAGCTGTCAGCATCTGTCGTTCCTCAGCCAGATGCTCTTTGGACTGCTGGGACAATCCCATACAACTGATCTTCAAGGAGGGAGGAGCACCATGATTCTCAATCACCCACTCAAGAGTTATAGACATTAAACTCACTCTCAGTGTACTCGGGGCACCTGTCTCAAAAGCACCTGAGGCTAAAGCGACTCTAGTATGTTTTAATTTTAACATATGGGTTTGAATCGCTTTGCCTTAAATAATCATCACCTTCATCCTGCACAGATGTTAAAGCAACAGCTGCTGCAAGTACTCTGCTTATAGCCCAGTTGTCTTAAAGCTGCAGTGGAATGTTCGCAACTACCAAGCTCTTCAATCTGTGATATTGTTTTATTGTTGTTCCTCTTGATCAACCTCAAATGTCCATTAACAGATTGATTGAATACTTACATGATCATTTAAATAGTCTTAACCATCTTCAATTATATGAACAGAAAACTTTTTCTTTTTGACTGGTATGGTTTTCAGAGAATGAGACGGTTGGACAACAAGCTGTGCTGAGGTTCTGCAGCTAACATTTATTTTCACTCTTGATTCATCTACAGATTTACTCAATTAGCTGATAAATCAAATGATCTGTAAAACAAAGAGAGCAAACTGGAAAACAACAGTGTTCCCAGAGAAGGGCCAAGCAACCAAAACCCCAAAAACAAACATCTTGGTAGAGTAGCAAAAACTAGAAAATATTTACATTTGAGAAGTTGTAACACACAAAGTTCAGCCAATTTTTGCTTGGAAAGAGTAGATGGAAGCCAGAAAGAAAGGAAATCCTTATTGCATGTTTACAGTGAGGGTGCTTGTGTTGGAAATAAAGAGTCTGTTGAATTTCAAGACGAGGAAAAAATGCTCTGTGTCATTTTGTTTTCAATTCATTTGTATTGTTAAAGACAAAAAATATGTTAGATAGATAGATAGATAGATAGATAGATAGATAGATAGATAGATAGATAGATAGATAGATAGATAGATAGATAGATAGATAGATAGATAGATAGATAGATAGATAGATAGATAGATAGACACAATCCAACCAGCCCTGAGAAGGGGGTTTATATAATCCTGCATCCCTTTGTTAGCACCCACTGTTTGGGTCTGTTGTCTATTCACGTTTCAGAGCCACCTCCTCCTCCTACAAGGACTCTTCCTTCTCCTCTTCGATCTCCTTCCTTTTGAGTTCCTCCCCCCTGTTGCCTCCCCTCCTCCCCTCTCCTGACCAAAGCTTGACTCAGGAGAAACAGAGGCAGATGTTCCAGGAGCACACGACTGCCCTCACCCACCCCCACCACCTCCCATTTGTACTGGACCAGCAGTTAACCCCCGGAAAGAATTGACCATACAAGCACGCACACACTCATACAAAGAACACCGCTGCCCAAATCTGTACGGGCTCAACAGTTGTCCAACTGAATGAACAACACACACACACACACCGAGTGCCGTCCAGATCCCCTCAGGGTTCCTGATAGCAGCCACCTCAGGGTCAGGCCTGGTGTCAGCGTCCAGAGCCCAGGGTCTCTGTGGGCAGCTGGCCTGGCTAATCCTACTGCTGGAGGCCAGAGCTCCTCAAACTAAAGGCCAAGAACCCCTGGGGGACCACAGGCAGGGATCTCAGGGAGCAGGGAGTGTGCGATTTGTTCAAAATGTAGGGGTTTTTGTTTGTTTGCTTGCTTGCTTGCTTTAAGTCCAGATCAAACCTCAAAGAAAACATTACACATCAAACACCAGAGTCCTGTGGGAATATAAATATTGGTCATCGTCACAAATCTGATTCATCCTCAGAAGTAGATTGATTAGTGTTAACTCACATTTTGTGCTCAAGCACTGCTTAACGGATGTAACTGACATGGTGAAATTCAGGCAAGTGTATAAAATGATGTACAAAAATAATACCTGGAAATTTTCTGTTCAACATAATGGTGGAACCAAAACTTGAATATTATTTTGTCATTAATTACATTCAGCCTATAAAATATGTAAACACAGGAGAAATGTCCCAAGGTCATGTCTTCAAATTGTCTTCACCTTTGTTTTTCACATTTCACTTTACATTATAATGTGAAGTGAATTTTCAAGTAAAATTGCCATTTTTGCCAATGCACTCAAACACTTTTCAGTGATCAAAATAACTACAAATTCAAGTAGCTCTCAACTAATCAATTAATTGACTGCTTCGGTTTTACTTCCCATGAGGTCAGAACCGGAACATAGAGAATATGAGGTATCACAGTGACAAAAAGGTTCAACATTTAAGTTGTAGAAGGTGAATTTTAAAAGGAGGACTGACATTTAAAGATTTAAAGAGCAAAAATCCACAAGTTTCCCATGTTTTCTAATTTCCTAAATTGGTTAATCATAGCCCAGACAAGACCAGGATGACATGTGGGCTATCAAAATATCATACTATGCTACACAACACAGGAATAAGTGACTGTAACACTTGGAGGCTAACAGGTGGTATAAGGCAGTGCATTCCTGACAGGGGTGATAAGTGGGCTGCCTCAGGTGTTGTGTGGGTGAGGTGAGTCTCACGTTTCTGACATGATATGAGTGCTACCTATCTTTTTATCTATCTATCTATTGCAAATGCTATGAATGAAGGTTCGATGAATGCAGTGACGCGGACAAACAAAATAACACTGCAGCACTATTTTCCAGTCAAATTGAATATTGTTTCCTATTCACTCATTCTCAGACACAAATTAAATATCTCAGTCAGTGCATCGAGTAATTAAAACCAGCATTGTGGCTGTGTATGATGGGAGACCAGAATTTAAGTATTTACACTTGTTGGGGCTTAAACTGAAAGATCCCGAGTCCCTGTGAACTTTGATTTCTGCAACTGACCATTCCAAGGCCTGCCATGCTGTGTGTGTGTGTGTGTGTGTGTGTGTAGCTGGTGTGATGGTGATGATGTGAAGGTTCCCACGACAGCCATCCATCCATTTCTTGGCACACACGCTCACACACTCGTGCACACAAACGCACAGGCCATATGGCCACCTCATACCCAATGCATGCCTCCACTGTGAGCCGGCCCTGGGAGCAAGCAGCAGCTTCACCTCCAGAGGCGTCCTCCTCTGTGGAGGGAGAAATGGAGGAGGAGGAGGAGGAGGAGGAGGCTTGGGATGGCAGAGAGAAGGGAGAAGAGGGAGAAGGAGAAATGGAAGGATGGTTACATAGAGATAGAGATGAGGGGAGCCATTTGGTAGCTGCTCCATGTTGTGGTGTTTGGTGAGCAGATGGCCGGGGCTTGAGGAGGGGGCGTGTCTTGTCCTCGCGACCCTTCACAAATCACACGGTTTTCCCCCGAGGGGCTCGCGACTCGCCGTTCAATAGGAATCAATGGGAATTACTCCGCGAGAGAAAGGGATGAATGGGCGGCGGGGCGCGAGACCTCTTCCTTTGTTGTTACCCTGCGTGTCACAGAGCTGCTGGTCCACACACACACACACACACACACACACACACACACACACACACGCTGGCCAACACACGCGCACACGCACTTACTCACACACACGGAAACACTTCAGTTAAACAATCGACCTCCAGTTAAACCATTCCTTAACCCTATGGGTGCGCGCACACACATACACACACACACACACACACATACACACAGAGGGATCAGAGGGGAGGAGTTTGTACTTTCTGCTGTTTCCTTTAAGACACAATCAGAGAATCTCGTGGCATAAATTATGTTTCAGGGAAAAATGTTGTCTTGGTGCTGGTGAGTGAGGATAGGGGAGAGGAGGAGGGTCACTCTCCATCCCATCATGCCTCTCAGTCACGCTTTGGTGGCGTAATCGGAAAATGTGTGCCACGTCATGGTGATGAATGACTGATAGTATATTGGTCTAATACAGAGAGGGAGAGAAAGACCTCTGAAAGTCGGGATGAGTGTAAATAAAAGGCTTCAGGAGAAGAGATTTTACGCCACGCCACGTAGGGGCATTGCAGTCTATTTATAAGGGGGCTGAAATCAACTGGTTAAATGAAATGAGCAGCTCGGAGCCGCGTCCTGCAGCTAAACACACACACTGGTATCTGGGAAGACGGTGGCAGGCAGGGATAATAGTGTTAAAGCTTAAGGTTAAAGGCCTTTCAATCAGCCTCGAGGGGTGTAAAGAGCACATCATGGACACGCAACCACATTAGACACAGGCAGCTATACACTGACCCAGAGGGAATAACCAAGCAGGGTCATCAGAGCTACTTCATTTTTATGCACTGATATGAGACTGCAGCTCTGGATGTTTTGACATGGCAGCCTCAGAGTTGTCCATATGCTGGTTTGTGGAGTGTGAATGAAGGCCTTGTTTGTGGACACCAAAACAGTGATGCTATGCAGAGGGAGCAGCTTCAGTTAGAGCTGTTAATTAAGACCCCCCTCTTCTTCTTCTTCCTCCTCCTCCTCCCCGTGCTCATATGTGTAAACATCAGAAGTGGTGTTGCACTCTGATGCAGCAGAGACACGTGTTCTTCTCTGGACTCCGCTGCCGCTCCAACACATTAATAAAGAAATGATTCAGAAAGGAGGCCCTCTCTGGATCTGTGCATTGTTGAGGTTGAGTTGATTGACAAGTGTGGCACCAAAACCCAATTAATTGCTCTGTCCAATCAGCAGCTCTTTTCCCAGGCTTTCACTTCCTTTTCTGTGAACCATCAGGTCACACAATCACACATGAATCAACCCTGCACAGGTGTATTATACATCTCTTAAGCTCCACACCTCCACTTTTGCCTTAGATTTCTGAATTACAACAGGTTGATTTGTTATTGAATCCTTTTTAAAAACTTAATGAATCACAGCACAAGGTTGTTTAATTGAAGTCATACTAAGATCTTCAGTTACTGCACAGCTAAAGATAAGCTTGTATTAACATCATGCCAACAAGTGTGGATTCTTCCCCACATTTTTCTGCGGATAAACACACATGCAAATTAGACAGTGAGTCCATGTGGGGAGATGGTGTCATGTTGCCATTCTAGCAGACACACACTTTCAGTATTGTAGCTGGAGTCTGTAATGTTTATTCTCATGTGGTTGCATGTAATATGTGACATTTCATTATCAAACATATTGTAAGATTACTGTTTATGCACCCTTCCATGCTTTCCCTCCGTCTCTCTCCCTCTCTCTCTCTGGTGTTGTATTATTGTGGGAGAGCAGGTGCTGCCGACCCAATTACCATACAGCTGAAAGCACAAAGAAAAAAAAACTTTACTCCCTCTATGACTCCCCTCCTCCCCCTCCCCCTGCTCCTCACAAAGTCCCTTAATGACAGCCACGCGAGTGACACACCACCAAGTCTTTTTTACTGCCTCTACCAAAGAGCGAGTAAGGGGAAATACACGGGCATGCGCTGAAAACGGGGTTTTAGGTGTGCTGGCCTGTAGCCAGTGTGCGTAGTTTGGTGCGTCTTTACGCACTTTTGTCTCAGACAATATTTTGCTTTCGAGCCCCAAAATTTTGGTCTTTATCCGGTTACAATTATTCAAAATTGTAGTTTATGACTGTGAATAGATAGAAAATAGATATTTTAAAAGAGTATATATGAATTTGGTAAGGGTGATAGAGTGTCATATAATGCACCTAACAGTGATGTTGTCATCAAACTCTCATCGATCAAGCAAATCCTGTCTGACATTTTTATTTCCCATTAAATCGGCCGAACAGGGTGCCAACAAGACGATTACTGTAAAACAGAAAACAGCCGCTGTTTATATGGGGAGTGCGCACGTGGATAGATATGTCTCCAAGCCGAGAAATAAAGATAAGGTAATAGGAGCAGAACTACTTGTTTTGGGGGGTGTGAACATGTGAAAACCACGGCAGGGGTATCACCATAGGAATGCGGCGGAGCAGATGGTCGTTGTAGCGCAGTTGGGACGGGCTGGCCGGCTGGCCATGCAAGGAGCGGGGCCAACCAGGGCTTTTCCATAACCCCAAATATGAGAAGCCACCGTCAGACTGGCTGCTGCGTATATAAATCTCCTGATGGAGCAGTGGAGGATTTCGTGCAGAGGTTAAAGAATTTGTCGGAATGTAAATGGGCTCTGTGTGTATGTGTGTGTTGTGGAGGAGGGAGGAATCGGGGGGGAAACAAGGGGTTGTTGCACATTTAACAGCTCACTAGCCATTTGGTCTGTCGCTTTGAGAGACAGAGAGGAGGGGGGCGGGTTTAGAAAAAGTTGTGTGCACCCCCCCCCCTCTCCTCCTCCTTCTCCCCCTCCTCTTTCTTTGTGATGGCCCCGGGGCGGACTTGTGGTGGTGGCGGAGGGAGGGGAAGAAGAGGAGCAGAGGGGCTCATTTGCATCTTATTACCCTTCGCCTGCTGGCCCGGTATAAAACCCTGCGCAGGGCAGAAGAGCCATCAGACATACGCACTGTTACAGCAGGAGAAGCAGAGAGAGACGGAGACTTGTTTTCTGTGTTCAGGCTCAGCATATGATGAGCAATCAGGTGGAAAAACAAACAAGGCCATCGAAAGCTGCGTCCACACCGACTGATTGGAATTAACTCTTACATTTCATCGGGAATTTCATTCACGCTTCTACAAGGGGATCCTTCTGCTGAGGATTACTTTACACTGAAGAATTCTGTCAAAAACTCACACCTCTTATGGGAAAATAGAGAGGCAGACAGACGCACCAAAGGAGAAAAAAAGTTTCACTTCATCTTCTCTCCTGTGCGTAAAAAAACACTCACCTTGACTGTGACATCGCGGAAAGCTTTTAACACTTTCTCCATGATTGTTTGAGTCTGGCTGCACGGACCTGTGGAGCTTTCACTGCTTGTTGAGGGGCTGTCAACACAATGGGACGCCTGTGTCTGCTCCTGGTTGTCAGTCTGTCCATGCTCACCTGCCAGGTAGGTCCACAGAAAGAGCGTAAATAGTGCGTCTTTACGCACGCTGTTTGTTTGCATATATTTTACAGTAACATTTTAAATACGCACTTTATAATGATTGATATACATATTTCCAATACCACACCTGCCTCAGACTAACTGGGTTGATTTGGTTCGTAGGTTCTGTGCTCTGGAGTGTTCGAGCTGAAGCTGCAGGAGTTTCTCAACAAGAAGGGGATCCAGGGGAACGCCAACTGCTGCCCGGGAGGCTCCGCTCATCCGCAGGGCCACCAGCAGTGCGAGTGCAAGACTTTCTTTCGGGTCTGTCTGAAGCATTATCAGGCCAACGTCTCTCCCGAGCCTCCATGCACCTACGGCGGGGCTGTGACTCCCGTCCTGGGATCCAACTCCTTCCAGGTGCCGGAGACCAACGCGGAGAGCTTCACCAACCCAATCCGATTTGCCTTCGGCTTCACATGGCCAGTGAGTACTTATCTTATGAGGAATATTAGTTATCAGAATGTATTAATGACACCCCCAGATAAATATAACACGACTTAAAGATAACTTGAACCGCATTTTTTTTTTTTTTTTTGCACATTTCTTCGCATTTTGCCTCCAAGGACGCAAACTTTCCTGGAGGATCAATGTAGATTATTTAATATGCATTTATTCATTTGATAGTTTATTTATGTGGTAATTGTTCCATACTACGTTGTTAGGGAGTAGGTAATGAAAACCATGAGTAGACTGTGAAATTATTCCAGTGGGACGTATTAGCTTTGAAGAGTGCAAAACGCAACAGATGCTCCCAAACTCAACACTTGTGAGGGTCTTTGTCAGCAGTGTGTGAGAGGGGCTATTGTAGTATTTCTGTGCTCTTTGGTAGGATAAAATGGGGAGGGGAGGAGGGTGTGTGTGAGAGAGAGAAGAAGAGAAGGAGGAGGGGGTGTTTCACCAATCGCTTCTCTCCTCCGACCAACCGTGGTGGGAAATTTAACATCCTCTGAGTTGGCACATCATTGGCAGCACAGCGTGAAATTCCGCCTCGTTTGGTTTTACGGCAGTGTCAGAGTGTGATAGTGGCAGGGGTGTGAAAAGGGAGCAGGTAGCAGGCCTTATTAGGCCCCTAATCAACACGGGAATTGGGCTGTGAAGTTTATTGGGAGGCCTCCTGATGGCCCTCTGCTGCCCTGCAGAGGGAGTGAGGCCTCCAGGCCGAGCAGCTGTTGACTCTCTCTGTCTCTCCTCAGGGGACGTTTTCACTGATCATTGAAGCTCTGCACACTGACTCCCTGGACGACCTGGCAACAGGTGGGTGACAGCCAGAGAAGGCAGCACTGTAACTCAGACAGACAGGAAGGCTGATGGTGGCCTTGTTTTCCTCGGTGTGGCCTGTTTTTCACTTAGCTCAGCCATTAGTGATGAACTGGACACACCAAGTTTGATTAATGTCTGCTATCATTCTTCTTTGTGACATTTCTCTGGCAATGTATGAATTACTACACAGTGATCTACTTTTAAGATAATGTTTAATTGTCACAACAGTTAGTTCTGTTGCCTTCAAACTATGTCGGCCAAATGTGGAAAAAGAGCTGATATTTCATCATATAAATGTACAATGTATCTTTGAAATGCCGGGAAATGACACCCAACAGCCATTTTCAGGTACTTTTTGTAGATTTATTTGTGCCTCATGATAATAAGAATCTCAATTCCAATACGTTGTCAAACATTTGGCCCTGTGGTGAGGTTTACTGCTGTCATCTTTATGTTTTACTCTTTTCATTAGTTGAATGTGTATGTGATGGAGGGGAACATAAAGGAAAATCAGGTGGACTCCACATTTTGATTTGTGAAATCTGGCTCTGTTTATAAAAGAGGTCACAGAAGACTTGTATTAATTTTGACAGCAGGATTCACCGCTTTGAACCATTAAAAGTCTTTTATTTTTGACCATTCGGCAACCTCATATTCAAAAATACTGACATGTAACTGACATGGAAGAATCAAAAGGAATGCAACTGACAACTTTGTGTGCACCAGCAGAGCATCATGCTGTTTAATAATGACTCTAACATTACAAACATATGATTCATAACAAGCTACCTGATTTATTTTTACAGACAACCCAGAGCGTCTGATCAGCAGGATCACCACTCAGCGTCACCTTACTGTGGGAGAAGAGTGGTCCAAAGACATGCAGACATCAGGCAGGACGGAGCTGCGCTACTCTTATCGCTTCCTGTGTGATGAACACTATTACGGCGACGGCTGCTCCGTCTTCTGCCGACCCAGAGATGATGCTTTTGGACACTTCACCTGCGGCGAGCGTGGAGAGATTATATGCAACTCTGGCTGGAAGGGACAGTACTGCACAGAACGTAAGTGGGCTTGCTTATTAGTCCAATAGTCACTATCAATCTGTCAGTATGGAGCAACATGAGGAAGGGCCATAAATGGGAGATAAAAAGAACAAGCACTTGTTCACCTCAGTGCAGGAGTTAATATTTAAATCTACTGGCAGCTGCTGGTGGGATAGATAAGCTGAAGGAGCAGCATGGTCATCAGTTTTTAAGTGCTAATTTTTTTTACACAACCTCAATATTAATGCAATAATAGTAATACTGCATGTTTACATTAGTTTTGCCTTAGCTTGAAATCACTGCCATCTTGAAAAATAGTTTTATATCTCTCAAAACAAAGAGTTTGAAAGTTATGGATTTCTATACAGTTTGTAAAACTCCCTCTCAAAGTTCATTTCCCCAACAGTCATTTGCCTCGCTTTATTGTTTAGGAACTTATTCCACCTCATAATGCGGGGCCCGTGTGCAACAGGCGTCAGTTAGTTATCCCATAGCACCAGAGGCCTCCATTCTAATGAGCCGCAGTGGCTCCTCAGTAATTCACACGCCGCGTGCCTTCCATTAGACCACTGGGGCCTCCTCGCCCCAAACCTCCTCCCCGATTGGCCAAGTGGGGGTCCTGTATTGTTGTGGCCCGGGCTGATGATTGGCCGAGCGGGGTTGTGTATTGTTGTGGAGGGGGCAGCTGCTCGGTGAGAGGAGACAATGGAGCAGCTGTCTGGTGGTTAGCTCCACACAGACCAGCTGGCCCTGGGGGGGAGGAGGAGGAGGAGTAGGAGGAGGAGGAGGGGAGTGAGGAGAGACAGGAGGAGGACAGGAGAAGAGAGGAAGAAGAGAGGAGGAGAAGTGAGGGGATAGGTGGATGGAGGAGTAAGGGAGGAGAGGAGGATCAGAGGGAGGAGGGAGATGGAAGAAGAGAAGGAGAGGGGCCAAGGGTGAGAAAAGGGACTTCTGACCCACAGTCAAGGGGAGAAAGGAGGCTTTGTGTGGGACGCCTTTGTGTTCGAGAGCAACCATGTTAAAAAAGAGGGCTTGTTGGCTGTTTCCCCCGTTTGGTGACCAAAACTGCCATAGCTCCCTGTTTGGCTGCTAAAGCTGGAAGGTGACATTTACAGCAACTTTTTGTGGCGCTGAAGACATCAGCACATGTCAGTCTGAGGTCAAGAATGACCTGATTTACCTCCAGACTTTACTCTTTTCCACTTTGGCAGCTACGTTTTGGTTCAGAGAAGCTACCAAACATGGTGAATTCAGGCTCTATGACTGGCTAAAGGTAGAAAGAGAGAAAAAAACAGACTGTAGACAGACTGACAGCTGGTCAGGTAAATGTGGAATAAACAGACGCAACACCAGACAGGCAGAAAGACCCACAAGCAGATAAGAATGCTGGGGCGCCAAGCAGACAGACAGGCAAGCAGGCCGCAGTTTGAAAAGGCTCTCAGTGAATGGGAGATTGATGGAGGGCAAACATTCCCATTTCCCATGATTCACCTGGCACTGTTTGTTTCCTCTTTGCAGCAATCTGCCTCCCTGGATGTGATGAAGAACATGGCTTCTGTGATAAACCAGGAGAGTGCAAGTAAGTTTAAAATGCTTAGATGGATCAGCCATTTTCATAATACGTATAACAATCAATCATCCGGTGGTTAACTAGTCGCAGTGCATCTTGTTTCTGTTATTAACAGCATTAAATGAATGTTGTGTTCCCTCCCAGGTGTCGTGTGGGCTTCAGTGGACGTTACTGTGATGACTGCATCCGTTACCCGGGCTGCCTCCATGGTACCTGCCAACAACCTTGGCAATGCAACTGCCAGGAGGGTTGGGGTGGGCTCTTCTGTAACCAGGGTGAGTTTAGTGACAGATTTACTATGTAGTTGTGCCTCCCATAGGATGCAGTCAGCCTTGTCTGCTTCATATATTAACTGGATTGTTCATTAATGTTGACTATTGTTGGTGTTTCCAGATCTGAACTACTGTACACACCACAAACCCTGCCTTAATGGAGCCACCTGCACCAACACTGGTCAGGGCAGCTACACTTGTTCCTGCCTGCCTGGATACACAGGAGCCAGCTGTGAGATCCAGGTCAATGAATGTTCTGGAAGTCCTTGTCGCAATGGAGGCAGCTGCACTGTGAGTATCACTTTAGAGGAGGAGAGGCGGCGTGTTAAAAAAAAGAAAGTATGGAAAGAAGCCTGTATGTGTAACCACTGTTTACATTCTTTTCAATATAGGACAATGACAGTGGCTATAAGTGCACCTGTCCACCTGGTTTCTATGGCAACAACTGCGAGTTAAGTGCCAATACCTGTGCAGATGGGCCTTGCTTCAACAGTGGCCGTTGTGTTGACAACCCTGAAGGTGGCTACTTCTGCCAGTGCCCGATGGGATATGCCGGCTTCAACTGCGAGAAGAAAATCGACCACTGCTCCTCCAACCCATGTCTAAATGGTACGTTGTCATCTGTGTTTGCATGTTTACCTACACTTACAATTACACCTAAACCTAGAGTTAAAATATCTGGAGACTAATCCTTGGTCTTTATCCAAATCCCTCTGCAGATGCAGAATGTGTGGATCTGGTGAACTCCTATCTCTGTCAGTGTCCTGAAGGGTTTTCAGGTCCTAACTGTGAGGACAGCATCAGCATCTCTGGAGACTGCCTGTCCTTCCCCTGTCAGAACGGTGGGACGTGCCAGGAGGGAGTCAATGGCTACACCTGCACCTGCCCTCCAGGTATGACCGTACACGACTGATTCTTCTGTGTTTACATTTGTGTTTTATGTCATTTTGTATCAGACTCTCAAATTCTGTTTCAATCTGTTTCAGGTTATACAGGTAAAAACTGCAGCTCTCCCATCTCCCGCTGCCATCACAATCCTTGCCACAATGGGGCCACTTGCCATGAACGAGGCAGTCGCTACGTGTGCGCCTGTGTGCCCGGCTACGGCGGTCACAACTGCCAGTTCCTCTTACCAGATGTTCCCAGGGGCCAGCCGGTTGCGGACGGACCAGATCGGCGATATTCCCCAGAAACTGGAAATGTTGAGGACAAAGAGGATGACGACAGCGGATTTCCTTGGACTGCTGTATGTGCCGGTGTCTTCCTTGTTCTTGTGATCCTGATCGGCTGCTCAGTGCTAGTGGTCTACGTTCGGGTCAAACTGCAGGAGCGACACAGTCACCATGGCGACAGCGTCCACAGTGACAGCCGTGAGACCATGAACAACCTGACAACCACCAACAACTGCCTTCGCAGTGACAAAGAACTGGGTGCTATGATGACAACGTCAATTAAAAACACCAACAAGAAGGCAGATTACCATTCAGACCTTGCCGGGTCACTGGGTGGTTTGAGTGGAATCAGTGGCCTCAACGGATCAGAGAAGAATGGCTTTAAAACTCGCTACCCCAGCGTGGAGTACAACCTGGTCCATGAGCTCCGGCCTGAGGAGCTGTCACTGTGTAAAGAAGAGGACCGTGATGAGCCGGAGGCCAAATGTGAAATGCTGGATGAGTCTGACTCAGAGGAAACATACAGAAAGAGACATAACAGGTACACAGACGTGAAATATGTACTTACATAGTTACACTGCTTTAAAATGGTGCATACCTAACCTAAGCTGCTTGAAGAGTCTGTGTCGCCCTAAATAGAGTGGCACGTGTTGTGTGAAGAACAGTATTTGTGACCCTGTTTGTGCTCTTTATTCCACAGTGGTGCATCAGAAAAGAAAGCAGCGGCAGAGTCACCAAGCTGCAGCGAAGCGAAATATCAGTCCTCCACTGATTTGAACTGTCATGCTGCGAGCGATCTTAAATACCAGTCGACTGGTGACATCAAATTCCAGTCAAGCAGTGATGTGGAGTACAACAGTCCCAGTGACAGCCGGTACCAGTGTACCACCGACACCAAATACCAGTCCGTCTATGTCATATCGGACCAGAAGGATGAATGTATCATCGCTACAGAGGTGAGGACACAAAAATAGAATTATGTGCCCAGAAAGTTCACTAAATAATTGAAATTTCATCAATGTTTGTGTGAAAACAAACTAAATATGGATTTTTTTTTTTGTGTGTGTGTGTTACAGGTATGATACCAGTCGAGACCGGACCAGACCAGGTTCTCTGGTTGATGGCGGTCCAGTCACACCAGCCCTGAGCAGTAGAGCTCAACTTGTCTCCAGGAGGTTTTACTCCTGCTGTTTGCTGCTGTTCCCTGGGATTTACCAGAGGACTTTGAGCCAAGGCGCTGATGAGCTAGCGCAGTCAGTACTGACTTGGCAAGGACTAAGTACTACAGTAGTACTACGGGTGAATTCTGGATATTTTTGACCTTCGATGGATGTAGGTCTAATGCTGACTCAGTGCTGTGGATGAAGCGCCAGAAGACAGTACCGGCACTCGTACAGACTTTGTACAGACACAGGCTGCTGGAGAACTGATGAAGAGCTTGTAGATTTACTGCTCGAACCAGGATGAACTTCTCTCCCCTGATTGACTTGGATGTTGACCGATGAATTTGTAGTACCATAGCGTACTGATTGAATGAACAGTGTAGTACCTTTGGAGTACTGAGAACTTTTGAAGTACTGTTGTAGTACTGTTATGTGCTGTGGTTTTACAATGCAGTGTAAAATCTGACATGGATGTTGAGGAGTTCATGTTCTGTGCAGTGCTGCAGAGTGGAGGGTGAAGCTGTAGCAACATTAGAAGTCCCAGTGCTGCTGTGTTCATTCTTAAGAATTCATTCTATAAATCTTAATCGGGGCTTTCTTCACAACACTAAGAAAGAAAAAGAAACAGTGGGACTTCTGCTGCAGCCGAGCATCTTTAACTCTGCAGCACTGCCAGAGAAAGCGTTGGCTGAGCTGGTTCTCAGCAGAAGATAGAGAACTGAAGACTCCAGTAGTGACTGCAGATCGATCCAACATGGATTCTGTTGGGCCATACTGGCCTCTGACCCCTGAAGGTTGTGATACACAGGGCAACGTTTGGGTAGGGCAACTTAGGAAACACTTTCAGCATTAGAGAACAATTGAGGTGAAGCAAATCAAGCAAAACACATGACGTTTAATTCATCTGTGATTTCTGTTGTTGAACTTAATCTGCTGCATATCCATTTACAGAAAAGTTTCCTGGAATCAGTGTAATTAGGGTCACATCAATCTTGCAGCTACTCAACACTGACAGTTTGGCCTTTTTTTCCCCCGACCTCTAAAGATGCTGTTGTTGTTCCAAGTAGGCCAAGTTATAAAGGACTAGTCTTAACTGCCAAGACCTCATTGCACTATGGAGGTGTGTGTGTGCACGTGTGTGTGTGTGTGTGAGTGTGTGTACACAAGAGGTAATGCCTGTGTATGGTGTCAATGTATGCACTGCCCACTCCCACTCCCCTCACTCCCAGTCTTCCACTATTAGCCAAGTCAAGGACACCGTCAACCCGCCTGCCGCTGGTTAGGATCATTGGTTTTTTATTTTATTTGTTATCTAAAGAAAGATGTATTCTTTTAATTTAATTATGTAATTATTTGTGCTCCATTTGGTCGTGATGTTTTTTTTGTTAAACCTGTTATAATTTAAGTTGGATTGTTTTTATTTGGCAGATAATGTATGTATGTATGTATGCATGTATGTGTTAGGCACTTGAGACCACTGTGACTGTGTTGTATTTAAGAGAAAAGTCGTATGTACAGAGCCTGTCATTTTTATTACTGGAAAAAAAAAACACAATATTTTTCCAAAATAAAAGAGGATTGAAATATAGCACAACTGGTCTTGATTGATTTTATTTTTATTCATGCTTGTTTTTTAA
This sequence comes from Amphiprion ocellaris, assembly GCF_022539595.1. NCBI lineage: Eukaryota > Metazoa > Chordata > Actinopteri > Pomacentridae > Amphiprion > Amphiprion ocellaris. Next base: position 16,325,626 of record NC_072766.1, read on the forward strand.
AACTTAAGCAAGGAGTAGCGCGATTATGACACTTGGGTCAACTTCCTTTGGTGTGTTCATCATTTTAGAGGATGGCAAAGCAGTATCAGCAAAACAATAAAAGTCCACAGTCATGTGCAGCCATTTCTACATTTGCAGCTCCACTTTAAAAGCTATAAAACAAATTCAAGCCAGGGGATTTGTTGTCACTAACTGATTGTATAAGAGGTATTCATGTGTGTGTGTGTGTATGTGTGTGTGTTTGTCTGACACAGCAGAAGACTGTCTCCTTGTGGAACCACTAAATGAGACAAAGACACACCCCATAATCATAGACCGCTTAGCTAGCCTCCTCTGAGGCCAGAGCCATCTCTTTGTGTGTATTTGTATGTGAGTATTTTTACGTGAGTGTGTGTGTGAGAGCGTCCACATGTGCACGACTCTAAGTGTGTATTTACATTAGTCTGTGCCTTGATGTGTTTGTGAATAAATCTTTTTTTTTATGAGCCTCTGTACATGAGTATCAGTGCATGTGTGCGTGTGATCTTGTTTTAAGCAGAGGGGTATTTATAGCCAGAGAAAGAAACCACCAGTCTGGATTTAGTCCCAGTTGCCCCTGACTGACTACTCTGTGTGTACGAGTGTGCGTGTGTGTGTGTGTGTGTGTGTGTGTGTGTGTGTGTGTGTGTGTGTGTGTGTGTGTGTGTGTGTGTGTGTGTGATTTAGCGACCACTAGGAACGTAGAAGTGGTCATCAAAGAAACTCATCTGGTTTGCAGTCTTATATAAACACACACACACACACACAAGACAGTGAAATTAGATGACAGATGATCAGAAATTTACTACAATTACAGAGGATAAACTGTATTAAGTGTGGACATGGAACACATCAGCACACAGACACACACCGAGGTCATGGCCTGGCTGACTGAAGTAGGAAAGTCTACTTAAGTTGCTTTAATTCTACATATACTGATACAGTGTTGTATGTGTGTGAAGCATCTTTCACATCGCAACTGGCTTCACAGAGCAGCACATCGGACCACTGACCTCCCCGCCGGCTGTAGACAGCGATGGTTGCCCTTCCAAAGACTGCGACTGTGGCTGCTCAGAAAGTATTTGCTTGTATTACACAAGCAGCAGGCAGTTGTTAGCACATACCATGCTAAGCTTTTTAACTTAACTTTTTTTCAGTGCCACAATAGCTTTTCGCTGAGTTGGAAAATCACAGGAGACAGGCTTAAAGCTGGTCCTTTGTTGTTGTTAGGCTGTCCTCCGGCCCCCGAACAGTCACACACACTCGCGTCCTCCCTCTCTGCATCTCTCTGGTGTCAATAGTCAGACAAAGCCCTGGTCACTGGCTGCCATATGCTGCCCTGCTGCACATAAAGACCAGCACTCTTTGAACTTCTGAGGGGGAAATCGAAACTTCTTCATGGTCAAATAGATAGAGAAGTGTTTATTCAGTCAGTCACTCCCATGTTCACATTGTTTCTTGTATCTCCCTCTTCTGAACACCGCTCTTGAAGATGTCAAAGTTGTACGATCATTCATATTATAGGACCTTCGTTGTTTGGTAACACAAACATGGGCGAAGTTTAACGTCAGTGACAACAAGAAACACCATACGAAATGTGAACACAGATATTCACAAAACGTAAGTATGTGTGTCGGATGATTTTGCCTCATTCACGCTCTCCCCCTCTCTGCTCTCATACACTTTTTATTCTGACAGGGAGTAGGCAGGACCGTAGCTAATCCAGAGAACAGGCTGTTTAAGTGTGTCTCTGCTATAATCTGATTAATCTGTCCATTCATACACTCCTCCTCTCCTCTCCTCTCCTCTCCATGTAGAAGTGTGTGTCTGTTGTGTGTAACCCTGCATGTGTGTGTGTTAGTGAGAGACAGAGAAAGATTGCTGGGAATGGGGTAACAAGAGAGGAAGAAAAAAGCTCACACTTGGCCACTGACCCTTCTTTTGTGTGTGCACTGGTCACCTGTAACACACACACACACACACACACACACACACACACACACACACACACACACACACACACACACACACACACACACACACACACACACACACACACACACTTGTTTTCATGGTTTTCATTGAAAGTGATTGAAACTGGAGAGACCCTTCATGGCAGAAGGATGCCAGTGATGGACTGGTTTGAGTCCACACATCAGGTCGTCCCTCCCTCCATGCTTCCCATCATCTCTCTAACAAACACAGAAAATTCCCAGTGCACACATAGAACTGGACAAAAGTTTCCAGCAATTTAGATGTTAAGGTTCTTACACAGCACCACTCAGTGCCATCATGGAGGCATCTAATTGGTCCCAAAGTTCAGTCCAAACACAACCAGAGTCATCTTCAGTGCCAAAAAGTACAAGAAGTTTCATTGAGTCATTCTAGGATTACATGAAGTGACAGAAGACATTAAAATAGTTTAAATTCACAGAAGGGCTGTGTCCAAAGCAGTCTCACTTGACTTTTAGTGTCTAAAGTTTTTCCACATTGTAATATAAAATCAATCTAAAGGATTTATTCTCTAATTTACATGAGGTTTAAATGCAGTAATCATATGTATAAAGCGTCACACAACACAGTACAGTTCATTTGACACCTAAGAGACCATCCATCTCTTCTCTGCTCTGTAGTGCCTGAAGAAAGTTTCAATTTCTGTGAAATAATTGTGAATTTGACACACAAATGTAATGAAAATATTAAGGATCGGATATTTCCCAATTCATTTTGCCCATTGCTAATACTGATATATGTACCCATTCTTCCACTTAACAGCAAAGAACATCAAGTTTTTTCTGTAGTGGAGTTAATGTTAATGATTTTTTAAATGTATACAGTCACTAAGCAAAATAAACTCACTTCAACTTACAGACGTATTACATAATTTTTTTTTAATCTAACTTATTCAAATAAAGCTGTCTTTCTTTTTAGCCCAGTAGGCATTTTCTGTTAATTCTGGGCCAATGCTGTTAGTTCATTTTAAAGCCTTTGTCAGCTCATGTTTATGAGTGTACATCCTTAGTACAGATGAAGAACCAGAAGATGGTATTTTTCAGTTGAATCTAAGCATCTTGAAAGACACTTTTTTTTTCTTCCAACTTTACTTTTTTGACCAGACAACCAGATTCACCAGTTTTGTATGCCGTTTCTGATCACTTTAGCTCACTTACTGGTGTTTCAGACTTTTAGATGCGACTTCATCACTAAATAATAACATAAATGTATTTCTGTTAATAATATTGATTCATTGAAACACACAGTAAACACCAATCCTTCTCCTCTCTCCATGTCTTCAACTTTTTGCTGATTCGCATCTACAAGAAGGCAGCATCATAACAGTGACTCATTGACTTTGCACCCCTCTCCACTCTGTCTATTATTAGCATTTCAATTTGTCACCAGCACAAATCCCCACACATACAGAGCATCACTGACTAGAGATTTTTGGGCTAAATCTTGTGGGAAAACAGAGATTTCTCTCTCAGCCATCCTCCATTGTTGAGTTTGAACAAACGAAGTGACCACAGCAGCTCGAGTCACACAATGACAGACAGCTTATTCAGCTACTTCATCTGTCGCTGCTCCCCAGGGACCAGGCTCTGATCTTTTCCCAGAGCTCCATCTCTCTCTTTCACTCACTTCACCCCCTCTTTCTCTTCCCGATTGTCTCTCTCGGACTCTGTTAATATTTACAGAACATGACTCCGACAATTTTTGTTTGTCCTTTTTCTAATGTATTTTTTTGAATCGTAGTTTTACGTTGTGAGGAGTCAAAAGCAATTAAAGCAAACCGCATATTTCAGCTCTCTTGAGAGCATTGTTTGTGTTTGTATTTTGTTAATTGTCATTTCTCCCTGGGGGTTAAAGCAGTTGTAAAGACAGAGTCATTCCTTCAGAGACACCAGCTCCCATCAGCACCTTCTGGTCATTACTGGTGCATCGTGGGAACAGCTTGGCGAGGACAATGATTGGCTAGAACAATGAAGCTGGGGGCAACACAAAGGACACGCCCACTGCCTGATGGGAAAGAGCAGCAGAGGAAGCAGATGTTGAAACAGAGGACACAGGAGGGGAGAGAGAGAGAGAGAGACAGCAGATGTCTCTCTCTCTCTCTCTCTCTCTCTCTCTCTCTCTCTCTCTGATGAGTTTCGTTTATATTCAACTCTTTAGCAGCAGGTGAGAAGATACAGCAGATTTACCTGCTTTTCATAGAATTATGTGACTTTGTTTAACAAGTCCAGAGCAAAGAAAGCTGCTCGGACATTTGCACTTCTCTGTCGTGGTTGATCTCTTTGTTGCGGAGCTGTGGGATGTTTTCTGGGATCAGACTTTTTACACTAAGCTCGCCTCACATTTCTTCTTAACCCTCCAAACTCTTGAGTTGCCCATTATAAGTCCTGCCACATGTCTTTATCATATAATATCTTACATAGAGATCAGTGACGAATTTCTTTAAAGGCTGACATGCAGATGCTTTAATACAAGGCGCAAAGTGTTAGTGTAAGGTGTGTAATAATGTGTGGGTATGAAAATAATATGAATCATACGCTGTGACTGCAGTCACCAGATCTCATCACACGATGACTGATGTGTTTGTCCTCTCCAGCACCATCATTAACACCCAAAATGAGGCCTGTGTGAGCTGGTGGGATAGTATGCGTGTTAGCAGAAAACATTCATCTTACTTTGATATTGGACAGCCGAGAAAACTTGGAAAGACTGCGGGCAAAAGCAGAATGACATAAAACTCATAAGTCAGATTTAAACTCACAATACATGTCAACAGTCAAAGCAGCTTCAGTGCCACTAGTTGCGGTTACATATAATTGTCAAGTGAACCAGAGAAACCGTAGAAGGATGAAACAAATAAAACCAGTTCCCTTGGCCATCTGTGACAGAGGGTTGTATTTTGTTCAAGTGGGAACGTTGTAATTATTCTTTCATGTCAGCTAATATCGGCCCCATTTCATATGTAGGCTGTAAATATAAGATGGACGGAGCTTCTGGGTCTGAAAAGTGAGAATTTTTTTTATGAGAGCCAGTAGGGGGCGACTTCTCTGATTGTAGAATGAAGTGCAATTCTATAGAAGTCTATAAGAAAATGATGCTACTGCTCAACTGGTTTGCTACCTCAGTAAACATTTTCCCAACAAGTTTATGGTTTTAAATGAGAGTTTCAAGTGGGCTGCAATACAACACGATGTTCAATTTGTAAATCTTGGTCCCATTTACAGTAAAATGGATGATAAAGCAAGGTATATTTTAGCATGTATCTAAATTCTGGTTGTGATAGTTGACAGGTTGCTAAGATATGCATAGTGTCCTTGAGTCTGCTCATCATGTCAAGTTTCAAAAATACAAAATATTGACAACTAAATCACACAATCAAGGCTTCAAAATGGCAGTCTACAAACCAATGAGTAATGCTATGTCCATCCTTTATATACAGTCAGTGGTTTCTTGTTATCTGCAGAATTTAGAAGTGAAAACTGCTGATCAATCATGTGAGTTAAATGTTTGCAATGTTCGAACTTATTCTGAAAATATGTTTCCACCTTCTGTAAAGCACATCAAAAACAAAATCAAAAGCAACCTAAAGTGGATGTAAAACCTATATTTTTTTATTTTTATTCACATTTTTTCAAATTTCATGCACCTTTTCTGATGCAATACATCAACATAGGCATAAAACTATGATATGCACCTCTGGTTACTGTTTAGACAACAAATAATGTGACAAAATAGAGATTTAAACAAAAATAAGCATTTTTTTTAATGTAATCTGCATTTATTTTTGGGTCAGGCTGCTGCAGTAAAAGGCTAAATCTCCATTCTGTTACTTTTTGAAATTCAGAGTATTCACACATTTGTAGATCCCAACATGGAAATAGTTTCCAGCAGCGACACAGTGTCCTTGTTTGCCTTTACGCACCGCTCACACCTACTTTGTCGGTTCATGGGAATACACTCTTGTCTTCAATGATACCATTCATGATGGCTAGACAAATTAGACAGCAAATTCACACAATAATACTTGCCAATTCATCCCACGAAGACAAAAAGGCGAACAGCTGATGGGAACAAATCTCCTCGTGTTCACTCACGGTGCCACGAGGGAGCAGCCATCACTTCAAGTAAAAAGCAATTGAGACGTCACTAAGGTTGGCAGATTTGATAGACAAAAATTTGGGTTGGCAGGTCTGATCCGGTGACACAAGGGGAGTGGTCGAGATGTAGTAAAGTGTGCTCTGGGATATTTGTGTGATTAGGCGCTGTGTCTGTGTGTGTATGCTCTTTGTTTTCATGTGTGTGGTGTGTATGTGTGGGAATGGACCCCGGTCTGACTTGTTGATTAATGGCCAGTGTGTGTATGTGTGAAAACGCTCCCGGTCCTGTTTCCATGCTAATGAGTAGCGGCAGATGGGAGAGAGGAGGCTGGACCAACAATGAACAAACGCACCAGCAGCCGTATGACTTAAAAAGACCAAACAGACCCTCCTGTATGCTGCTACCTCGCAGACAAATACTCTGATATTGTGACTTTTCCTCTTGTTGGCTGGACCATGTAAACACTGAGAACAGTCGACTCTATAATGAATACTATGATGGTCTGGTGGAATATGCTAACAGCAAGCAGGACACTATAGAATAATGCGCTTCAGTGTTATCTGCTGAGGAGCATAAATCACTTTTAGAGTTGTAGTGTGACCTAAAGCTGCAACTCAGAGTGTTATTCTCACTGGAGAAATACACAGAAGAATTTCTGTATCAACTGTCTGTAAGAACATATTTACAACCTTTTGACATTTCATCTTCAGTGTTTGAATTTTGAAGTGTTTCTGGCTACCTTGCAAAACATTCGAGCAAAATCTACGTTCTGCAATAAGATATCCATCCATCCATTATCTCCTCACCGCTTAATCCTCATTAGGGTCGCGGGGGGCTGGAGTTTATCCCAGCTGACTTAGGGTGAAGGCAGGCGACACCCTGGACAGGTCACCAGTCTATCACAGGGCTACATATAGAGACAAACAATCACACTCACTTTTCAATTAGATATGCATTTGCTATATCATATTAAAACAGGTTTGTAGCTATAAAGGGACCAGTGGAACTAATATTACCATGAAATGACTGGAAAGTCCAGTTTTGTTCACTGTGAACCTGCAACATGGAATAACTTGCAAGCAATGTAAAATTTTATTAATTTTTTAAAACTTTGCGCAATTTAGGTTTTTAATTACAGCCTCTTTAACTTCTAGCTGCTCTTGTTTTAATAGATTTTTTTTGCATCAATGCACTAATTAGTGTTATTAATTTCACTAGTTTTGCCTTTTAGTATTTCTTTGTTTTCTACGTTTATTTGCGTGCTTTTATTCTCATACTCAGCTACATTGTAAATAAGGCCTTTGTACCTCAGTGTGCTCTGAATTTGAATTAAGGTTAAATGAATATGGGGAGAGCCCTCAAGAGGCCCGAAATGAGACATTTTAATGTGCAAACTTTTTTAAAGGTAGAGTCTACAATTCTGAAAAAAGATTGAAAGATATTTAGTCCGAACCTCTTTGTTTCCCATTTACAGAGCTAGGACGTTGCACAAACACCATTTTTTAATCAGCAAATAGAAAGAAACAGACAGCCAGTGGACTATTAAAGAGATACATACTGAATTTGACAAAAAAAGTAATGAATTGAATTAGAATCACTTCGTCCGCCTTTAAGTTTACATCATTAGATGTATTGATCAATGAGTTTATTCATTATTGGCTGAATAATAGGGTTGACAGAGAAGTCACCTGTTTTACAGTAACTTGGCACTGCTAAGTAGACTGAGCAGAGCTGCCTAACATGACAGAAGTTATCTTGATGATGCATTTAGCAGTATTTCCCTCCTTCCATCTCCTTATATTACTGAAGACGTGGGAGAAATCTGAGCTTTTCAAGTCTTATCATGAGTCTTTGTTGTCTATTATAGACAGCATACCTTCCTCGGTGCTAGAAAACTCCAGTTTTTCTGCCTTTGTCCAAAGCCTGGGACATACAAAAGATCTAACAGCCAGTTTTATTATGTAGGACAAGCTGTTAACGTCCCTTAATTGCACTCCAGAGATGTGCTGCCTGAACTGTGAGAAGACCAAGTCAGTGGTGTCATATTCTGGATGATCTGTCTCAGTGTTTAACTAATAGGCCTCCAGAGGGTTCAGCAGCGAGAGGTGTAGTGAGACAAAGGCTATTACGCTGTCTCTCCAAGCAAATATCTAGCAGGGGAAACAGATTTTTAAAATAATCACTGCAGATGCATGTGTTTAGCAGTTATAAGTCATGTGTGTCTGTGCAAAACGTGAAGGAGCCCCACTGAAATCACCAAGTATGTCTGCTGGAGTGACACCTTTACATTTTGGAGTCTTCACATTTGCTATCTAGAGAGCATAAACATGGACCAGGCTGTTTACGGTATTGTTAGCAATTCTAAATTTAAACCAAAAATCACCACACCCTCATTTGAAAACATCACAGAAGTGACAGCACAAGGTTCAGGTGTGACTTTTCAGTGCATCTTGTTGCAGATTTGTGAAAAAGCGAAAATGTTCAAGGTGAAGTTGTGGAGAAATTCCTATTTTATTACAGCTAACTACACAAAGATGAATTTAATTAACACACCATCATGTCCACACTGAAACAGACACATTTTGAAATGTTCCATTCTGGTCTGATCTGGTAGACTGTAGATGTGGCTCATCTTAAGACAAGCTTGCTGAATTCGCACCTCACCCTCAAACATAACAGTGAAGCAGAGGAATATTTCCCTGCAGGAGACAGTTTCCTGTCTGTCCCTCTGATTCAGCTGAGCTTTAGATTCAAACCTAAATATTTGTGTAGCTTTTTGCACCATGTAGGCCAGGGCTATTCAATTAAAAACTGAATCGGGCCAGATTTTCAGACTAAGAACATGAGCTGGGCAGGATGTTTTTAGCAGACAGTGAGCAAAGTTAACCATTTAAAATAAACACAAACAGATAAGATAACAAACACACTGGATGTTTATAAACGTATTGCCACATCCAAAAGGACACAAACACAATAGAAGAGCAGTACTTAAACTAAACCTGTGCTGAAATACTGCTTCTTTAAATTTTACATTTCAAACACACAACTTCAACACATTTTGACAGGTAAATATAAGCACAGGTTAAGGTGCATATGAACATAAAAACTAAGTGCCGATTAGAAACACCATCTTTTGTTTTGGTCACATCTCAAAGTGCATTAAAAAGTAACTTGTTTAACAGTAACTTTTCAGAACTTGAGACATTTTTTTTTCTTTTGAAATAACAAAAAACAAAGTTTGTCCCTGTCCATATTTGGTCTCATCTGAGACAGTCACATCTTCAGTGCATATAATCAAAAAAATAAACAGTAGGCACAGTGATAGTTACTATCCCTTTGAAATGAAATAAAGCTGACATCAAAGTGCACAATAAAGTGCAACTAAGTGAAATAACTGTCAAAACAAAATGTCTTTCTTAAATATTAAACTTATAATAAGTTAACAGAAAATAGTCACATAAATACATAAAAACTACCTTTAGTGTCTGCTACAGCACGCTGCTTTGTTGCACTTACCATGTCTCGAAGACATCTGTGGCGAGAATGTTTGACGTGTCAGACCTGTTTGACAGCAGATGTTACACTCGTCTTAACTTTATCGTCCGTTAAAACTTCATCCACGACAGCCAACATGCAGTCCTTCACAGTTTCTGAGTCTGTGAACGGCCTCTTTTTCGTGGCCCTTTCCTGAGCTGTGCAGGTCCGCTTCATTGTAGTACAGCTCCGGTTGTAAGATGCAGTCAAACTCTGAATTATAGCCGCTCTCTCATGACATCCCTCGGGAAAGTTTGTCCGAAACGCGGCATGTTTTTCAGTGTGGTGTCTTCGGACATGATGATCTTTCAGCGCTGCAAAGCACTCGTTGCAGAGTAAACGCATTGGTTTGGCGTTCGGACTTGGTGGTAAATAAATAAATACTTGTCAGTCCACGCAGGATTAAACCGACGGTTTTCCTCGCCGATTTGTCGTTTCAGGATAGAAAATGACACGCTGCTATTTTCGCCTGTATAGAACTGCTAATGTTAACTTTTCAAACGCGTCTCCTCAACACAATGCATTGTGGGTTAGTTGCTAGGTGTTGCATTCAATGTTTGCAATAATGTTGGAATTTTTGTAAGAACTTGTCAGTGTTACTGAAAGATGTTTTTCTGTTTTTCTCGGCCCAATCACTCGGCAGTTGCTTTAGGGCCACTCGAGGGTTGCTTTCGGGCCGCATGTGGCCCGCGGGCCGCTAATTGAATAGGGCTGATGTAGGCGGTCAGAACTTCAGAGCAGCTGGAGAGAGAAAAGGCAACGAGAGGGAGACGTTAAGGACACCATGATTTGAGGACAAATGTGTACATTTTACATACAAAATACATTTAGTGCATGTTCTGACCCAGTATGTGGCTGCAGGTGTGTATACATTAATGTGTGTGTGTGTGTGTGTGTTGATGTCTGTCTGGGGGGGGGGTTTGTGCTGATGATCTGTTTTTCTTTTGTGACTGTGTCACTTCCAGCACTGAGTGGAGGTCCAACCTTTTAGACAAATATAAACACTTCCCCTTCGTGATTCTAGATAATACTGCCACTGATTAGCAACAAGACTGTGTGTGTGTGTGTGTGTGTGTGTGTGTGTGTGTGTGTGTGTGTGTGTGTGTGTGTGTGTGTGTGTGGCTCGTTAACACCACAGGAAACCATGCCTGTTTCCTGCTAAGAACTCATTTTATTTTACATTCTTACATTCCTTATCGTCACTCTTTCTCCCCATTTGATGACACACTTTCACACACAGACTTTTCTTTTTCTGTGTCTTTTCCATGAACTGCAGGCAAGCTCTCTGACCTACTTGCAGCAAGGGACATTAAATGATTCTAAGTTCACTTTTCGTTTTGGTTCTTGTAGATGCTTCAACTCTCAGGCTCAAAAAGGCTTCTTCAGTCCTTTTGCCTTCTACTGAAGCCTTTCGGATTGCCGTGACCTGGATGACTGAGAATTTACAAAGCCAAATGAGCTGATGTTTAAGATGTCCTCATAAAGTCACAGTCACCTCAACATTGTAACATAGCTAACCTACATACAGCAGAAGAAGAAAGTTCACCAAGAATAGGAGGCTTTAGAGAAACATCTGAGCTACAGGAGAGACCCTCAGCCAACACACACACAAGCTGAATAAAACAACAAATCACACACATAAAGACAAAAGATGTTCAGATTTTATGCATCATAGAATATCAGGAGGCATCTGATCAGTCCCAGATTCATTCTGCAGCACACCAAGAACGTAAGACACAAGAAGAACAAGAGTCCTGCAGCCGAACTCTATATCACTGGACCAGAAGACACTGATCATTTTTGATTTTTGCACAATCATCTGTGTGTGTGTGTGTGTGTGTGTGTGTGTGTGTGTGTGTGTGTGTGTGTGTGTGTGTGTGTGTGTGTGTGTGTGTGTGTGTGTGTGTGTGGTGTGTGTGTGTGTGTGAGACTCCTGAGGAATGCTCTTAGTGCTGTTGTAGTATCTGCGAACAGGAAACGTATTCCCAGAGACAGGAAGAAACTTCGTGGAGAGAGGAAGTGTTTGCCAGCATCCGCCCTCTGTCTGCTGGACGGAGGAGGAAGGAGAGAGGGAAGGGGGGAAGTGAGGAGGGGGGAGTGATTGGGGCAGAATGAAATAGAGAGTTGTTTTAGGAAGAAGAGAGGGAGCCCAACAGTGTGTTGAAGCACGTGAGGGAGATCATCCAGATGACGTCTGAGGTGCCCTGAAAAACACAATTCAGCTGTTCAGCAGAAGTTCTCAGAAAGTCACATCCTGATGCTCTTTAAACCAGTTCGAGGGTCTTCTGTTAATTGTGGCATGTTAGAGGATCTTATGTGAGGTGAAGTTCCTTCTGTGGTCGGTGTGGTGGGGCTGTCTGAGCAGAGCATCCTCCACTGCGTTAATGTTTCACTGTTAGATCTGGACTTATCCTGTCTCCATGTTGGAGATCATTTATAATACAAAGTAATTAATGAAGTTACTGCAAACATTTAATCAATTAAAAGGAAGGACTCCTGCAAACAACTGGAAGCAACAGGCTGAACTTCAGGCTCTCTTAAGGTTTTGTCAAAAAACTAAAGAAACCCACCATATTATATTCAACATTGGAAAGTATCATTAATCTGAACCGTAAATGTCTGTTTTCACTGCAGCAAAGTTCCATTTTTTAACAGACATTTCAGCCTAATAGATGTGAACTTGTAGAGCAAAAGTGAATAGGAATGGTGTTTTGTGCTTTTGGGATGCAAACTGTGTCTCTTGCACTCTCTGTTGCTGAGATGTGGAAAAGGCCTTCCTCAAAAAGTGACCGGTTTGCTCATTCAGATATGGGATGGACTGTTTGTCCGGTAAATCCTCCACTGTTTCACATTTATACAAAACAATATGACACTATCCTGTATGACCTCAGCTGGATTAACACTTAGTATCTATTGTACGGAAGACTATCTCACTGATAAGACCAAAGACCTTTAACATAATGTCCAGTATAACATTTAAACCAACAAAAAAAAGAGATCAAGCAAGAGAGGAAAAAGGAAACATAAAGACTGTGCTGTTGAGCCAAGATACAGTGCATGGCTCTTCTTTGTTGGCATACCTGCTCTCTTATTTCTATATTGTGTTCCAACTTTGTTACAACAGGTTTGAGAAGGTCTTCTGCTGTCAGATCAAATAAAATGTGCAATCTGTACAACATATGGCATTGTCTATCCTTAAACCTTTAATTCAGATGAGGAAAAATGGCAAAAAAACAAGTTTAACATGAAAAAATGGGAGGGGAAACAGAAAGGGGGTCTTGTAAGTGTCACGTGACACAGTAAAATAACAGTATAGAAAATTATAATTGAATCAAATCACATATATAGCATATTTTAAAACAATGCAAATTTACCAAAGTGCTGCACATGTTATAAGACAGGAACAACAAAAATATATGCAACAAATCAGGGAAGAAAACTGAATAAAACTTGAAAGAACAGTAAATATAAATGCTAAAAAAAAGGGCATATAAGAACACAAGTTTTAAGTTCAGTTATTAGAGTAAAATAAACATAAATCATGACAATATTAGGACCACTAAGAGCAATCAAAAACCACTGGAAACACGTATATCTTAAAATTTTTCTTGCAAATGTCAGTCGATATAAATATTTAACAGAAGGAGAAAGGTTGTTCCAAAGTTTTGGACCTGCTACCTTCTCCCTTCATACTCTCCAGCCTTAATCACAGAACAGGTAGTCTGAGGATCTAAGAGGCCTTGACGTAGAGCAGGAGCAGAGAAGTTCTGAAATGTGCTCAGGTGCCAAGCCATTAATGGTTTCTAACCAAATAGTCAAACTTTAAAATTAAATTTGTGTTTAACAAGTAGCCAGTGCAGGGATGCTAGTACGGGTGAAATGTTTTTTATTTTCTTGGTGCCAGTAAGGAGTCTTGAGATTTACATCAATCCAGCTTTGAGGAACTGAATACTATGGCTACAGTCTTCATGTCATGTAGACAGAAGATAAATTTCAATTTGGAAACATTGGTTAGTTGGAAGAAGCATCTTCTTACCACAGAGGGAAATTGTTTGTTAAATTTGAGCATTTATTAGATGTAAAAGTTGACACCAAGATTTTTAATATGAAGGTTTGCTGTAAATCGGTGGAATGACTTGACTGCAAAAATTACCATCCAAAATGCAGGATTCATCATAAAATAGTGCAAATTTGATGCAGAAGAGCTTGTCTGGAGAGTTTAACCTCATCAAACATCTCTTACATCAACTGGAATGTCAAATATAAACCTGATCTTATCACCTGACATCAGTGTAAGACTTCAATCTTACTAATGTTCTGATTGGGAGTAAATTCCTCCAGGATTCTCAGAGCTCGTAGAAAGACGTTCCAGAAGTCTGATCAGGTGTCTCCATACTTCTGGCCATGAGGTGCATTTGTTTTCTGAGACACACTGGTGTAAACTATGAGGCAGATGAAAGACATCCAGGTAGCCTCCTCGCTCTCACACTCCACTGTGAACTCAGTATTGTGATGGTAGCTGCTGCAGGCATGAAGTCTTTAACATGTGTCGTCCCAGCGTTCCTCACTCTCTTAAAAACTCCCAGGAGAGACCATGTGAGGTGAAAGGACAGAGGTCAGCACAGTGTGTGTGGCTTCATGCAAGTGTCTCTTGGTAAGTAGTTGAGGCACTTGAGGTTGTAGAGTTCAAAGCAGGAGCAACATACCACACACCAAGTCCAGGTTTGCAAAACAGTGCCTGTTTTGTCACTGTAATGGCTTCTCCTTGACTCTTAACGGTCAGTGTGGCTCTGAATGAGAGGAGACCAGTGGAGCAAAGCCAAAAATGATACAGCTCTTTATATTTTACTGTACGCACTCGGTCAGTGGACTCAAATTCATTTTTAAACTAAGATGAAACCTACAAAAAAGACAAATAAGGGGAAGTGTAGCTTTGCTGAGGCATGCTGTTGTGAAGGAGAAAGTTTAATGTAGCGTGTGTGTGTTTGTGTGGAGATGGAACTCGATGGACAGATGGTCTTTTGTGACTCCTGACACCTGCCAGCTGCTGCTATGCTCCTCCTCACCTCTTTTTTATTTTCACTTCTCCTCTCACCTCACTTCTTTCTTCTTCTCCCTCTCTGTTCGAGTCACTGTCTCTTTTCTTCATCTTCTTGTAGCCGTTATTCACTGCAAAGGCATTTAGAAGATCACATAATTACAGTTGGAGGACGGAGGTAACCTGACTTGTTGGGTAAAAAACTCACAGATAAGGGACTGAAGAGACATCTGGAGGTCTGTGAGGAGAGAATGAATTCGAGTGTTACAGTTTATATTGTTTTCAACATGATTTGGTGAAATATTTATCATATTTACATGTTTTACTCGCATTGTAAAACTTGAACTGTGTCAAGCTGTTGTGACCAAATATGTTTTTCTCTTCAGAGCAGATGAATTTCAAAACAAGAGTCTGTTGCTGCATTGTGGTTAGAAAACAACTGAGGTCTTAGGGTTGTAATCACAGAGAATTGACCCATTTTTGGAGAATTTTGACTTGCTGGCATGGACAGTTTTTTCATGATTGTTCTGTACAAACAACAAATTCTCAAACTCAGAACAATAACGCACAGTGTCACTGTTAATAACGCTGCTTATGTGCAATCTCCTGCCCATATTTATTCTATTTTATTAGTTTTTATTTGATTTCATTACCTCCTCACAGTACTGTATGTATCTTGCCTCTTTTGCATATGTTGTAATTCTTAATATAGCTTTGTTTTATATGTACATCTGATTTTATCATTTATTGTTGTTCATTGACCTTGTTTCAATGCACCGTTCCGAGGCAGCTACTGATATTTTCGTCCTGCTCCAGTGTATGATGACAATAAAGCTATGCTATTCTATTCTATTCTATTCTATTCTATTCTATTCTATTCTATTCTATTCTATTCTATTCTATTCTATTCTATTCTATTCTATTCTATTCTATTCTATTCTATTCTATTCTATTCTATTCTATTCTATTCTATTCTATTCTATTCTGTTCTATTCTGTTCTATTCTAAATAGTGCCCCAAAACAGCAGAAAGCGATTTGGATGAATTTGTACAAAGCTGTTGGCTGGTGTGTCCTTATTCACAAAGCCAGCAGAAGAAACTGAAGTGGATTTGCTCAGATTTGCTTCTGACCACAGTTCCTAACAGCTGCTTCAGCAATGGAGGCTTTGAACATGGCCCACTGGGACTCCATGTCCCCAACCTCCCCCTGGGATGCAGGAGAAATTCTTCCAGAGGTGGGAATTGAAAACCCCACGGACAGGGTTCTCCACGATTCATTGGGGGGACAACCATCACACACATATCACATATCACACAAGTCCTCACCTCCTGTTTGGCAGATTCTGCACTAATTTTGATTAGCTGTCACAATTACGGTCAAAAAGCGAAAATCCACGTGATAATTAGTGAGATTTGATCAGAAGATCATCTGTATCAGTTTTGGTGAAGACTGGAAAACATTTGACTCTTCTCCTCTGTGGTTATTCTTTGGTGGCACAAGTTACCAAACTCAATCTGCAGAGTCTCTCTCAGTCTTTCAGAAAAGACTAAAGACCCAGCTCTTCACTGAACACCTATTGCCCCTCACACTGATTATCATCTTGAACTTGTTTTATGGCTCTTATCCAGGTTGTTTTCTCCTGACTAGATCCTTGCTTATGTTGTATCTACTGTCTAATGTACGTTGCTTTGGATAAAAGCGTCTGCTAAATGAAATTGTAGAATTGTGGAATTTGTGGCTTGTGAAAATGTTTTGACTTTTCCAGAAAACCCAGCCATGAGATGCAAAAATTTATATCACAGTTGACCTTTGAACTCAGTTTGATCGAAGGAATCCAACTGCACCTCATTTCAAATTGGGTATATGGTTCAAAAGTACAGGCATAAATGTAGCTCGACACACTGGTGGTGCTACAGTGCTCTAGTCATCAACACCTATAGGTTCTTCCTCTGAAAATGTTCCACCTCTCCATGAACAGGCAAACAGTACTACAATCAGTCAAGGTAACACACTGGTCACAAACATCAGAAATTCAACAATGACGCTCTAGGAATCTGTTTCTGCTTTACTTGCCTTATGTCTGGCACAGAGACAAGAGTTCATGTTCATTTACCTGAAGCTACAAAGTTGTAAGGTGCTGTCACATATTGAGTATTTGGAAGCCTTTTTTAAACACTAGAAAAACTTGAACACCCCGTACAAAATAAAGGGATGAGAGAGAGTGCACTTTAAAATTTCACTGATGTAAAAGGGAAATTTTCTGGTGCCTTTTATTTACAGATGCTTTAATGTAGGAAAATGGCAGCCGGTACATGTGATTGGTATCAGCTGTGTGAGAAGAGGAGATTTTCTTTCCTCCTAATTGATGACATCACAGCAAGCTACAGTGCATTAAAATAGGAAAAGAGGTTGTGCTGCTGTGTGTTGGTTTCCCTGCTGGGTGACACGAGGGTTTAAAAAAGTCAGTGGATTCCAGAGTGACTCTCTCACAGCCTGAGAAAACAATCCTGTCTGCCTGCCTGGCTGAAGCTCTCACCTCCTCTCTGTCTCTGTGTGGGACAGTCAGTCGCTGAGGACAGCTGGCTGGCTGAGGGTGGATGTATATCTGCGTACATGTGTGTAGGTATCTGGGTTTGTGTGTGTGTGTGTGTGTGTGTGTGATCCTGAGAGGTCAGAGGTGAAGCCGTGGTTCACAGAAAGCCACGTTGTTCCCTCCCAACAGGAAGGAGGGCACCGTCCATATGCTGTCTTCACTCACACACAGAGTGGTGCAGTCACAAGTTCAGACAGGTACATACATGAGCTCACACTGGTTCACACAGACACACTCATGGAAACACACTATCTCAGACACATTATACACGGTCACCGGCACACATGCAGATCTATTCACTGTCACTCACGTAAACACTTCAAGGCATTGACGCACAGTTTGACAGCATAAATATCACATATGCGTTTGTGTGACTATGACTGTGAGGACATAATGTATTCCCAAGAACCTTATACGGACATAGAATAGAATAAAATAGAAATACCTTAATGTCAGACAGCTTTTTTTTTTTTTAAATACAGTCAGGAAAGTACTAATACTAGTCTAAAGTTTGTTTGGAAACACCTTCTCATTCAATGGTTTGTATTTAATTATTTTCTACATTGTAGATTAATACTGAAGACATCAAAATTAGGAAAAAAAAATACATATGGAATTATGTTGTAAACAAAAAGTTCATCTTTAGTGTTAATCTACAATGTAGAAAAAATACAAATAAATAGAAAGCATTAGATGAGAGGGTGTGTCCAAACTTTGACTATATGTATATATATATATATATATATATATATATATATATATATATATATATATATATATATATATATATATATATATATATATATATATATATGAAACTTTTATCAACTTTTTATATATATATATATATATATATATATATATGTATATATATATATATATATATATATATATATATATATTTTTTTTTTTTTTTTTTTTTTTTTTAAAAAGAGTCTAACCTATGAAAACAGTGATCAGGCTTATTGTTGTAAAGAACTACATAACTTTATTTAAACCATGAAACCAAGATCTGTCCCAAAGTGTCCTCGCTTTCACAGAATGTCTTTCCTCCTTCTGTGTCTGTTTCATCTCTACCACCTCAACAACACTTTCACTTTTTAAACACACTCCCTGACGCTTGTTTGGCTCCCTCTCTTTGCTGATTAGATGCTTCGACTTTATTTCCCCTCCTCTGGCAGCAGGCTTCAGATATAACCTCACAGTGTGTGCAGCCAGCAGACAGCTGCATACAGCTGTGTCCTCATGCTGTTTGACAACATCTTTTACAGGCTTTAGGAGGTATTACACACATTAGCAGGGCAGAGTTTCAAATTTATTGTACCCCCACACACAGAAACGCCGAGGACAGCTGTGTGCGCACTGCCAGAAACCCTGTTAATGTAGGAGGACATTTAGAACAGAATGAGAGGTTTGAAGTTGTCAAGATAAGGGCAAGAGAATAATCCTCAGGGCGTAAAGGTGACTCCTAAAAAATATAATCTAAAACCACAGGATGAAATCTGCACACAAACTGCTGTTGCACTGCAAATGTTTGGAACTTTTTCACATCATTTTTGAAGCCAAGACATCTCATTTTGAGCATTTTATCAAGAATAAATACTACGTTTGAGGACAAACTAAGTCTTCCACCAGAACAACTCCACTTACCCAACTGAATACATGTGAATGGTACAAGTGCTGATTGGTGATTTTTAAAAAAGGCGTGGAAGTAAATATGTGTAAACACACATTATATCCTGAAAACAACATACTTTTTAAAATATTTTTTGATAAAGTAGTTGTTGTGGTGCTTTATTGTAAAGCATTAAGGATGAAAATCCACTTACTATTGGTTTCTTTATATTACAAGTTCTATTCTCAGTTATTCATAAGTATTTGGACAGCTTTAAATCTGAGTTACATTAATGTAGAAAAAACTGTGTGGGACATGCAGCACTTTAGTTGTAATAGTTCAAATGTAATAGGACACTTTGCCTCTAAGTGTTTCCTGAACAGCTGTGTGATTTCCACTGCTAGTTTGTGTGCTCATGTGACTCTGAGTTGCTTGAGATGTCCGTCAATACGAGGAGTCGATGCTGCATGTGACCGTAACAGTGGAGATGATAGTAATGAGGCTAAAACAAAAGCAACAGTTAGGTTTATTAAAAAAAGAGAGAAACCTGTCAATGAGAACCGAGGAGCACAAGTCCTGAAGAAAAACCCCTTCATGACTGAACAGCAAGTGAATGATATTCTTCAGGATACAAGTTGACTTTATGACCATAAATCAGAGGATTTACCACAAGACAGAAACACCTGGTAAGTCTCAAAAGCAGAAAGCTGCAATTTTGCAATATACAGAAAGTAACCAGCTCTGCTTCAAAACAGAAGACAAATGTGTATGATTATGATTTAATGAACCTTTAACTGTCAAAAACGGGCATTTAGTGTGCTCAGATTCAGACAAATGCATCAAAACTTATTGGGTGACATTTCATCATTCATGAGGACAGCAGTCATGAAAATAAAGGAAAACAATAAAGGAGCTTTTCAGAGTGAAGAGATGGAACATCCTCAACTGACTGAGTCAGTCACTGTCAGCGTTTCAGCTGCTGGAGATCAGACTGAAGGCTAGATGGATGGATGGATGGATGGATGGATGGACGGACGGATGGATGGATGGATGGATGGACGGACGGACGGACGGACGGACGGACGGACAGACAGACAGACACTTTTTTTTTGATGGTGGCTGTAGTAACAACACAAAGATATGTCTGTGGATTAGAGACTTCAGAAAGTTACTGACTGGAGAGGATTTCTAACAGAGTATTAAATATGCTGTATGACTTCATGTGTCTCTGTCCAATTATTTTTGAACTGTGTGATAAAATTGCTAAATGTCTCACATAGTTCTTTAATTATCAGCAAAACCAACTCAAAGTAAAATTGAACATGTGGTATTATTTCATTTCAAATTGAATGTACAGCAGTCACAAACAAAAAATATTTATCTGTCCAACTACACTCTAGATTTTATGCAAATCACAGAAAGCACTGATCAGTGCTTCTGGATTTTGAAATATTACCAAGTGAAAACACAAATACAAAATGGATTTGCTTTCACCTCATTGTTATTATAGTAACATCTACAGTGTTTTTGTGCCTTTGGATTATTTCAAACAACAGAAAAACACATTCTCTTTGACTCTGAGCTGGACTGGTGAAGATTTTCAATCAAATCATTTGACAAATGACATCTGATTCCATCTCTGTTGTTTTTTTTTTATCCCGTTTATTACAAAAAAAAACTGTTCCAAACAAAATTAGTTCCAGCCTCTAAGAGTGTTGTGCTGCTGCTGCTGGTCTCATTACCAAAACAAGACAAACAGAAAGCAGTTCTCACACCTCTCCATTTGGACCAATCATTTCTCAAGTCAATCACAACTGGTTGACGGGACACAAATGCACACACATTTCAAGAATGCTAAAACAAACGTTGACTGTTTACACTCCGCCTGTTGTTGTTTTTGTACTTTCTCTCAGTTCCAATTGTTGTTGTTGGGTCTGTAAGTCACAGCTTCTGTCTAGCAGCACTACAGATTATAAGAAATATACTTCATGTGACTGATCATTGTTGGCAAAATGGTTAATAAAGAATCACTCCGATCATCAAGATTTCAGTTCTTACCTTTGGTTATATAAAATAGATCTGTTAAATATTTATGATGCAGTTCTCTTTCTCTTCCCACAGAAGTCAGAGACTGTTACAAAAAAATGCATTTCACTCCCATAAATTGAGAAGAAAAAAAGCAAGAAACCTGACCTGATTTTTCTGCTACCTATAAATGTTTCTCATACGTTTGGAGATGTCCCTATGTAGTCGTTACACTTTCAACATTCTGCCAAAATAGTACACATATTTAAGCAATGCAAAGTAGTTCACACAGTGCAAAGGTAAATTTTAAAATCACTCAGGTGAAGAGGTGAGACGCATCATACAGCACAAGACAGAATAAAGGGTAAGATAATATTTAATGTAAAAACCACAAACAACAAAAATCTAAAAATCGAACAATATTAACTTGATGAGCACAATAACATTGTATCACTCAAGTTGAATCCAATTTGTAAATCCAACTGTTGCATTGGATGAGTATGACATGCAGGTGCTGCCCCCTGCTGACTACAAACAGCAAAAGTTAGTTTTTTGCATGTCCGTTTTACACACAGAAAAGTCACGAAAGAAAGTAATAACAGAAGTAAACGATAAAAACAGCAAAAAAAGTCACAAAAGAAAGTAATAACAGAAGTAAACGATAAAAACAGCAACTAAAATACAGAATTAATGATATGCCACTTCCATAAAACTTCCATTTTTTTTTACCATTTCCTTTCCTGATGGGATCGGTATCTAATGAAGAAAACACTATTTCTTATGTGACTTTAGAGAAATATTGAGCAGAAAATGTATCTTCTAAGTATCCAGTGTTCAGTCCTTGTAGTCTTGAAAGACGTTTAGCGTGGACTCACAAATACAGTCTACTCTAATGTCTGCGAAAGAAAAACACCAAATTCTCACGTGAGAAGCTTTGACCAGCAAATGTTTACTTTTCTTTGACAAAGATGACAGGAATGAATATTGTAATTGTAACACAGCTAAATTTAAAAGAAAAACATAAGCATATCACGTAAGCCTACTCTACGAATTTCATAAATGTTAAATTCTGCTGTTTTCAATTTTCAGTTACAAGCAGAAACACCAACAACTTCTGCTACAATCCTCCAAGCTGAGTCCCTCTTCACAGAATTTCAGTATGATTTCACACGTAGCATTCGTGTGCATATGTGAGAATAATAAGACAGAGAGTTCTCACCTGCCACAGGTTGATGGTATGGTGTTGTTATGACGACAGGACACTGCAGGCACAGTTATCCTCCATCACCCAACAAAAAGTATCCATCTGGTGGATACAGGGCCTGCTCAAGAAGGGAATCTTTTTTTGGCTTTGTAGGAGGAACAGTTCAAACGTGGCACCCATCAATGGCACCAGCAGCACGACAGAAAGCCTCAAGATCAGCCAGGTGAGCAAAGCCGGCCCTGGCCTCCTCCGTCCCCTCTTGTTTGGGGAAAATGAATTCCTCTGTGGAGGATGGTCATCATTTCCTCCACAACACGGGCGGTTTTGCAGACGGTTAGCCTGTTGTGCTGCTTCCTCCTCAGCTTGAAGGTGCTACAAATCAGCCACAACTGCAACCACCACCCAAAGTCAGGGATGCAAACACAGGTATGGTTTTTTAAAAAAAAAGAGAGCACTACCTCAAGTCAGAATAAAAAAAATTCCTCCCTTCCATACACAGGAGCCGAGCACTGATCATGACCAGCTGCTCCATTCCAGCTCTGTGGACGATCCAGTCACAACAACAAATTTTATACTTGAGAAAGTTTTTACGACATGTATATTTTCAGTTTGTTTCATTTGACACCAAGATGGTTATATTTTCTGCATTGATTAGCAAAGTCAAGAGTAAAGAGCCATTTAATTCAAAGCTCACAACAGCCAATCAACTACAGGGAAAGATTCTTCAGGAAAAAAAACAACATGAACAGCATGATTTCAAGACAGAGTTTAGCCGTCATCAGCTTCTACAACTTGTATGTGTTCAGCAGAACAGGAAAAGAAGCTCTGTTCAACCAAGTTGAGGAGCTGAAGGCTGAGCTGCAACGAGCCCAAGAAGACACTGTCTCTGTGGAGGTGAAAAACAAAGAGTTCTCTCTGAATCAGGAGACAAAGATCCAGCAGCTCTCCACCTACCTGAAATCTGAGGAAGATGAAAACAAGACTCTGAGGGATCAAATCAGATATTTGATCCTCAAGCTCGGCAAAAGACTGGAAAGATCTGTACCACGGACAGAGAAAGCTGCATGTGGAGAATAAACAACGGAAGATGGACCTGCAGAAACAGCTGGAGGACACAAATCAGCAGCTGCAGTTGGAGCTGAACCAGAAAGAACAGCTCGTCAAAGACAAAAAACAAGCAAGGAGAGAGCTCAGTGAGTTACCAGATCATAGCAAGAACTGCAAGGTACAAGACGCTGTTAAGAACAGACGCCGCAGACAAAAATAAGGTCTCTGTATGAGTGTCTCTGAGCACAATGAGCTGATATAACATCTGCTGACTGAGCAGCAACAGATAAACAACATCAGCATCATGCGACTAGCTGCCTCTGAGACAACGAAGTTCTTCAGCAGGAGGTGGAGGAACAGAAACATCAACTCCACAGAGCTCTCTGATCACTGAGGAGGACATCGGTTTGGTCATCCACAGTGAAAAAGCACAACTCGTGGAGGGTATTGTGGACCAGGAAAAGCAGGTCGAATATTTGAAAAAGGAGCTGGACCGAGTGGAGTCTCAGCAGCAGAGTGATCACAGAGAGACGACGGAGGCTCGGACTCTGCAAACAGCTGCCCAAAACAAAGAAGCAGCTGGCTGCCAAGCAGAGCCACAAAGACCTGCTGCTGGAGCAAGAAAAGGACGCCAAGAATCAACTACAAGCTCTGAACACTAAACAAGAGTCTATCCAGCAGAGTTACAGCGTTAAACACCATCTCTGGATGAAAGAACGTCAGGACAGGACTTCCAGCAGAACATGGTTCCAGAGAAAAACAAGAGAAGAAGAAAAAAGAACAAAAATCAATCAGAATAACAATGTTCCTTTTTTTGATTAAAGGCAAGAAGTAGACCAAGGTCATTAAATTGACATGGTTCCTTCCTTTTCTAAGGGCGGCACTACACACATATGAGTGAACTCAGAGATCAGCCATGAATGAATACATACAGATGTGTGTAGTCTGCACACATTTGCGTGCAGTTTGATGTTTAAGAAAATAAAAGTTTCTTCAGAGACAGAAATACCTTTTATATATATTCAATAAAGTTTTTGTGTTTTTTAGAAAACAAGTACCCAAATAAATTAAATGTTAGCATTAAAACTCCACAATATCATTAATCATACAAATTTACCATACTAATTGAAATGATAAAGATTCTACAATATTATTAATTACACAAATATATGTTAACTACATTGTCTGTACTGTCTTTAAATTCCAGTTCAAGTACAGCAGAACATTTTTTACACAGTTGGTAGATTCAGACGCTTATTATCTAATAGAATAAAAACAAAAAAACCTGCTAGCTACTGATCTCGTTTCCATATAGCTGATGTTAGCCTGCTTGTTGCCTTAGTTTGATAGCTAATTAGTGATTAGCTTACAGAACACAAGCTGTACTGACCCTTCAAGTAGAGACCTCCATATCGCGGTGACCTCATCCAGGAGATTTTAGCTTTACATTGTACAACAGCAGGAGAGGCGTCCTCAGTGTTTATATACTGCAGGTGCTGACTGAACTCTGGATCTGCTCACAGTTAGTCTTTCTCAGTGACCCGGATGTGTAGCAGTGTGACAGAATCAGAATTGCAACAACTGAATTTTAATTGCGAAAACTGAATGTAGAAAGCTCAGATTTCGATGACAATCAAATTAAATTTCAGAGCAACTAAAATGAATTCAATTCTAAATTGTTACACAATCAATTCAACATCAAATTCTATGACTCTAATTTTTATTACAATTGTTCAGGTATAACAAAACAAATTCAAATATAAAAGATTCAGATTCAGTTTCTAGTACCACAGATTTGTGTGCATACAGCACCCTCTGCTGAAAGATACTGTCTTCAAACTGAAACTGTTGAGAGGACAGACGTTAACATCATGAACCCATTACCAATTTGCAATCAGTGCAAATGGGTAAAATGACAATGAATCAAATAAGACGATATTTAAGATAAATGTGTAGCTAAAAAAAGGAGAGGTGAGTTACTGAGGTGCACTTTGTGCTGATGAAAATTGTTTACTGTAAAATGTAGATAGATGACATTGTTTCCACAAAGTAAAGCATTAGGCAATAAACATGAGAAATAAATTAATTTAATTGACTCAGAATTACCTCAGCTTGCTTTACTGTTTACATCACACTTCTGTGAAAAGGTAACGACCATTCGACAAAATGGTCTGGTCAAGCAGCCTGGCAGCACTTCATTATCATTTTGCTATGGGGGGATAAAACGCACTCTTGTTTGTATTTCTTTGAACCAATCAGTCATAGGTGGAGCAAAGCAAAGGACACAACTTTAATGCTCTAGTAGGGCTGCCTTACTGCACGAATCCTCTACAAAATTTGAAACTTTTAGTGTGGCAGGTTGCTGCTAGGATGTTGTGGTTGTCTCCAGCCATGGAAACAGAAACACACAGAGAACACAAGGAAGGGAAAAGCTGACTAAAATGATCCTACATCTGGCAAGTCAGACTAGTGGAAAGGTAAACCTGCTTATAATGACTGATGTAGCTGCTGCTTTTTTTCCAAGGGGAAACAAGTCTGTTTCAGAGACTTAATAAAGTATTTAAAAATCTATCAAACTGCATGTTCCTGCATTTGCTTTACTCATTTTTTTCACAGGAAATGAACAATATTGCTGTTTCATGACTACTGGCAGCCAAAAATTTACATCCCACCTCACAAGACCCCTTTGTTGGCTTAGTTAAATATCTTAAATGTCCTTTGTTTGACCTTGAGGCATCAGCTGACTGGTGATTAATTATCTCCAGATAAGAGGAAAAGGCAGGCTTGAAAACTGCTGAGTACACAGTGGGTGAAAATATGTTGGCCACGTCTGTTTTCTAAATTCTCTTGTGTTTTCCAGACAGAGTAAACACAGAGGAGATTAGAAACAGTCTGGAGGAATGTGTGCTTAGTTGAGTTCAGTGAGGTGTTCTGCTGCAGACCAGCACCTCCCTGACGGCCTTCTGCAGTTTCTTGACAGACTCCATCACCAGTCTGAAGCTTTCATGGAAGTTGCCGTTGCCTTCTTTCACCCAGGCTGCCTGGAGCTCTCTGACCCACGTCAGGATCCCGTCCAGCTGTTTCTGCACCTCCTTCTGCTCCTCCAGCTCAGCTAGCAGGGCCTGTCGGGCACAAACTTCTGCTTCGTAGGCTCTCTGGAGGTCTGCCAGAGACGACTCCAGCCTCAGCACCTCCTGGACAGAGCAGTCAAACCACAAACAGACACATCAGTTCTCAGCTTGATGAGAAAAACCAAAAAAATCTTTTCGATCATACAATGACTGTGTTGCTTTTACCTGCATCATGTGGTTTTCACCAGTGAATTCAGATATAACAACAACAATCACCTGTCATTACATGACTACAGTTTATATAACCTCATGACAACTGGGCCATCTCCAAGACAACTGAGTAAAGTCCATCCGTTTATGAAGACTGCAGTTATTTATCATTTCCAATATTCATTCAACCTGTATTTAAGTCTCAAGCAATCACTGATGACATGTTCTTATTTATCAATGATGCTGAGAGTACAATCAAAGAGAATAAATAGAACAATAACTAGAAAAATACAAATAACAGAACAGTTAAAAACAGTGTAGTCTAATGATGGTTTTAAATTGACCTACATGTACAGTTGTGTTAAATTTTCCATACAGTACTCAGGGATGATTTAAATAATTGTCACAGTAAACGGTAAACAATTAAAAGCTTACTATAGTGCCCATTTGATGATGCCATGTGTTGAAGCAATAACTATTTATTCTCATATGCTAAACAGAATGGATGGATTTGATAAAATATTACATGCTGCGCTTGTTTTGTTTTTTTTTGTTCCATGTATTTTTAGTCTTTGTTTCATCCAGACAGTTCCTTGCTAATAAAAGAGTATGTTAAGGTATTATTATGGGGGATCATGACAACAAGATTAATCTCTAATTTGAGTGTTTATCTCCACAGTGGGTGAACAGTGCAGGACCTGCACAGATCAAACACTGGAGGTCACTGTGTGCAAACATAATAAACACTATTAAACCGAAACTGAGCCCTTTAACCTCAATGAACAAAACAACACAGCTGTTTCAGTGTCCACATATTTCTGTACAGCACTGACATTATTGGAACTACGTGAATGAAACAGTAGCTTGCATATGATCCAGTGTGCTGTAAACACTGGACTATATTTCTCTCCTCCTCCCACCTGTTCGGCCTGCGGATGGTTGCGGTGTGACTGGTCCTCGGGCAGCAGGACGTTTGGCGGCAACGTGAGGCAGCGGTTCACCAGCAGTGCCTCTATCCGCTCCGACAGCAGCTTGAAACGCTTCTCCAGGAACTGCTGCAGCTTGCGACTGCACTCTCTGGCCCGGGACCGGAGCAGCTCCTCGTCCGCCTCGCCTTTACTCAGCTGCCGCACGCAGACCTTCTCCACGACGGGCAGGATGTCGTACAGACAGTCCTGGAAGGCGCTGTAGACCCGCAGCATGCAGGTCTGAGGGGTGAAGCCGAAAAACTGCGTCTCGTAGAGTTTTAAGGACGACGGAGGGAGCTGGTCCGCTTCTTCTCCGACTTCTCCGCCGACATCCATCTCCTCCTGTTCCCGGGCTTCCCGCGCCATGTTGAATCTGTGACGTCCTTCTTCTTCTTCTTCGACGTTTTTGCGAGTCAAACACCGACACGGAGCACCACTGCCCCCAACTGGTAGGAAGAGGAAGCTGCTAATGTGGATTAATGTTAAATTACAGAATATATAGGAAAAAAATAAGATCAATTAAAGCTGCAAGCAGCGTTGGACGGGTCCTCGCATCCGTGCGGCCCGGCTGGCCCACGCATGTCCACCAGGAGGCGCTTGCAACTGAGACAGTAAAGTTTCAGGCAGATTGGACCATGTACAGGCTACTTACACAGCACTTCCTGTTTCATGGCGAGAAATCCAAAATGGCCGCCAGGTGGTGCATAGATGTGATTAGGGCCGGACTCTGATCATACATGTAAAATTTCAGGCAGATTGGAGCATGCACAGGCTAGTTAGACAGCACTTCCTGTTTAATGGCGAGAAATTCAAAATGGCCGCCAGGTGGTGCTATGACTGTGAGTGTATATCGACCTATGGATGTGATTAGGGCTGGACTCTGATCACACATGTAAAGTTTGAAGCAGATTGGAGCATGTCCAGGCTAGTTAGATAGCACTTCCTGTTTCATGGCGAGACATCCAAAATGGCCGCATTCTGCTGGTCACCATGGCCACGCCGTCAGACTGTTGCAGAGTATTTTGATAACCTTTGATCACCCATGACTGGTGTCCATCCTGACCAAATTTGAGCTCTCTCGTGGTTACGGTGTGTGAGTTAATAGCTTCTGAAAATGTCCAAAAATTAGGAAATTGTCAAAAATATGAATCGTAATTCAAAATGGCCGCATTCCGTGGCTCGCCATTTTCACGCCCTCAGACTTTTGCGGAGCGTTTTGATAACTTTTGATCACCCATGACTGGAGTACATCCTGGCCAAATTTCAGCTCTGTCGGGGTTACGCTGTTTGAGTTTATAGATTTTAAAAAATGTCCAAAAATGACACAAAATTGTCTAAAATATGACTTACAATTCAAAATGGCTGACTTCCTGTTGGATTATGGGTAATGGTACAGGAGGCTTTTTTGTGCGTCTTGATGAGTTACATATGTGTACCGAATTTCAGAAGTCTAGGTCGAACGCTGTCCGGGGGCTGAATTTTCTTAGTTTTCTAGGGGGCGCTATTGAGCCATTTTGGCACGCACGCGTGCCATTTCCCAAAAATATCAAATTTTTCGCCGGTCCTGATGTGTGTGGTGATTTTCATGCGTTTTCGTGTATGTATAGGGCGTCAAAAAGGCCGATTTCGACGCCTAAAAAAAAAGTATAATAATAATAATAATTAAAGCTGCAAGCAGCGTTGGACGGGTCCTCGCATCCTTGCTGGTCGGCGAATCCGCGCACGTCCACCAGGTGGCGCTGCGACCGAGAATGCATGTCGGCCTATGGATGTGATCAGGACTGGACTCTGATCACACATGTAAAGTTTGAGGCAGATTGGAGCATGTTTAGGGCAGTTACACAGCAGTTGATGTTTCATGGCGAAGCATCAGAATTCACGAGGCCGCCATGGCCACGCCCTCAGACTTAAGGTGAGCATTTTGATAACTTTTGATCACCCATGCCTGGAGTACATCCTGGCTGAATTTCATATCTGTCGGTGTTACCCTGTTTGAGTTGATAGCTTTTCAAAATGTCAAAAAATGACCCAAAATTTAAGGTTGGTGTAAAATTCTAGAAAGAAGAAGAAGATTAAAGAAAGAAAATACATAAAAAAGAAGCAATTAAATAAATGGGAAAAAGTTAAGACAATTAAACTTTTATAAAGTATGGGGGGGAAAAAAGATGTAAGAAATTAAAGAATTGTATTTAATAAAGAAACAGGAAATTTGTAAAAAAGTGTTGTAGTCTTTTGCAGTTAATTGATGGATAGGCGTAGTGAGAGACAGCCAGACAATGGGGTAGAAATAAGAATGAGAACAATTCATACAGCACGGGGTTGCGAGCGGGAATCGAACCAGGGCCTCAGCGTTGAGGACCTACTACATGCGTCAGTGGCTTAACCCGCAGAGCTATATGATCACACATGTTGCATGTCAGCAAAGGTGTACCAACTCAATAGAAGTCCAGGGGAAGGGTTAGGGTTGGAGAGGTAGGTCCTGACAGTTGTAATGTATCATAAAAAATTGATATATAAATTAAAATTTTTTCATAATTTAATATTAAGCCACTCAACCCAAAAAATTTATAAAGTTGGGGTTTTCCCTTCAGCATTGTGGTTGCACGTCTCCGATAGAGGATATTTAGACCCACAATGCTGAAGGGAAAACCGTGGATTAATTTCTCGGATTATTCTGTTGCTTAGTATTAATATTAAAAATATTATGTGTCATATTAAATTTACCTTATTTTTCATTAATGCTGTAAGGACCTTGCTCTGTAACCCTAACTCTATCCCTAGACTTTCTATTGGATTTATACACGTTTACAAGGCGAGAACATATGTGCTCATGTAGCTCTACGGGTTACGCCTCTGACGTATGTACTTGGTCCCCGCCGCTGAGGCCCGGGTTCGACTCCCGCTTGTACACCCCATGCTGTATGCGCTGGCCTACCTCTTATTTCTAACCCCATTGTCTGGCTGTCTCTCACTACGCCTATCCAAACAAAAAGTGAAAGAGACTACTACACTTATTTAAATAGTTAAATGTTTATTTACAAATAAACACCTTAAAGACAATAACACTTTTACTAGGAATTAAACACAATTTACTATGAAAACTTTAAATATACAATTACACATTAAAATCTACTACAAGTTCTTAAAATTACAAACTACAACAGTTTATCTAAACATTTAATATTGAAAATAATATTTTAACTCATCACATCCAATAATACTTTTGACTCAACAATTACACATTAAAAAGACAGAACATTTGGACATCTAATCTAATATTATAAAATCATACAGAATGACAAAAGACCAAGACTACACTTTTAAGATGAATCTAAATACAGACAAAAAATTTGAAAAACACCAGTGACACTTTTGAATATCTAATTACACAGAAGACACAATAACAAAATCCAAAAAAACAAATAAATTTACATATCTTAAAACGTTTTGTATTCTGAAACAAAAACATCTGGTTGTTTCTTCAAACAGTTCCTCTTTCAATGTTCTGGGTTGCACTATGAATTGATTTACTAATAACTCTTTTCTCAAAACTGCTTCCCTCATAAAGTCTACTAATAGTTGAAATCATTGATGAAACTAATGTTACCTTCTGATCACCACTAACTATACTTTTCAGTGAATACAATCAAAGTTTCTGGACCATTTCTGGACCATAAAGCTGCAAGCAGCATTGGAGGGGTCATCCGTCTTTCTCTACAAAACTCCTTTATGTCCCCGAAC
This sequence comes from Amphiprion ocellaris, assembly GCF_022539595.1. Classification (NCBI taxonomy): domain Eukaryota; kingdom Metazoa; phylum Chordata; class Actinopteri; family Pomacentridae; genus Amphiprion; species Amphiprion ocellaris. The sequence continues at coordinate 16,356,799 of NC_072766.1, forward strand.
TGTGGCCGTGAAAACAAACAAAAAATAAATAAAAGCTTTACGCTCTTTACGCTCTTTACGCTCTTTACGCTCTTTACGCTCTTTACGCTCTTTACGCTCTTTACGCTCTTTACGCTCTTTGCATAAAGTTGCATTAAAAAACACAGATTTTTAATGGAATATCTCCACAGGGGCACAGAGGAACACCCCCAGCAACCATCACTCCCGCGCTCCAACACCACACCGTGCCAGCCAATGGTGCCGAAAGGCTAACCGACGAATAGAAAACCCTTGTGCAGCCACGCCACCACACAAACAAAAGTGTGCGCCCCCATGGAAAACACGAAACTCCCGCGGTGACCTCAAACTTACGAATGGTGGTGTATATAATATACATCATAGCCACAAACCAACAGGAAGATGAAGTCATGTTGTTTTTCATGTTTATAATATGTAACTGTTAAATACAATGCTGTAACTCAACATTAATAAAGAAAACATACATTTCAATTGATTTCACGCTCTTTACGCTCTTTACGCTCTTTACGCTCTTTACGCTCTTTACGCTCTTTACGCTCTTTACGCTCTTTACGCTCTTTACGCTCTTTACGCTCTTTACGCTCTTTACGCTCTTTACGCTCTTTACGCTCTTTACGCTCTTTACGCTCTTTACGCTCTTTACGCTCTTTACCTTTTTCGGGCAACTTCTTGGTTTTGCTGGAACCACCCTTCAACTCCAATCCACTGACACTCCACACCACAGACCACAACCTTTCCACTCCGCTATTATCCTCCGCAAGGTTCCCAGTGGGGATTCGAACCGTGACCCTCCACATGACAGACACACAACCTATGTGTGAGCTATCTTTCACACAAGGTCCTTCGTGGACTTTGTTGTAATGATGGTTGAAAGAGGTTGTCATACAGCCAAAGTATGTATATATTGTAAATAAAGCTGCTGTAACAATGTAAATTTCCCCTGGAGTGGGGAGAAATAAAGAACTTTATCTTATCTTTATCTTATCTTATAAAGTGTCAAAAGAGCCCTGGGCTGGATTCGAACCAAAAACCTCCCGGATGAGAGGCAGATAACTTACCACTGCGCTATCCTTCCTACTGGGTGTAACTGTTAGTTTTCCTAAATGATGGTACACAAAACTATTAAGGAGGTGAAGATAATAAAGGTACTAAGGTGGATTTCAACCGGAGACCTTCAAGATGTGAGGCACAGAACTTACCTCTGCACCACATTTCCTACAAGGTGTTGTTGTAAATTGGCTTAAATGATGGCATCAATCAGTACTGGAGCAATCAAAGGACAAATAAAAGGTGTGAGTGGAGATTTGAATCATGTGAGGTACAGAACTTACATTGCAGGTTTGTTTCTGAGACTGAATACACCCAATCTCATCTGATCTGCAAAGCTAAGCAGGGTTGGGCCTGGTTAGTATTTGGATGGGAGACTACCTGGGAATACCAGCTGCTGTAAGCTTTTTACTTCTCCTCACAACCTGAACAACACACTGCTGGTCATTCACTAGAGACAGCTATCAACTAAAACCTCTTGGTTTCTTTATTATACGCTCTATGAGGTGGATAAGCTGCAGCTCATGCTGATTTATTGCTGGTTCTGGTTGGAGCCAAAGAACAAAGGCGTCACCTGTTGGAGCAGCTGATGTCCTGCAGCCTCTTCACCACAGAAAGCCTCTGACAGCTTCAATTCTTTACACTCTGACTGCAAGACACCAATCACATAGGAACATATACATGTGTGGAACAAAGAGCTGAGCTGACACTCAACATGTGTTTGACCATTTATTGATAAAGACATTCAAACATGTCTAGAGATAGAACACCAACGCACGGTGTAAGAAAGGTCAGAACAGACTTCACCTGCTCAGGAAACTGAGGTCCTTCGGGGTGCAGGGAGCAATTCTGAGGACCTTTTATGGTTGTGTGGTGGTATCAGCCATCCTGTATGGAGTGGTCTGCTGGAGCAGCAGCATCACGGCTGCAGACAGGAAGAGACTAAAGAAACCAGTTAAGAAAGCAAGCTCTGTCCTGGGCTGGTGTTAGACAGGAAGATGATGACAAAGCTGTTGTCTGTCATGGAGGACATCTCCCACCCCCTGCAGGAAACAGGACCATCACCAGCAGCTCCTTCAGGGACAGACTGCTTCACCCACAATGTTTGAAGGAGGTCCTTCCTTCCTGCAGCAGTCAGACTGTGTTCAATCAAACCTGCTCCCAGTAGTTCAGATCACCCATGAAGTAACTGCAATAAAATGTAAATAAGTCAATATGTGCAATTTCACAAGATTTTTTTTTTTACAAGCATTTCTATTTCTTCTCTAAGGAGAAAGCATCTATTTATATCTGTGCACTGAGTGCTGCTTTTCTTTTTACTTTTTTTCCTATCTGCTACTGCCACACTGAAAATTTCCCCACTGCAGAATCTACCTATCCATCCATCTATCTATGGTCCATCTACCTCCCTACCTATCTATCCATCCATCCATCCATCCATCCATCCATCCATCTCTCTCACAGATGTGGGGGTTGATTCACCTGTTCTCAATCACCTTAATCCACGAAGGCCCGGTTCTTCATTCTTCCGCTCTCTGCCAGACCAGAGACTTTGAAACCAGAACCTTTCTCCTACAATTAGTCTGGTTTCCCCTTTTTGTTTTCACCTTGGTTTAGTTATCCTTTCTGTGTTGGTTTTAGTTTCATTCGTTAAATAAACTCCTTGTAATCTTTGACCTGTGTCTGCAGATGTCCTGTGACACCAATGATCCCATCTGATATTTAGCATGTTTTCAATTATTGGTCCCATTTCTTAAAAAAAAAAAAAAAAAAAAAAAAAAAAAAAAAGCCCCCTGAAATCTGATCAGATAAATGAATGTGAAACTACTTTGGGTCTGCTGCAGCTGCCTCCCTCTGATCTTGTTCCTGCCCACAGCACAATCTGATCAGTGAAACACTGAAGGACAACTTCAACATGTAAAACATAAATAAGCAAAGGCTGCAACTCGTGATTATTTTAATTTTAACTTAACTTTATGTGCTGTTCAAAAACTTTATTTTTTCTGCAAATGTGTAGTGATTCCAAATCTTGGTTATTGATCTCCTTGATTACAAAAAAAATCTGTATCGAACCGGAAAAAAAACAAACATGTCAGGCACCCTATGATGTTAACTGTTTGCCTGAATGTTTTTGTTTAAAATCCTCAGTAATAACCTTTGACTGGTTGCTCTTAACCCTGTAAAACTCACTGCTGCAAAAATACAACATCAGCTTATTTTTTAATTACTATTTTCTATTATATATATCTGAAATAAACCCTAATCTGGGGTCTGACAGCAGCGTGAGGTCAAAGAAGCTGCCATCAGCTGCTGCACTTCTGTCCGTCCAGCAGATGGAGCCATGGAGCTGCAGTGAAGTGAAGAGCAGCACAAGGCAACCACCACTTCCATCCACTGACGCATTCAATTTGACTGACGCTAATGTTTTATTGACTTCCAACCACTAAACCAATAAAAGCTGCAAGCAGCGTTGGACAAGTCCTCGCATCCGAGCGGCCCGACTGGCCCACGCATATCCACCAGGAGGCGCTGCAACTGAGAGAGTAAAGTTTCAGGCAGATTGGAGCATGTACAGGCTACTTACACAGCACTTCCTGTTTCATGGCGAGACATTCAAAATGGGCACATTCCGCTGGTCACTATGGCCACGCCCTCAGACTTTTGCGGAGCGTTTTGATAACTTTTGATCACCCATGACTGGAATACATCCTGGCCGAATTTCAGCTCTCTCGGTGTTACCCTATTTGAGTTTATAGCTTTTGAAAATGTACAAAAATGACCCCAAATCGTCAAAACATATGACATAATTCAAAATGGCCGACTTCCTGTTGGGTTTTGGGCATGAGTGTCAATTACATTTTTGTGTGTCTTGACGAGTTACATATGCCTACCAAGTTTCATAATTCTAGGTGACACGTACTGGCCATAGTAACTGTTTGAAATTTTCCAGGTGGCGCTATGGAGCCATTTTGCCACACACATGTGCAGTTTCCCTAAAATATCACATGGGTTGCCGGTCCAGATATGTGTGGCAATTTTGGCGAGCATTTGAGCATTTTTAACCTGTCAAAAAGTACTTTGTTTATTACGGCAACGATACGTTGCCACGGCAACAGCGTTTTATGAATCATCAAAATCTTCACACTGTGGCATCGTCAAGGTGTCACCACTCACCTGACCAATTTTCAGAATGATATGACAAAGTTTCAGGCAATGGCACGTGCAAATGTAATGACAATTTCTTCCTGTTGCCAATAGGTGGCGCTATGAGATTTTCTAAATTTATGAATGTGGATGTGTTCAGAACCTGACTGGTGTCCATCACATCAAGTTTGGTCCGGATTGGATCATTTCCAGCTGAGATATAAATAATTCAATTTTCATGGCGAGAAATCGAATTTTGCCACGCTGCCACAGACACGCCCTTTCATGATGTGTCACCATTTTCTCTGGGAATCATCATCAATGTGTTCAGGCTTATGTCACCAAATTTGAAGTGAATATGATCAACCTGCTAAGAATAGTACATCAAAATGTAAAAAAATGTCTATTTCCTGCTACCACAAGGTGGCGCTATGACTGTTAATGTACATAACCACATGGATGTCATCAGGGCTGGACCCTGATCACACATGTAAAATTTCAGGCAGATTGGAACATGTACAGCAGAGTTAGACAATACTTCCTGTTTCATGGCAAAGGATCAGTATTATCGCGAGTCGCCATGGCCACGCCCTTTGACTTTTGCAGAGCATTTTGATAACTTTTCATCAGGGATGACTGTTGCATATATTTGCCAAATTTGACGTCTCCCGGACTTACCCCCGATGAGTTATTAGTCAGAAAAAATATCACAGTTAATTCAAGATGGCCGACTTCCTGTTGGGTTTAGGGCATAGCCATTATTGACTTTTTCGTGTGTCCTGATGGGCTGAATATGCATGCAAAATTTTGTAGCTGTAGATGAAACACCCTGCCAGTTGGCCTAATGACCAAATTTTGAATTTTGCAGGGGGCGCTATAGAGCCATTTTTCCACACACATGCGCACCTCCCATAAAATATCAAATTTTTCGCCAGTCCTGATGAGCATGCCAAGTCTCACACGTTTTGGGGTATGATAAGGCCGCCAAAAATGCAATTCAAAAGACGGTAAAAGAATGAATAATAATAAATAATTCCTTGCATTCCAATAGGGTCTTCGCACCATTCGGTGCTCGGACCCTAATAATTCCTAGGGTTTCAATAGGTTCCTCGCACCACTTCGTGGTGCGAGGACCCTAAATATAATAATCAAAAACGTAAAAATAGCATACGCTTTGAATTCAAATATTTTTAAAGACTGCTAACTGAAAAAAACTGAATAACTCTTGAAATGTTTGCCAAATATTACATACATTTAGATTAAAATTTAGATATCAGCCATATAAAGTCTTCTTACAGTTTCAAGAGGTAGCTTGTGTGTGTGTGTGTGTGTGTGTGTGTGCGTGTGCGTGTGCGTGTGCGTGTGCGTGTGCGTGTGGGTGTGTGTGTGTGTGTGTGTGTGTGTAAAGTTGAATTTTATTGAATTTTTGTTGGTTTTATTCCCTAATATTTCTGACTCACCTAAATTCACACCATAAATTAAACTACTACAGCATATCACTCTCAATATTAAACTTATTTGGTGCATTCCATTTTTTTAATAATAAAGAGCACAATAGTTGCTTTAAAAAATGTGCCATATCCTTGAATTTAAGCATCTTTGTAGTCTTTACCATATATTTTTAGATTAAATAATATAATGCTTCTGTCTTTATTGTTTTTTATGTATTCCTTTTTATCTTGTTTTAATATTGTGTATTTACTTTGCAGATTGCTGTTACTGCTGGGTTTATCTTCAGTACACGCCGTACGCATAGACTGTATACCAGGGATGTCAAACATGTGGCCCGCGGGCGAAAACCGGCCCTCCAGAGGGTCCAGTCCGGCCCGTGGGACGACTTTGTAAAGTGTAAAAATTACAGAGAAGACATTAATTGCAAATTTTACATTTGTAAAACTATAAATTTAAAATAATTTCTACACCATGACAAGTTGTTTTGATCATAAAGTAAAATACTAGATTGCTCATTGTTCTTTTGTTGTTTTGTGTCTCATTTTTGTAATATTTTGTCGTTTTTTGCCTTTTTGTCTCATTTTTTTTGTCATTTTGTGTTTCCTTTTAGTTTTGCTTGTGTTTCTTGTATTATTTTAGTCATTTTTCTGTTTTGCTTTATTCGTTGTTTTGTGTATCATTTTTGTTTTGTGTTTTTTTGTCTCCCTTGTGTTGTTTATCTATTTTTTTGTTGTTTGTAACTTTTTTGTCTATTTTTTGCCATTTTTTGTTTTGTTCCATGTCATTTGTCTCATGTTTGTCATTTTGTTTGTCATTTTTGTTGTTTTGTTCCCTTTTTGTCTCGCTTGTATTTTTTTTTTGGTCTTATTTTTGTCATTTTGGAGTTTTTTTTGTCTCGCTTGTGTTTTTATATTTTTTATCGTTTTGTTTCTCGCTTTTGTCATTTTTTGTCTGGTTGGTGTAATTTGACAAAATTTTTGTTGATTTTTAACTTCTTAGTCAAATTTTTTGTCTTTGTTTAGTTTAATGTTTGTCTCATTTTTTGTCATTTTGTTTCTCGCTTTTGACATTTTGTGTCCTGTTTTTTAATTCCTGAAATGTGAACATTTTTAGAATGTACTTTTTTGCACTAAAACAAAGGAAAATAATTGGAGTTGTCGTTATTTTCCGATTATTATGCTGTGATTTTATTGGTCCGGCCCACTTGAGATGAAACTGGGCCGAATGTGGCCCCTGAACTAGAATGAGTTTGACACCCCTGCTGCATACGGTCTATGGCCGTACGTTACAACGTCTGTTCACAGATTTTAAAAAGTGACGTAAGACGTACACGTCGGACACGCCCCTTTGTTGGAAGGAAACGGACATGCGCGACTGCTCACTTCCTCCACGGCTGCTGCTTCTTTTCAGTCCGTCTGTGTTGATAGCGGCTTTTGCTTCCACACGTGTAATCATTCCTATGTGAATCTCCGTCTTTCGGACCCGGTTATCAGCTCGTCCTGCTCTGTCAGAATAGGTAAAGTAGCCGTCGGCGCCCAGCGTTTGATGTTTCTCCAACTGCGCAGCCGCTCGCATGGCGGGGGCAGAGGTTACTGCTGGAAGTTTAGCCGGGTTCGCTGCTGTTAGCTCGGTCATGTTAGCTAGCCGATGCGTCTACTTTTTGTTGTGGCGTTGCTAACGTTAGCTAGCTAGCAACCGTAACTAGCGAAGCTGGTTAAGCAGCTGGAATTTAACGAATGCTGAGTTTTACACGTGTGTCCTTTTGTGTGGAGCTAAAATGTGATGTTTTCCCCCCGCGCCGTCTCCTCTCCAGGTGTAAAGACATAGAATCCAACAACCATGGGGGCATATCTGTCGCAGCCTAACACCACCAAGACCTCTTCCGATGGCGGCAACAGCAGCATGAGCTACGGCTTCTCTGCCATGCAGGGCTGGCGGGTCTCCATGGAGGTGAGGCACAAAATGAATGGCTGGATCTGAAACAATCATATTGCCGCTCTGCTTCCTGAACACATGTGTATGGAGTTTTAAATGGCGGGATCTCTTTGTATGTGTGTTTGTGTGGGGGTTTGTTGGTGTCTCCTAGAGATCCAGTGAGTCTCTGCTAACCCGACTCTTCCACAGCACCAGCTGCAGTGATTGGTGACAATGAGAATTCGTCTTCAGGATGTTTTTTTTTTTAGCATGCCGAGTTACATTGTTAGCACTCTCCCACAGCATGTAATTGATGTCTGCTGCAGTCTTGTGAAGAAAGAATTTCACCGCAGCTGACAGGATATTACTAACAGATCTGATGTTTGTGTCTCATTTTAAGTGATGACACAATTAGACACATTCCCCAATTATGTAGCCAGTTAGCTTTAATACATCAACTCTCAGCATAATAACGGTGACTAATAAATGCAGGTGAGTAATTTAGTCAAAAGACATTAATGAACATGTTGTCAGAGTACAGAAACTTTGTTAACCTGCCAACATCATTTGCCATTTATATGTATTTAACCCTCTGAACTCCAAGTGGTTTCTAGGTGTTTATTGCTCCTGTCCCGTTTGCTCACTGTGGGCTCATTTTTCACTTTAATATATAGTCCACTGCCTATGTGGAAATAGCACAACTGTTAACAGAAGTAGGGAGTACTCAAAAAAGGCTGTTTCTTTAATTGTTTATTTTGCAGGAATTGAAAAAGCTGAAGTCAATGTGTAAAGCATTTTTCCAAGTACCCCCAACTGTTGCCAGTGTTGGGAAAATAGTATCTCTACACACTGTACATATTTTACTACTTAATTTTTAAATTCATCTCCATACTTTTCTCATATCTGTCCTGTGTAAACGCTGCAGAGCTGTCCCCATAGCAGTCACAAATGGTGTCACATTTGCACTGGAAAGTACAGATCTTTTTTTTTTTTGTTTTTTTTGTTTTTTTTTACAGAATCTGTTTTGTGCAGACAAAATTTTAAATATGATTTTTGGTAAAATATCACCGTTTTAAACTTTGGTAAATTTTCCAGTTAGAACACACCTCAGATGACTAGTTCAACATCTCTCAGAAAGTTAAAAAGTGATATAGTTTTTTTTTTTTTTTTTTTAACAGGTTCTTGGTCTGATAAAATAAGTAGTTTGGGCTCGTTTTTAAAGATAAGCCTTTCAAAGCTGCCAACAGGTTTGGCAGGGAGTGAAGATAATGTGCAGGGTCTCTATTTTTTGTCATTTCTAACAGGTCTGCTCTAAGCTTACAAGTTGCTTTGTTACATGAACAGGGGTTTTAATTTTGCTGTGATTTGTCTGTGTTCCAGGATGCTCATAATTGTATCCCCGAGTTTGATGAGGAGACAGCCATGTTTTCTGTGTATGATGGACATGGAGGTAACAGACTGCCGTCTTCTATGGATATTATTTTGTAGACTCTAGTGTACTGCACTGCAGCATTTGTTTCATTGAAGCCATATTTCAGAGGCACAAATGTTCTTCTCTTTCTGAATTTTGTATCATAACACACCCAACTATGTTTTTATGGTTTTCCTCATTTTGTTGTTTGTTTTACACACCCATATACCATAACTGCTTTGTTTACACACACCTATCATAAGAATTTATATAACTCACTGTGCCCATTTAGGTGAAGAGGTGGCTCTGTACTGTTCAAAGTACCTTCCTGACATCATCAAGGAACAGAAAACTTACAAAGACGGCAAACTTCAAAAGGTGAGAGGCCACAGTAGTTGAGGACTGACCTATTTATCTGAAACGAGTTTGTGTGAGAAGAGAGCTCCATGACCAGATGTAGGCTGCTTGACTTTGGTATAGTTAGTAATTTGGCAGGATTGGAATCTGTGTGTTTACTTCCCTCCCTCTGCTTTACTGTACTGATTTGTTCCATGTTGTTTCCAGGCACTGGAGGATGCCTTCTTGGCCATCGACAGCAGAATGACCACAGAAGAAGTTATTAAGGAGCTGGTCCAGATCGCTGGACGACCCACTGAGGAGCCACCTGCTGAAAAGGTTTCAGAGGAGGATGACTGTGAGTACACCTCTGATATTCACTGAGCACTGTTTGCTATGGACCTGTGAAAAAGCTCTTTCATGTTAAGTGTCAACGTAGGATTAGAGTATTGGGATCCAGCATAGAAAACCAGGAACAAGGTTATCGTGTCCACTAGTAATACTGAAAGTACTGTATACACTTCTGGTAGATTAAAACTTTCATGTCGAATCGTAAAAGTTCTGATAACATCTGAGTGATTGTATGTTTCTGCCCTCCTTTCAGTGGACACGGAGGAGGCAGCTTTGCTCCACGAGGAGGCCACCATGACCATAGAGGAGCTGCTGGTTCGCTACGGCCAGAACCGCAATGCCGTTAAACATGCTGCTGCCCTGAGGTAATCCAACAAACTCACTATTATGACTCCTCATATAAGGAGCGTCACGACTGTGATAGTGAAGATGCTGGGAGACGGAGATTTGAACTTCCTGAAAGTCTTACTTTATGGTGCATCATCAGTGGTGATATCATGCAAGTCAGCAAATATAGGTATCACAAATGTTTAGGGCTGCAGGAAAAGTTCGTTTTCATTGTCCATTTACCCCCCGAATAAGCAATTAGCTCTTTTGTCTATGTAATGTCAGAAAATGATAAAAACAAAAAGTTCTTTAGTGTTTGCCAAAGCCCAAGATGACATTGTCAAAGGTCTTGTTTTGTTCACAACCTAAAGAGCTTCAGTTAACTGTCATAGAGGACTCAAGGCACCAGACAATATTCATAATGTTAAAATAGTTGGCTATTATTTTAATAATTTGCAGCTAATTAATTAATCTTTGACAAATATTAAAAGTGTTAATGTCATAATTTAGTGATTACTTGTATTACATTGCAACATGGTCTCCAGTTTCATTTGTATTATCTCTGTGTTTGGTTCTAGTGCCGCTGCTAAGAAGGCGTCTTGCTCGCATCCCGAGGCTTTGGCAGACAAAAAGGAAGGTGGAGACGGATCGAAGAAAGAGGGGCTGAACGGGGAGGTGGAGGAGGAGAGCAATGGGAAGGTGAAGGAAGGCGAAGGAGCATCATGCGGGTCTAAGCTGCGAGCCTGTCGGAGAGCAGGAGGAGGCGAAGGCAGTGGTGCAGGTCAGGAGATAAGATTCAGTTTCATTTGAAAGTTGACATATTCTAAGGGAAGACAGACAAAGTTGATATATGAAGACTAAGTGCCTTTCAGAAATGCTTCAAAATGTATTTGTATCTTAATACTAACTACTGGTTCATTAACAAAAACTCTACAAACACTGAGCAGCTGCTGTTCACAAGTATGTGAAAAATGTGTAGCCAAGCACTTGATTCAGCATCTTCTTATCTGTTCTGCTTTGCACATATATTCGCTCTTTACTCCACTTCGTCCACCATCTCACGTGCTCGTTTCTTCTCGACAGCAGGAGGCTGTGGAGGGTCAGGAAGCTCCAACGGGGAGGAAAAGGCTGGAAAGGCAGAAGGAGATGCAGGTCCTTCCTGTTCCTCATCCTCGAAAGCCCCAGGAGATTCCAAGTCGAGGTTTTTTGATGACAGTGAGGAGTCTGAGGAGGGCGAGGAGGAGGAGGAGGGCAGCGATGAAGAGGTGAGAGCAGGAGACCAGAATAGACCATTGTGTTGGGCTGTGAAAGTTCCCTCTGAATAACTTTGTAAGTATTGTGATAATTGCTTTGTCTTTTTTCTGTCAGGATGGCAGTGAAGAGGAAGAGGGTGACAGCAGTGAGTTGGAAGAAGAGGAGGATACAGAGGAGGGAGAGGAAGACTCTGAGGATGAAGAGGAGGAGGAGGAAATGTGTCTGCCAGGAATGGATGGCAAAGAGGAGGTGTGTACGAAGAGGGCGACTGAAATGAACAGTTGAGCTGCTAAAAATCCCTATACACAGTGCAGGTGAAACATATACTTGATTTTAGGAATATGATCTGTCATGACTTCATCATGATCTTTTCAGATATTAAGTTAAAACTTATTGTGTCTTTAGAGTGGAGCTCAAAATGATAATTTTTTATCATAGTCTTGACTCTTTTGGCTTCCAAAATTGCTTTAATGTGATTCAGTAGGGGTTGAAAACTCGTCATACCAATGATGGGTGTTCAATTTTGAGCATATTGTGACAAAATACTGACTAAAGCCAGTTTCCAGTGCTTGCATCATGCATAATTACAAGGAAATTCAAAACTAGTGCATCCGGTAAGATTGTTCCAATTGAACATGAGCACCGTACAACCACAGAACATCAAAATCATGGATTCATCCTCTTTGGAAACAACATTGAATCTCAAATTGTGTCACATGGTGTGACACTGGGGAATCTAAATGAGGCGGCAGTTTGTTTTCCTAAGAGATGGTCATCGCTGGTGGTAGTGGTAGACATGCTTGTAGCTGAACTCTCCATGTTAAGTTTTTGCAGCTTGTCAAAAAACTTAAAGTCAGTTTCTCGTGACGCCTTCAGTTTGAAGACTTTCAGAATGTTAGAACTGTGAGAAAAGTCGGAACGGCATTTATTTTGTCTCTAAGGACGTTTGCCTTCTGAACAGGCCATTACGCTGCAGGTGAGAAAAGTTTAACTGTGCATTAAAAGCATGTGCACAACCAGAAATACTTAATGTGTAAAATATTATCTGTACACAATAAAGTGGCAGTGACATATAGAGCAATGATGGTATTACAGGAAGCCATATTCAGTCAAAGTCTATCAATGTGCTTTGCATCTATTGGGAGGTGTATCCAGGGACTAAGTTACTAGGCAGCAGTATCGACAATGAGAAGTTGAAGACTTTGTAAAGTCGTCCAGGCCTACTTGTAACATTGTTGAAGCCATTTTCCTGGTGTGCTTAAAACTTTACTAAAATTTTCCTCCTCGTTACTTTTGAGAACCAGCCAAGTTAGCTTAAGTTGATGTTTTTTTGTTTTTTTTTTTAGCCATTTAAAGAGCGTAACAGTAATTTCAAGTAATGAACCCAACAAACAACTGCTTTAAATTGGCCACAGAAGCCAAATTCGATGACTTGAGACGACTTTGATTAAATGGAAGAAGCTTTTGTGGCTGCCTTCCAGTCTTCTCTCTGCTGAAAGCTGCAAAGCTGTTTTCAGTGACTGACTTTTGGTCATAAAATAAATTGTTGGAATGCGTTTGCATGGGTGGTTTGTATCATGTGAAGATCTGTCAGTGTAAGCCATCATGGAGTTTTAATGGTGTGTCACATCTCCTGTGTTTGTGGCCTCACAGCCTGGCTCAGACAGCGGCACCACAGCCGTCGTGGCTCTGATCAGAGGGAAGCAGCTGATCGTGGCCAACGCTGGAGACTCTCGCTGTGTGGTGTCTGAACGCGGTAGGTCCAAAGCACTTTGTGCAATTTTACCTTTTTGACATGTTGAATTGTTGCACAAAAAGATTTAGATGTTTTTCTGCTCTTAATGGTCTTAATATTTCATATTTATTTTTTTGAAATTGATCTTAGAAGTTGTTTTGCTTGTTTTAGTACTTTATTCTATTTAATTTTGTTTTACAGTTAGATTTGACTAGTTTTATCCTGTCTTGAGGTTTGCACATAATTTTGTTGAAATGAAGATAAAATGGTGGTGGTAATACCTACAACAACAGGAGGTCAGAGTTTATTTTAATTAATGTCATTTAAATTCTCATTGCAGTCCCTTTCAGATGCTTTTCAACACTTTTTCTATTATTTGTCTATTTAGCACCGTAGTGAAATTGAGTCTTATTTGGTTTCCACTGAGATGCGAAGTGCCAAAAGTTTTAACAAAATGCTTGGCAGTAATGTTGAATGAAATGTAAGAGCTCTGTTCCTGCGTCACTGTAGGCAAAGCCGTCGACATGTCGTACGACCACAAGCCGGAGGACGAGGTGGAACTCGCTCGCATTAAAAATGCTGGTGGGAAAGTGACTATGGACGGACGGGTCAATGGTGGACTGAACCTCTCCAGAGCTATTGGTAGGAATGACTTTAGTATTAAACTTCAGAACTCTTGTAAGGCATCCTGTTGTTTGCTTTAGGATGTGTAATTCTAAAATTAACACTGGATTCAAATAATCAATATACAATGTTCCTCCTCCTCTGCGACGACACTGCTTTAAATCTGAACTCTGATTCTCAGGTGACCACTTCTATAAGAGGAACAAGACTCTGCCTCCAGAGGAGCAGATGATTTCTGCAATGCCTGATGTCAAAGTTCTGACTCTGAACGAGGACCACGACTTCATGGTCATTGCCTGCGATGGTATCTGGTGAGTTTGAGCAGTCGGTGGCGGTTTGTTCCAGTAACTAACTATTCATTTGTAGGTTTCTTCATGTTTTTTTCTTTACAAATGACAACTGTTTTATGTCCAGAAACACAATTTTCTAAGCTAACAAGCTTTTCTGTCAAGAAGCGGAACATTTTATTTTGTAGCTATGGTGTAGCCATATTTTCACAAGCTAAATTTCCTTATTAATACTCATTAGGTTCTTCATTAATCTGTTTCCATATTTCTGTTTACAGGAATGTGTTAAGCAGTCAGGAGGTGGTGGACTTCATCAGTGAAAGGATGAAACAAGACCAGAATGGCAAAACCAGACCTCTTTCATCCATAGTGGAAGAGGTGAGAGCAAAAAATTAACATGTCATTTTTAATTCCTCTGTCCTCGTGCCATCTGCCTCACAATGCCCAGGATTTACACCTTTAATTTCACACACCTTGTATCTTTCTAACAGCTGCTGGACCACTGCTTGGCCCCCGACACATCTGGAGACGGGACAGGATGCGACAACATGACCTGCATCATCATCACCTTTCGGCCACACCCGTCCCCCACTCAGTCAGACGACACAAAGAAGAGGAAGCACCAGGAGGGGGCAGAAGAGACGGAGTTGGAGGAGAATGGAAATGACAGCAAAAAGGCAAAAAGTGACTAAAGGAAGAGAGAAAATATCCCAGAGGGAGCAGCTGGTCCAAGGCTACCCCAGATACACCAGAGACACATTCTGTTCAAAGTTAAATCCTTACCTCGCAGACATCATTTCACCCCCAAACAGACATTACAAAGGCTATATATACATACGCTTAAAGATCAGCTAAGGTCATCACTATAGTTTTTGTGCTCTGTTCTGGGTGGAGTTTCACTTTAACACACCCTGCAGTTTTCTTTTATTGGTCCAGCCGGAAAGAAACTGGACACACTTTTAGTTCTTAAATTCAGAAGAGGCACCAGTCACTGGCATGGTAATAGCACAGCAGTTTCCATATATTTGTAACTAGTAGGATGCTGCAGGAGGAACCAGTCTACAGAGATTGGTGTCCTTTTTTTTCCCTAAACATTTGCGAGGTGCCTCATCTTCCCTGCAGACATACACTGCACTCTCATCGTTAAAATCACTTCCCATGTGACGGCTTCAGTTTGTTTTTAGAAAGTTTGAGGACAGTTCGTGGAGTCTCATGTCTGATTGCCGTGTCATTTTAAACCGTGACACGAGTTTCTATTTTGGCTTTACGATATGAAACATGCACAATACTATTAAGATGAACTGCACAATACTTGGAGTGTTGTACCAACAAAGTGCCATGAAAGCCATGGATTCCTTTTAGGTGCTGTTTCACATTCTTCTCAGATTAACTGAACCCAGAGAAAAGATTCAAATTGGCTGCAGATTGTCTCTGCCTAAAGGTAACTGTAAAAGAACTAATAGAGGACATTATTGTCCAGCGAACCCTAAATTGAAGCTTCATGATGCAGTGGGAATGAATGTGCTAGTCTAGTGTTGCACTGAATGTGTTAGTGTTCTGTTTCAGGCTCCTCTCTGATGTCAATCTCTCAACCTGAGTTTGTTCAGGGGCAGTTTGTGTGAATCGCTTTGATTCCACTTATAGAAGGAGAGGAACTGATGGATTTGGGGTACAAGTCCAGTTGCTCTAGTTTTCCATTTATATATTTTTAGCTATTAGCACCCCTTCAAAAGGATATTTTTTCAGTCTTGCTGATCACAAAACAGCCCACATCGCCATCATCCTGCCTTTGTCATTCCTGGTTTGTGTCTTGTCTCGATTAAAATCTTTACATTTTCAGAAGAGGGGGTGGGGTTCCAAGGTTTTTGGAGCGAGTGTACTTTCCATCTTTAACATATGATAGCAGGGACCCACAGACAAGCCTTTTATTTCCATCCATAGAGAAGTGGTCCGCTACATAGCTCGTCTCCAGGACTGCAAGCTTCCTCCAGCCCAGTTACTGTCCCCATCTGTTCCCTCTTTAACACCTTTTTAAGATTATCTCTAGGCCATGTGTTTTAAGTAAAAAAGTATTTCCACTCAACGGTTTGTTTATTTTTTTCATTTTTGATGAATCAGTCCTCTGGGTTTTTTAAACAAATCCTTTTTGTGAGCACACTTTGAAAACGCCTTGATGCTGGACTGTGGAGAGGATATCCTTCTGAGTGGAAATACAATTTGAAGTTCAGAGCACCAAGACAGTGTAACTGTTTAGAAGATTTTTTTCTTTATTTGCAGAAGCCTCATATAAAACATTGTGTGACTGTAAGTTTGTTTCTAGTGTACTATCTTGTCACCATGCCCTTTTTTCTGTACATAGTTTTTTCAATACTTGTAATTGAAGAAAAAGAAAACACTTTTTCTTTGTAATTGTGAGTCAATGTGACATTTTTGGTGCATACTCTTTTGACACCAGTATGTAAGTACATACAAATACATTTTTTTAAATAATCAAAATTGTATTCCTGTGTGTTTTGTTTTTTTTTTTCTTTTTAAGCAACCGGCACTGCCTTAGCATTTTTAGTCAGAGGCTTTTCATAGTTTTGATGTCAGTTGAAGAAGTTTAACTGCAAAATACCTTTATCTGTTACAATTAATTATTCATGGAGACCAGAGAGGTATTGGTTTGAAATCATCTGTGAATTAGGTGGTTCTGAAGGCATCACATCCTGAAATGGGGAGCGAACTCCCTGGGGAGCGAACTCCCTGTGGATCAGTGGACAGCTGATGTGCTTAAACATTCCTGCAGGAGGCAGCAAAGACAACAGTTGCACTGTGTTCTATATGGTGTTAGATCTTTTACTATAAACGGTGTATATACCAGTCTGCCACAACATTTAAACCACAGAGATGGAGTGAATGACACTGATTATCTTGTTACAGTGGCATCTGTCAAGGGTTAAGATATACGAAGCAGCAATTGAACAGTCAGTTCTTGAAGATGATGTGTTGGAGGCAGGAAAAACATGGAGTGCACAGATCTGAGCAACTTTTGTAAGAGCCCAAAAGTGATGAGTAGATGACTGGGTTAGGGAATCTCTAGAATGGTAGATCGAAATGGTAGCTTGAATTCTTGGGTCCTGGTTTATATTACTTTGAATATTCTTTGTTTAATACACAAACATGAACACAAATTTGAGTAGAACAGCTGTAAATTTGACCTTCATTCAGCAAGAACTGCTTAACTTAATTTTTGCATGATGTTTAATTGTTATGAAGCAAGACATTGTACTGATTATATTATAGAAAAACACTGGCTCAGTACTTTATTCATAAACTCAGAATGAAATTGAACAATTTAAGCATATTCAGCATAAAAAGTAAATGTGGGATATTTTTAAGTTTTTTTCACAACAATACGGTAAAAAATGTCACGTATTTATGAATATTATTTTGTATGATTTGCCTTAGAACAAAAAATATATCAAAAGCTGGTCTTTGTGAAGGTTTTCTTTTCATAGAGTGTGCCATTTTATTGCTAACATTAGTGCCTTAGAGATGGACTTTGGAGCATTTTTAATGTGGAAGCCTAATTCTTTGTATGTATCAAGCATAAAGACGACATTAATTTGCTGATGAGTTTGTTTGACCTGGTTGAACATGTATGAGTCAGTACGGTGAGCAGCTGCAGGTTCTGGTTGGAATGACGGTTACGTCTCTGCTTCATGGTAGCATTTATATTCAGAGGGTTTAGCTGGTGTCCTGAACTTAAACCGTAAGTTCCAGTAATTCAAGACCATGTACATTAAAAAAATAATAAAAATGTCGGTTGTGGAGGAACACATCAAAGGGTTCACAGTGCTGACTGCTATTAATGTCTTGATACCACAGGACACCTTTAGATGTATCGTGGAGTCCATGCTTTGATGGGTCAGAGCTGTTCTGGTTGTACATAAGGGACCTACACAATATTAGGCAGGTGGTTTAATCTTGTTACACTTCAGAAAATTGTGTTACCATGAAGCAGAGAGACGTAACCATGTGTCATGCAGGACAAAGCGTCAGGAGAGTTTCATCCCAACTTGAGTCAGACATGTTCAACCAGGTCAAGCAGACTCATCAGCAAAATCACGTCGTGTTTGAATCAAATTTTGTCTTCCATAGTCGCAGGCCTTCTGTGGAAGACATTATATGTTAGTTATACTAACTGCAGAAGCAGCATAGTAAAAGAGGACAGACTTTAGCTCCCATCAGCCTCGGGGCCTCACTGTCCTGCCCTGCCATTGGCTGCTGCTCTGCCATCCTGGTGGCTGCTCTGCTCCCTGAGGATCACTGTTGCTGCAGGAACAATAGAAAGCAAGAGAGGAAACACACACTGTCCTTGGAATCTAAAAATGTCTTTGCAGACACACACACACACACACACACACACACACACACACACACACACCAGAACACACTGATTTTCTCTCCGTCTTTAACAGGCAGGATGTTTTTTGTTCTCGTAGCGTAGATTAGCAGCTTCTGTGGTGTGTGTGTGTGTGGATACATGGAGTGCGTGCAAAGTTTTGTTAGTCTGGGTGTTCATCCTTGTGCTAAGAGACAGAAATACAGGCCAAAACACACCACAGTGTGACTGTTTTGTCCTTGGACGCGTAATGAATGTGATTTAATCTGTTGTTAGCTCGATTTTCTGTCCCTTTTTCGCCAAACTGACAAGATAAAGTTACTGTTGTGGGGCCTTTTTCAGCTACTGAACATCAGGTAGATAGCTTTTATACCCCGTTTGCCAGTTTCTAAAATACTAAGAACACTGTCCAAAACTGTTGCAAGCTGATTTTTCACTGCAAAATGCTTCTTAAAGGCTCCCACTATGGAGCTCAATGATGGCCTTGTCCAGCTGTGTGTGTTGTGGGAGTTGTTTCTGTCTCAAGACTCCTAAACCTGACTGATGACCGTGGAAGAGAACCACAGGAGTCCGACTAGACCTTGTACATATCGAGCTATGTGTGTGTGTGTGTGTGTGTGTGTGTGTGTGTGTGTGTGTGTGTGTGTGTGTGCGTCTGTGTCTCGTCTAGCCAACAGGTCCTATATAGAAAGCTAGACCACAATAGCAAGTTGTACTTAGACAGTGCAGGCATTCATCAAGACTTGTGCAGTCTTTTTCGATCTGCTGCCCTCGCTCCTAAAACTGCGTCGGCCCCGATGCCCTCACATTGCAGAGAGTTTAGCAGCGTCCCAACACACACAAAAACACACATTCCGGCGGTCACAGTAGTGCAGTTAAAATATAGGCTCAGAGCAAAAGCAGTTTGCTATAAGATCTTTTTCAGAGGCATGCACCTCCAATCTGCTCTTCTGTTACTATTATTGTCTGAAGGACTAGTACATGTCATGTGAGATAATAATAATAATATTAATATTAATATTGTAGGGGCCCTGACTGATATGTTGGAGTAGAGGTTTTATGGCTCAGGTTAATTGTTTCTGGGACCACCTATTGGAAGAGGTTCCCTTTCCTAAAGTTTCTTTCATGTTTGCTGAGGTACGTCAGTAATTTGTGATATTAGGCTCTTCAAACAAATTGTACAACATATGACAAGATCTTTTCACACCCTAAATCTGCACTTGCTTATATGTTTATTTTAACATCGGATTAACTGACCATGTGTCATGTGAAAGCAGTTGCTCATAACAACAGACTCACACAGCTTTACGTTTTCTGTGGAGTGTTCCATCTTTCAGCTCATTGTGTTGGTTTTTCCGGTGCACAATTTTTACAGTTTTGGTTCGCTCTTGAGGTTCTCACAGTGTCATCTGTGGCAGTAAATATTTTAAGTGAAAATCTCTTAAAAAACACTGCACTCTACCTTCTCAGCACTGAATAGTTAATAATTAGCTGGCAAACACTGGAGCATTTTAGCTAAAGAGTCCGCAGTGTCTTTGGGCGAAACAAAACAGAGCTAAAAGAGTAAACATTAGACTTGCATTCATCAGCTGGACGCAAAAATTAGTCCCAAGGTAATGTTAATGTTGTTCCATGTGTGCTGGGTGTGTCAACTGACATGTTTAACATATCAGCTTTATGGTGATGTTGTGGTAACAGAGGGTGGCATGGTGGTGTAGTGGTTTGGTCAGCTGGGGCCTTTAAATGTGGACTTCCCTGTGACTGTGTGGGTTTTCTCCAGGTGCTCCGGTTTCCTCCCACAGTCCAGAGACATGCGTAGGTTTATTAGTGACTTGAGATTGGCTGCAGGTGTGAGAGTGTTTGGTTGCCTGTCTGTTAGCACTGCAGTGGACTGGCAACCTCTCCAGCATGCTCTCTCCTGTTGTCAGCTGGGATAGGCTGCAGCCTATCGGGTATAGCTAATGGATGAAAGGATGTCTTTACAGTATATTGTATCTGGATTCCTTTTTTTATTTTTATTTTCTTACATCTGCCTATTATCTTTTCCAATACAGTACATGCTTTTTTGTTTAATTACATTCATTCTGTTGTAGAGATGTTGTGTGTTGAAAAAAAATACTTATATCCCTTTTTTAAAAAGAATGGATAGAAGTTAATGAAACATCACATGCTTGCTCTCATACAGTCCTCATCAGAGAGGCTTCATTTCCAACATATACAACTTCATCTTGTCTTTAAGTAGTCATTCTAGTACCAAAATTAAGGATACACAGGCAAAGGAACTGAGTGAAAACCTCTGGCATCATGCTTTAGGCAGGATACGGTCTACCACCTCTTGTGCTCATCTGCGATTTATTCAGTTTAAGGTCCTGCATAGGGTTCATTTATCTAAATCCAGATTTTCTGGAATATACCCAGAAGTGGAAAATGAATGCGACAAATGTCATGGTTCTCCTTGTCACCTCAGCCATATGTTTTCTCTTTGCCCTGCTCTAAATGGTTTTTGGACCAGGTATTTTAATATTATGTCCACTGTTCTTGGAGTTAATTTGCAGCCTTCCCCATTAATTGCTATATTTGGGATCCCTGATGCTTCGTTAGCATTAAATTCTAACCAAAAGGACATTTTAGCTTTCACATCCCTACTGGCAAGACGTTGCTTATCGTTACACTGGAAATCTGTCAACTATCCTTCCATCTCCCGGTGGCTTAAAGACACCATATTCTTTCTCAAACTTGAGAAGATAAAATATACTTTGAGAGGATGCACTGATACGCTTTTCTGTAAATGGCAACTGTTCATCTCATATTTTACAAATGTGAAGCTGCTCCCCAACTGAATGTGTGCCTGTTTCTGTCTCATAAACATCTCGTGCTGCATTTCTGTTGTTGTTTAGTGTACATTTCTGAGCATATCCCTCGGACTCATCCTACAGCCTGAACAAACTGTCCAACCATGTCCTCATCTTTGAAATCTGAAATTCAAAGAAAGGCCTTCACAGACATCCAGAGATCCTCTTATCATCCTATCATCAGCACACACACAATGGAAAGAGGAGGATGCCACAGTCAGCTGTTCTGCTGCTGGCAGGATGGATCAGTATGTCAGCTCCAGACACATCCTCTGTGTGTGTGTGTGTGTGTGTGTGTGTGTGTGTGTGTGTGTGTGTGTGTGTGTGTGTGTGTGTGTGTGTGTTGTTGCCTTTTTTTCTTTTCCTCTTGTCCCTTTCACCTCTCTCGTGCCTCCTTTCCCATTTTTCTTCTCCACCCACTGTGACCTCCCGTCACCTCTTCCTTCCTCTCTGTCTCCTGATCCTTCCTCTCACTTATACTTCCTTTTCTTCCTGATAACGTTTGCTCTCTTCCTGTCGTCATGTTTTATGAACGCTGTGTTGCTGACAAAAATAACACGCATCAGATACAACAACAGTCTCTAACGTGCAAAAGCTGAATTCTGGACACCATCAATGCAAGGCTCAGAACAGACATCAAGTATCAGATTCACACCATAAAGAAGCAACATCTTAATACAAGCACTCCACGCTGCAACAGCCAAACAAAAGAGGAGACAAATCACCAAGACATGACACTATTACATGTCAGTTGCTGATGCTTTAAATGAGATAAATAATATGTCAAGCATTGACAGAATAGCTGTGACAATGATGGAGGAAAACACAAAGTACCAAACTATGCTAAAAATAACAGAAAATCAGCCATATCAGGGTTCATCAGGGCAACACATACCAAAACCTGAAACACACATCAATTGAAAACACACCTGTACACACACACATATACACACCAGAGCTGGAACTGATACACTTAAACAGACACCAGTTTGTTCAGTCAGCAAACACTCATATACACACACGTAGGCTGAGGTTAGAGATAAGAGAATGTGAAACAAGCAGCTGTTTGATCAGCAGATCTGCTGCTGCTCTTACATAACTTTACTTCAACGCCGCTCACAGTCACCGTATTTAACTCTCTTCCTCTGAAGTTATGTGTTAATTCTGCATGCTTGACCATTTCCCTCAAAAAGTAATTCCTTATTCCTCTTTCTGCTTTCTTTGTTTCCTTATCTCCACTTTTCTAAGTCAAACACTTTATCCTGAAGCCAGAGAAGTAGAATACACAACAATACTGCCAACAGAGTGCTGTAATGTGCATACAGATAATCAACACTTCATCTGATAATGGTGCAAATAAACCAGAATCAAAAATAAACAGCTGCAAAACATTTTGTAATATCGATCCTTTCAGATTAGAGTTTTTCTTCTCTTGAAAGCCCTTTCAGGAGAGGTGGAGTTGGTTTAGGCAGCCTTTGATTAAGTTATGCAATGTAATTACAACATCTGGGTGAAGCCAGTGCTCGTTTCACTCCCTACAACAGAAAAGAAATGCCAGTCAATTAAAATATAAGCACCACTACCGGCTATAACTATACCATGAATACAAAAGAACTCTAAAAGCAGCTCTGAAAAATGGGTTTTGAAAGGAAAATGTCAGCTGACAAGTCAAGAAAATTTCTCAGTCACCGAATAACCCCTTGGGGTACAGTTAAATCCATCATTAGTAAATGGATGGAATGTTGCTCCATGCAAGAAAGACACTAGCAAGGGGAGGCCACCAAGACACCGATGACTCCTCTGAGGGCGTTACAAGCTTCAGAGGTTGAGCTGGGAGAGACTGTGCATACAACAATTGTTACCAGTTCTTCACCAGTCAATCCTTTATGGTTGAGAGAAAACCACTGTTGAAAAGGTCATACAAATCTCAGTGTTTGGCAGAAGGCATGACGTCAGCTGGATGAAGGTTCTTTGGTCAGATGAGACCAAAATTGAGCTCTTTGGCCATCAGACTAGACACTATGTTTGATGAACACCAAACACACATTCCCATTGTGACGCATGGTGGTGGCAGCATCATGATGTGGGGGTGATTCTCAGCAGCAGGCCCTGGTAGAGAATCCTGGAGGAAAACCTGATGCAGTCTGCAAGAGAACTGAGACTTTGCAGAAGACTGTTTTCCAGCTGAGCAATGACTTGAAGCACACAGACAAAACTACACAGAAATACTTTAAAGACAACAATCTGAATGTTCTGGAGCAGGTGAGTCAGAGCATAGATCTTAATCCAATTGAGAATATGTGGCTGGACCTAAAAAGGTCTGTTTACTTGTGATCACTGAGTAACCCAACAGAGCTTGAGTGGATTTTCAAAGAACAATGAGGTAAAATTGCAGTGTTCAGGTGTGCAAGGCTGATTGAAAATTATCCACAGAGGCTCAATGGTGTAATTGTGCATTAACTAAATACTGGTGGATACTATTTATAGCATTTGTAAATTGAATTGAATATTCTAATGATCTCTTGAAAGATTTTTCTACACCAAAAGGCTGGTTTCTGCGTTGCACCAAATATGTTTGAGTCTCTAATTATCATGACACATGATCACAGTTTTTTTTTTCTCTGACATTCTTTTATCTCTTTTATTTAGTCGCGGAGATGGTCATGAGGTGCTGGGGGAAAGAACAAACATTCAAGAAGCTGTAGCCTCACAGTTCTCTCACTGAAAATTCTCTCAAATACGTTAACAGTAGTTTTATGGGCAATTTACAGAAGTTGACATAATGACAGGAAAAATATACTACAATGCACTCAGTGTTCTAAATATGTGCATAGACAATAGCACCACAACACTCTGCACATTGAGTAGGACACATTGGTGTGTTTGCCGGTGTGCTACTTAAAGCTTTTAGCCTAACATGACCTAATTTGAACATTACCCTGGGGTCACTGTGAGCGAGCTTCCACACTGAGGGCATTTAGCACCATTACTGAGAGCATTTGTGGGCTGTGAGGTCTCATTATAATGTGGACAACCTAACGCTTCCTGTCACCTACATGTCTGACACTGAAAGACTCGTTCGGCTGTCACACACGTTATAGCAGAGAAAGGCTGTTTCGTCCCATCATCAGCAAGAGTTTTTCCAGTGTAACACATGTTCTCAAACAGAGCAGTAATAAACGATAGACGCCAACAGAGACATTTTTAATCCAAAAATAGATATTTTTGAACTTAAATGATCTTGTGATTGGAGGCATTTTAATTCTGCCCACAGCTATTTCATCTTGTGACTGGGTTAAGAAAAAATAAAAACACCCCGGCGCAGCAGCTGAATCTGTGGTCTACATGAATCACAGCTCGATCATATGAACGGTCGTCTAATATCTCATGACTGCTGCTCCGACACCACTGATGATAATTACTTAACCGAGAACACGCATACTACCGTTACAGATTCATAATAAACCTTCAGTGCTGAGCGCTGGCACAAACACACAGATGCTCTGACCTTTTTAACCTGTAAAGTCTTAGAAAAGAGACTGTAAATTTGATTTCTCTAGAAGTTTTTAAGTATTAGAGAAATTAAAATTTTGACCATATGATGAAAAAGTCAGAGGATTACCAGAGATAGTCCAGTTAATCCCTGTGACATGAACACATGAGGAAAATGTGTGGAAATCCAACCAAAACCACAAAAAAGCGCTGCTTCACAGTGGCATCAGAGGAAAGGTCATTAGAACACCCACATCATTAGGTTTCATCATCTGGTAAACTTTGTCAAAGACAACGAGAGATTGTTGAAATATTTCAATCTGGATCATTTTTTCCTCAGAAAACCTTAATATTTTTCATGTCTAACACATTATTGATATAGTGATCTGCCAGATAGCACTTTAGCTCTTTGAAGGAAAGAGAAAATATGCCCAATTTATTTATCCTGTATCTTTCAAAGTTTCAACTTTTTGCCAACAGAGACCTACAGTCATTAATTAAACCAATATACACTCATCTCTGTGTATCAATGCTACACGTAAAATTTAAATGAAAATAACCCCTTCTTTCTTAAAATAGGTAAGATATAACTCTAGACTTTTCCTTTTTTCATTGCAAATAAAATAGATATCACATTAAAACTGTTCATCACTCAATTTCCCATTTCAACACATTTTCTCACTAAGAGGCAGTCTAAGGGTATTCAATATAAGCTCTATATACCTACACAAATGTACTATGAACTGTGCTATCTTTGACCTGTTAGACTCTATTATTGCCTTTACTATATGACCACCATATAAACCCTGATGGCAGAAGCATCCCAGATCCAAAAGAGAAGTATTACTAGACATACAAAAGTGCACATGCCCAACTAAAGTCTACAGTCAACTAAAGTTAAAAATAAAAGGCTATTGGTAACACTAGATCATAAATCTGCAACATCTATAGCAATTCTTCACATTTATAAGTCAGTCAGTTATAAGTAAGTCTGATAAAACAAGTCAGTGTAATGGCAGAAAGGAGGTGGTAGACATCACCTGGGTCAAAATGAATTAAAAAAAAAAAAAAACTACCAAATGAGATCGCTTAAACTACCCCAAAGGAAAGCAACATTCCCTCATTTCAAATTGTCTAGACATTGTAAGAGATTGATAAACAATTCTATTGCAAATGTATAAAGTCCTCCCCTCTCTCCCCATTCACCACTCACTGCAGCTCTAGCACACCAGCTCACCTTTGACTTTGCTCAAACACTGTATTAGGTCGACACTGCACAATCACAAGTTATAAGATCGGGGTTATTCAGCCAAACATGTTTACCTGGAAACTGATGCTGAGGAATAATAACGACATTTTCTAAGACAGATTTTGTATGAAGGCGGTCCAGGTTTTAAAAAAATTTCAGAAAAAAGCTTGTTGAACTTCAAAACTTTTTTTTTTTTTTTTTTTTTAAAGGTGTGTTTCTACAGTAATTAAGACTCAGCATATTTTCTCCAGAAATGTTGTGAATCATCCTCCCTCTGCCTTCAGGATCAGTCTTCCATGACTCATACTCTATCGGATGAACTCAACTCCCCTCAGCAACTACTTCAACATCTCATCACACACCCTTTCTCTCCCCCACCGTCTGCTCTGGATTTAACAAACACACATGCACGCCCTCCAAAGAACACACATTCATACATGTTCATGTGCCTCACTTAAGAGTTTGCTATTTTAGTATGAAAATAGAGACTCGTGTGTTTAATTCAAGCCACAGCACTGAAACATAATCAAAGTCTAACTGTTACAGACCTTTAAGGAACACTTGTCCTCTACCACAAAGATTCATTGGCTGCAGAGACGCATTGAAGCAGCGACTTTGAACTGTGCACAGCTGAAACTGGGCCTCTCTCTCCATTATGTGTTGGCTCACACTGTTGAGAAAAGGACAAAAGTTCTGGCCACGAGCCTGGTGGTCACTAAGCGTGTGTGTGTGTGTGTGTTTGTGTGTGTGTGTGTGTGTGTGTGTGTGTGTGTGTGTGTGTTTGTGTGTGTGTGTGTGTGTGTGTGTGTGTGTGTGTGTGTGTGTGTGTGTGTGTGTGTGTGTGTGTGTGTGTGTGTTTGTGTGTGTGCCAGCTGGTTACATCTGGTTTAAGAGGCCACAGAGGGAGGCTAGTTTCTCCCACCTCTCAATATCAGTTACTAATCCCTGTTTCCCAGAAGTGTGCTTTTGTATATGTGTATGTGCGTGTGAGAGAGAAACACACACGTTTCAAAATTTTAAGATAATGAAAATCTTAATAACTGTGTCACTGAATTAAATTTGATCAGGTCAGATCAATGTCAACAGCTGCTTCATCCTTCTCTCATTCCTCTTTTGCTTCAAGTGACACAAACTAATCTCTCCTTCTTATTCCAGCAGCATTTTTAAACTTTTATTCTCAACTTGTGCAACACCAGTGTGTTGCAACGAAAGTCTGACCTTGGTTGTCACTTCCAGAATATTTCACAGGCTATTTGACTACTTCTGGTCTTTACACATAAAGTCAATCTGGCAAAAATCACATGCCTTGCCTCTCATTACCCTCCTTGGTCATTAGAACTGACTGGTCAATAGGCTTTTTCACTGTAGACGTTCTGACACGTCACGGTGGGGAAAGCACCGGTGCAATTTATAACTTTAATGATGGCTGCATTTCACGGAATCGAGCCACTTCCAGGTTCCTGGTCTTGTGCATGAGACTGTCATGGCTCACTGGGACACTTAATTGACCGTTGGTAATGTTATTAGTCACACCTGTGTTTTTCTGCCATGTCTGCAGTGGAAAGGGTCTGTGAGTGAAGCCTAGAGCAGACCTCAGGTTAAACTAACAGTCAAATTTCAGATGGTCGTTTAGTAGATTCTAATTTTCTATGAATCTTAGGTAAAATAAGACTTTTTCCAATCTGTACAACTCTATCAAACCTATCAGTTCTGTTTGCCTCCTTGAAAAAAAAATCTGCAGATGCATACTCGTTGCAACATGCAAAAGTGTAACAATCCCTTTGACCCTTTTCCAGGTTTTCCCACATTTCGACTTGTCACCGCAGGAAATCCACGGTGAGGCAAATTTTGTTAGGTTCCATTTGGTGTCCCAAGAAGTCATGACAGCAAGTATTACTACAAAATACAAGGATTCTTTGGCTAGCACACCTAACTGGAATGCAGAATTTAAGTGTTATGGAATAAACCTGTAATTTTCTTGCGATGACAACCCAAAATGCTGTCTTGAAAAAAGTCTGTACAAAAAATATAGCAGAACTAAGATGCTGTGGCTTCCCAATGTGACCACCACTTCTTCTCACTCAGCAGCAGGTGTTGCTGAATGTTACCATGGAAACACAAGTCAGCAAGTGTCACTGAATGTTACCATGGAAACACAAGTCAGCATGTGTCACTGATTGTAACCATGGAGACATACGTCCGCACATGACACTGCTTGTTACCATGGAAACACAAGTCTTCAGGTGTTGCTGATTGTTACCACAAAGTCATCAATAGAAAGCACAGTTTGCTCATATCTTAAATTATCCTGGGTGGCTTAATTTCCTGGCCTAAAATAAGTCACTCTTTATTTTTACTTTGTATTCAACTGTGTTACTTCATAAGGCTATCTGAGAGTAAATATAAGACTGGCCTGCACTATTCTAGTTGAAACTTAATGTTCCACACCTCTGCTGTGAAACAAAATTCACAGAGGTGTGATAGAAGGAGGATTAGCAAATTTTACTTTGCTATGAATCAAACGAACTAAGAACAGAAATCGTATCATTTTACTTACTTTTATTGATTTCTGTAGACTCATATTTAAATCCCTGTTCCCTATAATAAACCCAAACATATGTTTTCACTTATTTGTGCTGATTACAGCCTCTCTCTCAGGACTGTGTAAGTATGTATAGACTGTGTTTGACTGACGTCTCTGCAACACTCCTGTTTGTTAAACTATTGTGGCCGTTATCATTCTTACTGGTACATGAAGTCCAGACTCCTGCTGATCCCATCTCAGCTTTGCCCACCTGCAGCCTGAGCAGAGGTCTAATCAGCCAGGATAAGTGAAAACAGGTGTGGAAATTTCAGCAAAACCATGATATAGTGTATACATTATACTAACGCTTACTCGGTCATTACATTAAATTACTTTTGTAGACAGTTGGAAGTCAAATATCGAGCCTGATGTTTTTCCTTTTACTCAGGTAGTGAACAACAGACTCAGACAGATGCATGCTGTCTATGATTAGAAATCTAAAGCTTTCTTGTGAATCAGCTCTGATAACAGCTGCTGCAGACTGAGATCTTCTTCAGAGAATGGGCTTCATTACTTTGAACTTTTATCTTTTTCAGTAAACTGATCTAAACTTGTCGTCATGCTGCCATTTTGCAAAGTCAGATAAAACATAATAATGTGAAACCACAATAAAAGTAGTTTCAACACTGGTTAGCACATATTCCACAGAGACATTTGAATTAATATGTTTAATCACTGTACATGGATGTGGTCAGGATGCAAAAATGCACCAGATCTTGACCTCGACCACAATATGTGTTGCATTATGTGCAGCAATGTAAACGCAGCGATCAGCTGTCGACAGCAGTCCACAGGAGAGATGTATGTGCAGATTGGGAGGGAGATGTGGGGGCGTGAAGTGCATGTGTCTCGCTGTTTCTCAACTGTGTAAATGTCACAATCTGTGAACTGTGGACACATACGCAAACATATATGTGATTACAAACACACCGTCACACCTTGTCTCCAGGTTTTTGACATTATTCACAACATGTACGTACAAGAAAACAGAGATCAGGAGAGAGGAGAGAGAGTTTCTGACAGGGAAATTCTGAAAATCGGACAAAGTGTGTTTGTGTGAGAGCAGAAGATGAAGCACATTCAATCAGCAGTTTCTCTGCTTCAGTAAAGATCCCTGGAGTGCGTTAGTCCGTTTGAATCAGTTTATCATGCATGTGTACCACAGTGTGAGGGAAAGATCTGCTCACAGTCATCAGATTCAGGATGGAGTCATGACTTTTGATAATTGCATGGGAAGGATGTGTTGACTAGAAATGTAATCATGATATGTCACAAACAAAAGCAATCCAGAAGAAAATACATTTACATTAAACTATACTTAATAATGCAGTTTAGTTGTAGAGGAACATCATTTTTAGGAGACAAGGCTACAAACTGAAACAGCTAAATGTAATTCAGCCATCAGTGTATTTACTACTTCTGCTTTGTGACATGTCAAAATGTCTTCTGGGAAAAGCTCTGTTGGCTTTTCTTTTTTTATACAAGCTTGAATGAATGAAATGATCTCTGATGATATTAAACTAATCAGTCAGCTGGTGGTTGCCAGTTGTTTTATTAAAATCTGGGCAGATTATCAAAAACAACTAACACTGATAGTGTGTCAGCTAAAATAATAGTGACGAATTTCCATATTTAATCAAAACAAGCTGAGAACTTGAAGTAAAAACAGCTGGCTGTATTCAACTCCATGAAAATACTTGTATTTACAGCAGCAAATATGGTTTAAAGGAAGCATAATGATGACCGGCTTACATGACTCTGTGGCACCATTCACTAAAAACAAAACCAGCACAGTTGTGTTTGGCTCCACGGTATAACTGGAAAAACAACTTAGTCCTATGAAACATAATTTCTGAGAGACACAGTTGCTGTAATATGTTGGAATTAGGTACAAAACTTTGTGTGGCCACTTAAACTTGACAAATGTGCAGATTTCACATAAGAAAATAGGAACCAGGGTTTAGAGAAAGTCAATCAAATGAACATTCAGAGGATTTTGTGTTTCACTGATGTTACAAACTGAACAGCTGTGAATTAAACTGCTGCAACTTAAAACTCCTGAGCTTTTTTGATACAAAAAATGTCCAGTCCAGGGGTGGATCTAGAGAAAAATTAATAGGGTGGCAGATACATTTTAGGGGGTGGCATGTGTGTATATATATATATATATATATATATATATATATATATATATATATATATATATATATATATATATATATATATATATATATATATATGCATATAGGTGAAAAGATTTAAACTGAAATAAAGTCAACCTTATACACTTTGAAGAAACCAAATGCTAGATATGTTAAAAATGTTTCTTAAATTTAGCAACAAATTAGATTGACTAGACAATGTGTCTCTTATGCACTGTTTTGGGAAATCTGCATTTGTGTGATCTATGCTTATGTTCAGCCTGCCACAATGATTACATTATCAATTCATCTAGAACAGTGTCAGAGTCCAGATAATTTTATTTATTGTCTTAGATTTGTGGTTTTATATTTTCTTATCATCTTAAAATTAAAAGACTACCTACATCAGATAATAATTTGTCCAAAAAGGTAATTATTGCGACAGGTGTACCTCTTACTCAGATATATTATACTAAAGCAATATTCATAGCATGTGGACCAGTTGGACCAGAGATAGTCTCTGATTTACCTTTCGCTGTCTGAGCTCTGCATGCCTTCATGTCTTTCTCTCTCTCTGAACTCTTCCTCCTCCATCTCCTCTCTGGGATGCTCTTCCTCCTCTCTTCTTTTAGGCTGGGAAAAGCTGGTGTTGGTTCCCTTCCTCTTCATTGTTTACTGTCTCCTACAAGAATCACACCAACTGAACTATGTTTTTTCCTTTGATGATTTTCATTATTAACTATGATACAATCTGATGTGTACAATTTAAACCTTTAAAGAGACACTTAACATGTACACGTTTTTTCAGCTGTAAACTAAATGATATGACTGTACTACGATGAAACACATCAGTGTTGGTGTTACTATGACCTTGACACCAAAATTATAAAAAAAAAAAAAAAAAAGCATTAAACAAGCAGGATGTAGTTTACAAACAGTGCATGAAAACCTGGTGTGACTGGGGGTTTGGTTACACTTTAATGTCATGTAAAGTCTTAGTGAATGTGTGATTTCTTTTGACTTACAGTCTGTTGTCAGAACCACAGGTTGTAATTATCAAAAAAAAAAGAAAGAAAAACTTCCACAGACGATCCCCCACCATCCTTCTGAGGCTGTTCTCTAACATTAGCTAGCTACAGAAGTAAAAATTAGCAAGGCTCAGAGACTCTGGAAACCGTGGCTCGTCTCGCAAGCAAGCACTTTATGTGAATTTCGACACTATTAGCATTTAATATATTGTGAACAGTTATATTAGCATGTAGTCTAACCCAGTCTAACTAGTGTCTTACCGCCACACCGAAGTCCAGCTGTCATCCACATGAGTGAGGTCTAAGAGCAGTCCCCTCAGGGGGGTCGCATCACCTCGTATCTGTAGCAGCATAGACTGTACAGGACGTGACGTCTACACGGTGCATTCGAAGGCACTCGGACATCGGAGTTTCACTCGTTATTCGTCTTTCCTGAACTTTCGCTCTTTATGGCCGGACACAACCTTTCATATACATATTTTTGAATTAGATCGTTCAGAACTGGGGTGGCAGCCGGGGTGTCAAGGCATCTTCTGGGGGTGGCAGTTGCCACTCTATGCCACCCCAGTAGATCCGCCCCTGGTCTAGTCTGATGAATGCAGCAGGAGGGAATTTGTTTGACTGTGTACTTTAGTTTCTCTTTCTGTCACTCTGTCACTTTCTATAAGATTATTCATCTGTGAGCGTTTTTCTCTCTCTTCCTTCCCATCTGTCGATACCTCTAATGTTCTTCACTTTCTCTTAACTGCCACACACATACACACACGCGCACACACACACACACACACACACACACACACACACACACACGCACACAGCAGCTGTCTACACACATTGATTGGGTTTATAGGTTGTTAGGAAAGTGGAGATTGTATTTCAGCTCTGCTCATTAAGAGTCAGCACTGATGTCACTCTGGCTCCTCTTTATATTATGTAACACACACACACACACACACACACACACACACACACACACACACACACACACACACACACCAGACTATAAAATTATAAAATGAGCTGGAACTGAGCCTCAAACCAATGTCTTAAGTACTGCAGCTTTCCTTACAGTTGTAACATTTTGCAATAGGACGCTATACGTAAATATACTGTATGTACGTTACATACTTTCTCCTGAAGTTTGTATCCTTGTGTCTGTTTTTCCGCCCCTGTATTTCTATGTGTGAATGCCGCGAGGACAATAAAACACCTGTTTAACAACTGCAATGCAACAATTTGCTGGATAATGCAGCATTTGCACATTATTTTGTTTTACCAGCAGTTTTGTGCTATTATGGTGCAACATTCTTCACAACTATAAGTCTGAAAAAACACCCAAAGCAAAACACAGGATGTGGTGATGAATGTCAAAGCAAACAACTACAAAACTTGAGCAATGTGATAGAATGAAATGGTTACAAAAGCCTGAGAAACCTTTACTCACAAAGCCTTTAAAGACCAAATTTACTGTAATTATCCAGGCAGCGGCTACAGATGGGTCGACTCTCATTGTGTTGCTACATGTGTTTACAGTCAGTGACGCATTTTCAGTTGTTCATTTGTTTCAGTAATGAAAACTGTTTAGTTTCAAGAGTTTCTGAGATATGTATTGTTATTATTTATATATATTTATATATATATAGTTTTCACTGTAATACAAAGTCTTGCACCTCTATGGAAACCATAGATAGAAGTAGAGAGAAATCAAAAATACTCTTTCAAACACAGGAAAATACTCTTATAGAATAAACAAAAGTTTGATTTCTTTTCACACTTATTTGGGGAAAATAACTGAAATCAATATGTGCAAATTCTTAAACAAAATACTTACAATGAAGTGATTTTTGCTGAAATTACATCACAGTTGACCAAATTTAGGACTATTTAAAAATTGAAAATCCAACAGTTTTTTTCAGAAACTATAGTATCTGGCTGTGATGAATGGTGTCATGTTGGTGTTTTGTAAGGACAGCGAGCCTTTCAAACCTGCTGGCAGGTTTTGGAGTTCAGAGGATGAATAGGCCTGATTAGATTCACAGCCCAGTCAGTGGGACATTTTATTATGTTTGGGCTGTTATTAAATAATCATTTATTGCAGGTTTGGATTGCAAATAAAAAGCATCAAAACAAAACTGAAAGTTTGCCAAAATCCAACACTTTCTGGAATTGTTTTCTCATCACAACTCAATTTTGTGATTATCAAATTTTGAAACTAAGTTAGAATTTGTACCAGGGGCAAAGAAATATCACCCAACAGGACCTGGCACTGCTTCAGTCACCGAGCAGCTGATCTGAAGGGAACAAAGTCGGCCTTCAGTGTTGTCAGGTAAGAGAAAAGCAGTTTGTCCCCCCCCCACCCCACCCCCCCCCCCCCCCCCACACACACACACACATACACACACACACACACCTACACACACACACACACACACACACACACACACACCTACACACACACACACACACACACACACACACCTACACACACACACACACACACACACACACACACACACACACACACACACACACACACACACACACACACACACACACACACACACACAGCCTTCAAGAGAGCAAAGACAGACCACTAACCAAATGTCACATGACAGCCTTCAAAATAAAGCTCTTGCATAACCATGAAGGCCTGGAAGCAGAGTCTGTTTACAATGATCCAGTCTGAAGTTGGATGACTTTCTGTAGGCGTTCTGTGTGTGTGTGTGTGTGTGTGTGTGTGTGTGTGTGTGCGTGTGTGTGTGTGTGTGTGTGTGTGTATTCATGCCCTCAAACATTGCTCACATCTCCCCTGCCCTCTCTCCTGATGTTCATCAGCTGAACGCAGCATGGTTGTTGCGCTTGGTTATCACAAAGCAAGCTGTGCAGCTACAAAACAAGGCTTCAGCCAAAACAACAGGAAAAAACATGTTCAGTCTTTGAAACCCAGACAACCAACAAAAGCCACGCATCGTCCTAAACACAGGAGTCGAAGGCCCGCAGATTTGAGACCTATTTTCTGACAAAATTATTAAAATCCTGTTGGTTAACAAATACAGAAATATGTTGCAAACATACTCGTTCGGACACGTTTGCAACTTAGAATGAAAACATATTCTCGTTTACAGTCTGCTGGCTCTCGTGACATGCCGGTGGTACAAGATTACGTACATCTAGGAGTTATATTTAAACACGCACACATTCTCCCACCACCGAGCACTCAGTCTCAAAATCAACAAAACACAGCATATATTATACCAAATATCTTTTATTTCTCAGGGTATAAAACGTCTGTACAAACACATCCTCCTTTGACTGAGGCCTCCAGTCGAACAGAGAATTCACTGTGAGCAGATTTCAGCAGCACATTATCTGTTACAATGTTTTTACATGCAGAGAAAATGAAAACACGGCAATGTTTCACGCAGGCTAATGGGGTTGGTTTCCTAAGAGAAGCTCTCAGCTGGTGTCCCACGTGAGGAGCTCAGGTGTGTATTGGGGGCATCAATAAAACAAATAAATCTGAAGAAAGGACCGTTCTGTTCACCTCCCTGCTGCTTCTGTTTGCTCTCTCAGGGCTTTATGGGATAGTCTTGTGCAATCAAGAATTAGGCCAGCATAGGAATTTAGTACCCAGTTACGTTTGAATGCACATAAACTGATTTTACAGTAAGAAATGGGCCAGCTTGTAGCTTTTGAATGGATGTTATAGGTCTTCGCTTTCTATCCAGTAACACTATTTGAATCACTCATTTAATAGCGCCATTAGTACATACATTTTTGGCATTATGGAAGCCTGTTCCAACAATAACTACAGTAAAACTGTGACAGTGTGTCTTTCAATTCAATATCAAACATCCTGACTTTGCATCTATCCTAAACACAGAACATTTAATTACCGTCTCACCTTCAACAGAACACCAGCACAATACTGTGTCGACCCAGAGGACAGTCACCACCATGTCTCCTCTGTGTCTGTCCTTATTCCGCATTTTTTACTTTCAGAGATCCATCTGTCCAACATTACAAAGCCAAACATCTGCCTTACAGGACATTCAAATCAAAATCAAAGTGTAACTTAACCGTTTTAAGAGTTTCACTGATAAACAAAAGTAGGCATCATTGTACAATAACTAAAACACCCAGGTGTAACCAATAGCTCTTCATGTTTGCTAACTTCAGCTATGGAACTAACACTACCAAGTTAGTAAACCGACTTTACGACTTTTCTCTACTTGTGTTAAACTGAGTGTCAGCATAGAGCTACTTGCAAATGTGACAGTGGCTGCTCTAGACTTGCTTTAAGAGATGACCTTTTACTAATTTATCAGCTGGTACTGCTTAGATTAGAAGAAGATAACCAAAAGACAAATGAGTCAACCGTAAATCCTTATCAGAAACATGTAAGATATCATCTATTTGATTGACTCGCTGAGCAACAACAGACCAAACTATGATTCAAACCATTTTAAGCATATAAGCAGGAATAAATTACCACAAGCAGAACACAAAACTACTGCTCTCTGTAAATCTAACATGTCAGGAGGTAAAACCTGACAGAGGAAATGCCAGTTATCATAAGAGTCTGCATGACCTTTAGCCTACTTAACTCCACCATCGGCCAAGACTACACACAAACAGCAAGACAAGAAACCTATTATGCCTTTTCCACTGCAAGAAACAATGCATATGCTATCAAGAGCAAAACATGGACACAGAGAGGCCATTGAGTTGCAGCTGTAACATCTTCAGCAGAAAACTAGCTAACAGCTCCAATAAGTCACAGCTTTACTGTGAGGCCTCAACTCAGTTTAGATTTAGAGAACAACACAGCACATCTCTACTGTTCACACTTAGTAGAGATTAATAGAAAAGCTTTAAAGAGCAGAGTTAACTAACAGGGTGAAAATATTCCACAAAAGTCCTCAACTTGTCTGTGGTGACTGGTACACATCTTGCCAAGCAAAACACTACATGAATGACAAACGGGGAGATTAAATTTTCGTTTGCTTGACTAAAGTTAATGTTAAGATAAACATGTTTTACCTACAAAACATTTTTAATGAAAGAATTACAACGATTTCACAGGCACAACCCACTTTACTCCATTTCACACCAGTAGAGAACTGATCACACAGTAGAAAACGTGATGCTAGTTAGCTCTTAAAGAAGAAAAAGGGTCATAAAAACGGCTATACATTTTCAAAATTAACACATTGAATGAGTGAAGACACCTGTTAGTTACAACATCCCTAGCTCTGGGCTACCTGTCATTTCACACATTTAGAAAATGAGACATCCCTCAACATCAGCCTAAGATTTACTGAAACACCCCCCAGCTGTTGTTGTTAAGGTCATTGGTGTCAGTCACCTGCAACAAAAGCAGCAGGATATTAACTGTCAAATGAAGTCTTGCTTAACAGTGAATAATGAATGACAATTTGACCTTGTCTTCTAAACTTTAGGTTAATAATTGGATGGTCCCTGGGCTAAAAAAAAAAAAAAAAACATGTGAAAATATATATTTTTTTGTATTTACGTCTGATCAGTATGAATACTTCAGCTTTATTTGCACTAAAAAAAAGGCAGATCCGCTCAAAGTCAATAACAGACTGCAGCCTGGCTGCACCCTTTTACTCTCTGCTGCTAATACAAAGAGCCATTCAGATGTGGGTACTGTAGAGAAATACAACAGATATTACTGAGCTGTGCTCTTGGTTTAGTAACTACAATGTACAAAGGAAGGTGTGGCAGCGCAGTGTTTGGCAGTAACACATACTGTGTTTCAGTTTGCTTTCTGATTTCTGCTTTACGACATATAAGGCTTAGTCCATTTGAGGATGCAGGGCTGACAGAGCAAACAGAACACATACTGGGGGATGAACAGTGGACGCCTCTATAGTATCAAAGCATTATGGTTGCAGAATTACAGCTGAACAAATGCAGAGCAACAAACATGTATTAAAATATAGCTCGTAACTTTTGAAAAAAAAATTAACAAATTAATACAGAAATCAACAACTGCCCTGAAACTGAACTCCAGTTCGTTCAGATCATTTTCCTGCCGTAAACCAACACAAAACTCACAGCTGAGTTGTTTTGTAGATCTAAACACATGCAAAGAGCACCTTGTTAA
This sequence comes from Amphiprion ocellaris, assembly GCF_022539595.1. Taxonomy (NCBI): domain Eukaryota; kingdom Metazoa; phylum Chordata; class Actinopteri; family Pomacentridae; genus Amphiprion; species Amphiprion ocellaris. The sequence goes on from NC_072766.1 coordinate 16,394,565, forward strand.
TTTGTTCAGTGCTCATACTTAAGGCTGTTTAAGTGTCTGCAAAGATAAATCAAGCACACGTCAAGCAGTACAAATATCTGAAACCTATGTTTCTGGCTGCTTTGCAGTTTGTGCCTGCACATGTAAGTTACTGGTTGTCAGGATTTTAAATTCAAACATCTGTGTCCTCTGTTTAAAGGTGCATTTTTTTTTATTTTCACGTGAACAGAGGCTGAAGAGTGAGCAAAGTGTGGTTTGTGTGGAACAATGTGATCATGAATTACAAAATGTCCTCCTGCCAGATTAAGGTCAAGTGCTAGCCAGACAACAATGCACCACCACAGTACAAAGACTTATATTTAACCTGACCACATTTGTACCACTCCATTTTCACAGACTGTACAGTTCTTCAGTACTAGCGTGGGATTGAAGATGATGATAAACTACCACAGCCACCAATGGAAACCCCAAGTAGGTCTCTGAATCTGGATACACTTTGTGTCTTTCTGAGGAAAAATACAACTTGCTGCTACAGAACAATGCTTGTGTTTTCATCACGTGGATATACAGACAGATTGGGCATGTTGTGTTGTTCAGCATTGTCTGCTGAAGACATGATGTACTAAGATTTGTAGTAGATTTCATTTTCCATTTATTTTTTGGAAATTTCACCTTTGATCAAGGCAACAATGGGTAAAAAGTGGTGGGCATTACATTACTTCTGTTCTACATTAGATATGATGTGAGCCACAGCAAAGCGTTCGCCTCACCAGTATAAGCTCTTAAGGTCTATAAGGACAAATTCCCTGTCAGGACACAGAGGAAAGCACACTACGATACTACAGACCAAACTCTACAAACTGATCAGATCAAGACTAAAATACAAGGTAAACCATGATCCAGGACACAGACGAATTTCATAGGTGCCACAACAAACTGTTCATGTAACCAGGGTAAAATTATTAACAGCCTAATAAAGTGTGTTTCTGATTAGAGTAACAATGGCCTCAGTTATAAAAAGCAGCTCTAAAATGAACTTTAATTATGTCCGGTGATCACGTCTGGGTTAGAAAATCAAAAATGGCAAAGCTCTATTTCAGTCAGCAGTTCTTTCTAATCATGGGTATTTGAAACTGAGCTAAAGTTAGAAGCAAGTTCAGTTTTTTTGGTTAAAAAATCACTAAGATTGCATGCAGTTGCTTTTAGGTCAGCAATAATAACAATTATATTCTGCAGACAGTCCGGTTCCCTTCCAGGCTACATAACAAGGCTGCATAAATCCAGAATAGGTTTGGAAGGATTTCACCAGAAGCCCAGAGAAAACACAATTCCACGTTCCTGTTTCAATCTGGATCAGACTAATCCTAAACAATATTATCACATCTTCTGCTAGTCACAGGAAAGTACTGGGTCGTACCAGTTTAATTCCAGGAGACGCAGATGCATCTTCTGCTGTAAAAGGGGTCACACTGGAGGCTCAGTAGTAAATCTCATCCACAAAAAGAAGAAAAAAAAAGTTTTACATCTGTGGCACTCTTACTTCTGTCCAGACTCAACACAGTTGAATCGAGACCAGGATAAAGTCAACCAAGGATCAGTCTTAGACCTCAACCGACACCAAACTCATCCCAGGTCTGCTCTAGGCCACACAGCAGTACCTTTTCCACCATGACTTTGATAAACTCTTCATCTTGTCTGGTGTCTGCCGTTGCTTTTTTCTGCGTTTTTGTTTCCCTCTTGGATGCTTATGGGAGCTGTAGTTCTGCAAACTGGCCAGTATGGCTGTGTCAAACACTTCCTTGAGATTTTTTTGTGTCAGAGAGGAGCATTCCATGTAGGCCACAGCTCCGATTTCCATCGCACAGTCCCGAGCATCCGCTGGATCCACAGGCCGCTCTCTGTACTTAGCTAGGTCAATGAGAATCTAAAGAGAGGAGGTACAAATATACAATAAGACACTGTTAAAGATCATAAAACTGAGCATACCAGCTTAGCTGAGCTACATCAGCTTAGAGGCATCTGTCCAGAAAGTGGAAAGAAGACAGAAAGTAACAGGTGTCGACTTCCTAAGAGCAACAGCAGTTATGGTATCTGGAACTGATGACTGAATTTTCCATGCAGTTAAACTTGATGATATTTAACTACTTAAGATAAGACACATCTGTGAGAAACACAGATGTCTGACTAAGACAATATTACCAGTAGAAGCTCCAGATAATAGAGCTAATGGATGCCTGGAAGCGTGGCTTTAATTTTTGCCACTTTTACCGTTTTACTGTTAAATTTCCTCCTTTGTGTTTGAGTGCTGTTTACATTAAACAGGTCTTTTTCACAGAATATGTCTTAACATGTGACAGTAGAAAAAGCACAGGTGCGAACAATAAAATTGTTGATGTCTGAATTCCATTTAGCTGCTTCAGTTTGACGGTCCACCTTCCTCTCATACTGTCTCTGCCTATTTGGACAGATCAATAACACTATATTATGAGCTTTTTCTACTGTGACAAGTCAAAATGTCTGCTATGAAGAAGGCCTGTTGTCAAAGTATAAAATTAGGATTCATATCATTGAAATTTCCTCTATATAATCTTGTTGGTTTTGGTTCATGTTTTGCTCATGTCATAAATAGGGCAACATTTTGTCTGCATTAAGTGTTTAGTGTTAGGCAGCAGTTTGGAGGCCTGTTGAATGATGCTGCATTATACAGTCAGTGTTTCAAAGACTTGTGAACTACAGCTTTGAAGGCTCAAGTTTGAAAGTTTTGAAACCAAAAGGGCTGAATCTGATTGAGAACTTGAGGACACTATGCCTGCATATACAGTGGAGACCTGTCAGACCTGTCAACCACAAGGTAGCCACACACCATAAGACATACCCTGTTGTATTGTGTATTTTTTTCTAAATGGGAACATAATTTACAAAATGAACATCCTGCTGTGTTAAAAAAAATGCTAAAACTACAAAATGAGACCATGAACTCGTTACAAAAACATTTACTACGCTAATAAATCAAGTAACAAGTAGGGTCTTTTTTTAAAATCAGATTTCTATACAATCGACTTCCTTTTACAACCAGAGGAGTCACCCCCTGCTGGCCATTAGAAAGAATACACTTAAAGATACTTTTACATTGGCTTGACTTTTCAGAACTGGGGGCTACTTCCATCTTTGAAAAACAGTCTGTCCTGCATTGACATAAATAGACTGAACAAAATACAAGAAACACTTTCAGTATTTTGTGGCACAATTCAACAGCAGTGTGTCTAAAATTGGCCAAATGACCATAGAACTGAAGTGACACCTTTCTATTGCAGTTTTGGCAATAACTGAATGTTATGACCTTCAGCATGGTAGAATCTATCATTAGAAACATGTACCTACCAAACTGGCAATTGAGTTTATTTCTTTGTACCTCTAAGTATGTTGGTTGGTGTATGGTTTCAAATGTTTACATGAATACCAAAAAATAATCACAATTAGAAACAAACTGTAAAATTACACAAATGGTGATTAATGAAGATGTTAAAACCCCACACCTTGACATCCTCTCGGAGGTCACACTGCGTCCCAACGAGAATGAGTGGAGCGCAGGGGGCATGTTTCCTGATTTCTGGAACCCATTTCTCAGGAACGTTCTGGAAAGAAGCGGGACTGACGACGCTGAAGCACAGCAGGAACACATCTGCACTGGTGTAACACAGAGGACGCAGCTTGTCAAACTCATCCTGGAAAAGTTTGGAGAGATCAAGAGGAGCAAGTGTGAGTTTAAAAGTCACTGTGAGAAACATTGCTCAGGGCATTCTGAATGAACAGAAGGTGCCACCAGCTTATACAACCAATAAACTACATCAAACTATGAGTGCTGTGTGTCCTAGCAAAACTTGAAAGAGCAGCAAGATAAAGGAAGAAAAGAATGATGATATAATGAGAAATATTTCAAGCAGAGGAAGCAACTGAATAGATTTTGTCCCACTGGTAAAGCAGGAAACTTCTGAGACCTCTCTTCCTCTTTATACATGTGTAGGAGAAAGAAAGATGTTTAATCTAGTGCTACCGAGTGATCTGTTTATTTATGGATGAAAAACTATGAAGTTTTGTCTTGTTTCTCCTCCCCGTCATTCTCCACTTCCCTTGATCTCCAAGTCTCCTTCCTCTCCCTGTGATCCTCCCATTCATTCTGTCATCATATCTGAGTACAGGCAATCATTATACTGATAATGTTGATTTGTTCTAAATTCATGAGTGTGACGTCTTGCGTCCCACATTCACGGACTAAACACTTGGTACATTATTAACAGTCTGTTAAATATAAATTTTATTAATATTTAAACCGCACCAGCCAGTTTGTGGATCACAGAAAAGACCCATTTTGTTGTCCATTGTTTGTGGTACCCACACACAATACTGCATGCATAGTGGATTTTACCAGCTGTGTGTTATCAAAAATGAGGGAGAATACATACCTGAAGTATCTAATGTGTGTTTTGTAGCACCCCTGCTCAAAAATGTGCTGATTTTTGTTGTGTGTTTGATTTTTTCAGCCATGCTTTGTTAATGTCTAACCAGTTGTTGCTCATCCCAATGATATAGATCTTTTCAGACAAACATCTGCTGCAGCAAATGTGGACATAATTGCATCATTTCCTATGAGGCGGAGAATTTTCCCTAAAAATGACCTGCTAGAGACACAAATAATTTCGTGGACAAAAACTAAGCTCACTTACATGTGATTTATTATTTCTATATTATTTCTTAATACCTACTAAAGCTGCCCTTAGTATTATTTATATTATGTATTAAATATGGATACAGAAGGAAATCTATTTATATGAAAACTTTAAATGCATTTGTAGCAACATCGGCAAGCTACATCTATACAGAGATTCTACTGAATATGGCTTTTCTGAAACCATGACAAAACACTTCATGTCTGTAACAAATCAGTTTGGAAAAAGACTATTCTAGATTCCTATTTTAAAAACTTTTATGGGACATCCCTGCAGCATAATGCCTGGGGGTCATGCCATGCGACCGCAGCATCCCGTTTGAGTTCTGTCCAGGGACCTTTGTGGCATGTCATACATCCATTTTTACCCCCGTTTCCTGTGTAGAGCTACACTATCAATTATCAAAAGGAGGCAAAAGATGTAAAAAAAAAAAAAAAAAAAAAAAAAGCATTTGCGTTGGTGGACGTTACTTAGACTAGAAAGAAAGAATAATTGTCAGAGGAATCATGTCCAACATGAGTAAGACAACAACAGGAAATGCTTCTGTTGCTCTCTTTGTGTGTGTGTGTGTGTGTGTGTGTGTGTGTGTGTGTGTGTGTGTGTGTGTGTGTGTGTGTGTGTGTGTGTGCTCACTGAGACCACGGACCTGTCCAGCTGTGTCACAGAGTTGTAGTTTGACTGGCTGCCCATCCACTGATACCACCGCTACACACATGCACGAACACAAACACACACAGACCCAGTGTCAGTATCACTCATGTGAGGTTTAGTGCCGCAATCAGTTGGCATAAATTTAGTAATAAAGGCTCACAAATGGCCAACATGTGCTGCCAACACAGAAATCACACAATTCAATGACTAAATGCCTGTTTGAAAGTTAATACGGTAAAGAAAATATTCTGTGAATAGAGTGATCTATCAAAATAATAAAAGTATTTAGTCTTTAAGAGAGTCAAATAAACATATAATTCAGTGTATTGTGACAACTTCAAAGAGACAAACATTTGTTTATCTGAAAGAGACTGGCTACTTCTTATATAAAATAATTATGGTGTTAAAAAAAATATAACTTCTGAATTTTGTAGCACTGACACATGGAACAATTAATAAACTCATTGAAAGCTGATCAATATTAAAAGACATATCTGTAGCAAATGTAAAATATATTTAAATAACATTCAAATATTGCATAGAAGAATAAAAACTACTTTACATTAGATTGTTTAAAGTTTATTGAGCGACTTCAGTCCTCTGTGTCCTCCATCATTTACCTGAGAAGTTGTCAAACGCCGTCGGCACATACTCGGTAGGATACCCGTTGGTGGTGTAGCTGACCACCAGGCTGGTTTTCCCCACAGCTCCGTCCCCCACCAGCACACACTTCACCCGCCTCTCCGCCGCCCCGGCTCCCGCTGACCCTGCCCCGGACCGCCGAGTCCTGCCCGAGCCCCTGTCCCGGCTCCGGACCCTCCTCGGCGGGACAGGCGGAGCAGGGGACACCGGCGCCGGCTTGTAGCCCCCGTCGCCCCGCGCAGGCATCTGGCACGGAGAGGAGGGTGACATGGAGGAGAGTCAGTCCTGCTGAGGGCCACTTTTCACTCCGTCCATTCCGCCGTCCGCCACGGAGCGCTTTGTCAACTGACTTTATGCTGCTGTCCGCTTCCTCTGGGTTTCCATAGTTAAATGACCGAAGTTTGGAGCTCCGTTAAGCACGGAGCTGAGGCCGAGTCCGGTAAAGCTCCATGATTTACTGAGTCAAAGTCCGCCGTACAGAGCCGTTGGTTCGGTCTGTGTCCGTCCGGCGACCAACAGACAGACAAACTCCCCCAGTGACATCACGCTGCCTGTGTGTGTGAAGCAGCTTTACTCATGTTGTGAGGACACGAACCTGCTCACACTGCGGGGAACTGCTGGTGTTCTGAGAACAAAAAGCAAGGTAACGTGTATAAAGTTTGAGGTGAATACTTAGTTACAGAAAGGTTGGCTTTCGGTTCAGTCAGGGTCGGGGATTAGCAAGTGGTGGTGTAGTTTCTCAAGAAAATGAACGAAAATTAGTGTAATGTCCTCTCAAGCCCACATTAATAACTACGAGAAAATTATTCCATAAGCTTTAGTTTGGCGTCTTGATTTTCTTTAAAAGCACGTTTTCTGTGTGTGTGACGTCTGATTTCCCCCATTTTTGTCTTATCTCACCAGTAGACTCTGTGACAGTAAATCACATGCCATATCTTATCAGATCACAGCTGGGGAACAGCTGGATGTCTGGTGTTACAGCATGTGAATCTGTTACATTTTAAACAAACACAGGTTAGCTACACCCATTATTTTCTGTTAATATTTGTGTTTTTAAAATATATACATTATGTTTCATCCATATTTCGTCAAATGTTTTGAATTAAAAGACTCAGTCTGCATTATCACAAGTAAATATATCTGTCACATTAATTTAAAATGCACAGTATTGTCATAAAATCTAAATATTCAATTAAGATACAAGTACAGTCTTACTTGTAAAAGCAGAGTACTTAAGTAAATGTTACTTTCCAACGTTGCTTCTGTCAAACTCAGACGCACTTTGACTATTAAGAAAATACACTTGGATATTTGCGCCATCTAGTGGACTTAAGGAAATAGAAACGTGGTGATTCGTAACTACATTTTAATAAAGCCTCATAAAAATGTAAATATAGAAGTTTGAGACAAACTACCAGATATAATATTTTTCTACACATGTTATACATGTATTTTTATCTTTACTTCTACAGTGAGACCGCGGAACTAAACACTGGCTGGTGTTTCCGCACGGACAGGTTTCAGCGCTGTGTCGGCATGTGTTGTGACTACAGTCTATGGTTGTGACAGGTAAAGAACCTGTCACTTCTTCTGGACTGTTGTTATTTACATTCTGCTCGTTAAGCTTTGGCAGACAGACAACCAGCGACCCCGACATGTCCTCGGCGGAGGTAGTTCTGGGTTTCCTGGAGGAGGCGGAGTCGTGGCGGCTTCGGTCCCCGCAGTTCCCCAGTAAAGTCGGAGGGAAGCCGGCATGGCTCAGCCAGAGAGGCCTGCCCTCCCTGTCCGGGCTGGAGTGTGAGATATGTCGGCTGCCTCTGGCTTTCCTGCTTCAGGTTAGTGTCCTGGAGGCGGAAGGCGGAGAGTCTCTGGAGCCACTTCACCATAAATTATGATGATCTGTGGTTTAATTTAAACTCTGTCTTAACTTACGGATCTGAATAAGAGCGTCATTAAGCTGTAGTACAGGGATACAGACTGATGATAAATCATGAAATAAAGTGCATACTGGCGCAAGTATTAAACATCTGCTTTGGTGGGAAAGATATGTGGACATTTTCTTGCTAAATGGTAAAATGGCAAGCATTCATATGCAATAATTTTCTGTGGAGACAATTCCATTGTCATTTATTTGTTATTTGAAGTTTTAAACAGTACAGTCAGAACAACATAACACTGTGATAGCATATGCAGAGAACAGGGGTACACATGTTTTCATTTCTAGAAGTTTCATAAAGAGATAGGTACTGAAACAAATCATTAATATGTTTTAAATTAGTTTTACTTATCCAGGTTGTTTTCTCCTGACTAGGTCCTTGCTTGTGTTGTATCTACTCTTAGATGTACGTCGCTTTTGATAAAAGCGTCTGCTAAATGAAATTATCGAATTGCAGAATTGTAGAATTTATGAGGATTTTAGGTGTTTGGACATAACTGAAAATTCCTCTAAGAAGAGAGAGTTGTTACCATGATGCAGTTAACCCCAACTCCAATCACTTTAACTTCTGCTTAAACTGTATTGCACTTTTAACCCTCAGAGATTTAATTTCTGTATATCTCTCAGCCATATTCATTTTAATTCTTGCTAATTTCTTTAGGTGTGGTGTTGCATTGCTTGTTCTGAATCTAATGGTCTGGGTTTAATTTGGTTCAATTAAATTTAATCTAATCAGTGTATTTACAACATAAGCGATCTCAAGGCACTTCACACAGCAATGTAAAGACCTTACAATATTATATTATGGAAAGAAACCTAATAAATCCAAATAACTCCCTTTGAACAAGCACTTTAGACACAGTGGGAAGAAAAACCTGCCCTTTAACAACAAGAACCCTCCAGCAGAACCAGGCTCAGGGAGAGCAGCGGTCTGCCTCGTATGGTGAGGGTAAAGGTTAGAGAGACAGATTACAGATAGAAAACAGACAATGCATAATAGAACAATAAACACTGGGGAGGCTGGTGTGACCAGTAACCATGTATCAGAAACATTTTTCTGTCTAATTGTCCTCTTCATCTCTACTGCAGGTATACGCACCAATATCTGGTCAGGACCGAAGTTTCCACCGAACACTTTTTCTGTTCTGCTGCAGAACTCCTGAATGCTACTCACGAAATGACAATCGCTGCATGAAAGGTACCTGTAACCATCTTTTCTGCTTTTATGTTTACCATGTTTGTTGTTATATGATATTAGCACTGATCTCCTTCGTATTTGTCCATTTGATTTGTTTTGTGGCATTGCAAGACTTGGTACATTTTTACAGCCTCGTTTTCTCCTTTTTTCCAGTTTTCAGAAGTCAGCTGCCCAGAAGGAATGAGTTCTACCCCTATGAGCCTCCTCCAGGTTTGTGCATGTGTCACTTTTAAAATCTTCTTAATCTATTTTAGATGTTTTTCAGTCCCAGAACAGAACAGAGGTTAAATCTGTTACATTGCACAATAGCTCCTCAGAGTCATGTGGGGTTTTGTGCCACTCTTCATTACACCTGATGGCCTTCTGCTAATGACCAACAAATGACATTATTCAGTGTTTTTGCATGTTACGAGAGCCAAGAATTTACAGTATTTGCATTAGTCAGGTTTCACCAGTGCTGTTTTACTGTTTCAAGGTAGTTTGGCTTCATCATTGATATTTGTTTAGATTGCTTTGTTAAAACTGTTAGCCTGACCAAAAATGTTTGAGAAAAGACACACATAGCTGTTCTTCCAGAGATAAATTTTCTATTTTCTTTATTTTTAGTGTATTTTCAGCATCTACACACAAATTCATGCATCATCAAGCATTTAAACATGTCATCTTTTCTTCATTTGCCTGGTTTTCTTCAGAGGATGAGCCTCCTAACAATCCTGAGGAGGACCAGAGTGTGTTGTCTGGAGTTAAACTGTGCTGGGTGTGTGGTTGTCCTGGTAACAAAGCATGCTCCCGCTGTCATGCTGTAACTTACTGTGGAAAACACCACCAGACCCTCCACTGGAAACACACTCACAAGAAAGAGTGTTGCAAAGGTGTGTGTGTGTGTGTGTGTGTGTGTGTGTGTGTGTGTGTGTGTGTGTGTGTGTGTGTGTGTGTGTGTGTGTGTGTGTGTGTGTGTGTGTGTGTGTGTGTGTGTGTGTGTGTGTGTGTGTGTTATGCCTTGGATTAGAAATGGACAAACATGTTTACCATCTGTATACTGAGTGGTTATGTGCTACTGGAGTACAGCTGTCAGTGACTGTAGACTAAGTTTGTTTGCTGTGTATAGAAGCATCCACGGCCACAACCTCTTCCCTACTCTTTCCTGAGTCTGAGCTCGTCACTGAGCCTGAGGAGGAGGAAGAGGAGAAAGACACAAAGGAGGATGAAGAAAAAGAAGAAGAAGGGGAAAGTACTCAGAGAAGCACAGATGTTCCTTCCTTAGCAGACAGTGAGTTTTCAGGTCACATAAAGTAATGTGCCAGCTCAGGCAGCCACTTTATAAAAAATAAAAAATAAAATTTCTTTCATTTGAATTCTTTAATGAGCAGTAATCCTACCTTTCTGTTCTCTATCAGCCCTTGCAGAGACAGACTTGGAGGAGATGGCTATGCATGAGACTGAAGACAACAAAGTGTTCCAGCGGTTTAAAAAGAAGATCTCACCAGAGCCACACCAGGTAAAACTATAATTACTGTTTTTTGGTTGTATGCCTGCGCCAAAACAGTTAACATCCATATCTGTCCAAATTCATAACATATGCAGTGGTGGAAATATAATAGGTGGCTACTCAAAATTAGCATCACAAAATCAGTATTTGATCAAATGTGAATTATGGTCACACATCACCTTCTGTTCCTGAGTTAGGGTGTTGAATAATGACTAGAAAAGTGCTTTTAGAAGATTGTGACGTCACAGCAAATTTGACCATTTCGATATAAAATGTCATTGCTTCATCATTTTATCCCATTAGATATTTATATGAAATTTTGTCATAAATACTGTATGAATTCTTGAGTTATGGCCAAAGATGATGTTTGTGAAGTCACAGGGACCTTAGAAGCCTAAAATCTAATCAGTTGAAACTTGATTCCAAGTAAACTTTGGTGTCAGATTTGAAGAAATTCCTTTAAGGCGTTTGAGAGATTTCATATGTATCTCACCCTATGAGTCCTCTGAAGGAGTTATAGGCTTCAGTAATTGTACTGTTGCCTGTTCTTCACCAGTCAAAGCTTTACAACAATGGGATGGACAGACAAAGAAACACCATGCTGACAACAAAAAGTTAAGAAGATCAACACATTTTCCACGCATTCTTTTCTGTGTCCATCTCACAGTGTGTTGTTAAATTCAGGTGCTGCGCTACAGTCGAGGCGGCTCTCCCCTGTGGGTCTCTTCTCAGCACATCCCTTCAGATGCGGATATCCCACCATGCACCTGCGGCGCCAAGAGGACATTTGAGTTCCAGGTACTCACTGCTTGTTAAATGCTTATTAATCTTGCCTTTTAAAGACATAGTCAGGTTTCTTCTCTTCTCCTACCATCCTAATTTTTGTTAGTTTTGACCTTCATTCACTCAAGGGCTGCTGAGTTCAGGGCCAAAGTTTATGCAAGCTTATTATTAGGAGTGTTTTTTAGCTTTGCAAAAGACACGTCTGAGATTTGGTGCAGGAACATCTCCGGTACAAATACCTAATCTGTCACCGGTAATGGTTGATGTTTTTTTCCCCCTAAATTCACCTATACATGCAGTTGTTACCACTCTGTGTGTATCTTGTAAGTGAAACTGTGAGGACCCGTTTCTCAGAATAAGAAAAACATTAAAGTCTTAAGCCGATGGTGGGAGAAAGTCTTTCTGATCATGTTCCCACTTGAAAGGATTAAAACAGAAGTGTTGGATTATGTTTGTGTCCATTTGTTGAACTACATGTGTGCCTGTTGAAGCCCTGTGCATGTAATCACCGTGTGTGTGTGTGTGTGTGTGTGTGTGTGTGTGTGTGTGCAGGTGATGCCCCAGCTGCTGAACAGTCTGAGCGTGGACTCGACAGGAGCCAGTATCGACTGGGGGACTCTGGCTGTTTACACATGCTCTATCAGCTGTAACCATGACGACCAGTACTGCCCAGAGTTCATCTGGAAGCAGGACTTCAGCTCAGATCAGCACACGCAGATTAAACACACACAATAGAGCTTTGTGGCTTCTCATAGCAGGAAAAGTGCAGGTGTAACTGATAACATTAATGATGGCTGCATTCCAGTCATGTGAGTCAGTTTCAGGGTCTTCGTGTCGTGTGCAAGGTGACAATGGACTTTCTTTACTCTGACAGGAGTAATCACACTACAGTGATGCATCCATTAGCGATACCCACTTCGTCCTGTAGAGGGTGGTTGGACCTACTGCAGAGATTTAATGGAGTTGATAAGTGCTGCTGCTCTCAAGTAAGATCAGTGAAACTGGAATTTGTAATTCTGTACATTGAGTATTAGTTTATTAAAAGTTCAAATATTCAAACAAGAATTGTGGATGTTAAGAACAACATGTTGGTGGTATTTTCTGACCTACAGTAGAGTTTCAGCATGTTCAGTGCTATATACTGTTGAAGCAGTAGAATTATTGGATCTTATATTCATCAAAAACAAATTAAATATGACTTTGTGCCTTTCATAACATAATAAACTTTTTTTGTAAGTCATCAAAGCAAGCATTCATATGATTTTCTACATTTTTTGGTTGATTTTTTAACTCAATTACATCTTTCTAGGATTGCTGTCTTCAAACATAGAAATGAATTAGTATCACAGAGACTGGTACATGAAAAAAAACACATTCAAACTTCATTAGATAGTTAAAAAAAAAAACTTGAATGGCAAATAAATGATAAAAATGCAATGTGAAAGTAGCACAAGTTTGCTAATATTACAGTAGCTAATGATAGCAATATCTCCAAAGTTCGCTAGCATTAGCCCCTGTAGGTTACTGCTCATTCCAGAGTTTAAAAAAGGACTAGCAGCAAAGTCAGTATGTATTTAACTGTGCAGAGATGTGTTCTATTGCTTTTGAAACAAATTATGCCTTGTTTCATCTTTCATAAGACAGTCCTGCTTTCGATAAGGGCTGCATATTGACCCAAAACACCTAATCATACCTGTTAAATGTTTTAAATAACTAAAAAGACTGCATTTAGGTTTTACAAAGATATGCCTGCATTATTTTTATGGGTAGAGAAAGATGTCTATACTCAGGTTTGATGTAAATCATGTTGCCACTGTTGTGAGGAATGAAGCTATAACTACCGGGTTTTGTCTGCCCTAAATCTGTACATTGTGTTGACTGTTGTTTCTACACTTTACACAGATGAGTGACTTTTTTTAACTTTAGATAAAAAAAGTATACACACCTACAAATCTGACACCAAGATGACCATTTCTGTTTCACTTTTGCTAAAAGTACACCAAAATGTTAATGCAGTAAAAGAAGAGTCAGTATGTACATAATTTATTAATGCACAGAGCAGCACATTAACAATCTCAGAAGAAGCAGTAAATGTGACAGAGCTTGATAACATCTGCTATTCCAAGACAAGTGGTCAAACTGACTTTATGGAACATAGTAACACAATGGGCTGAAAATCTAAATTACTTAACTGGTTAACAGCTAAATGTTTACATTGTTGTTAAGAATGTGTCCAGCTGAACTTGCCTGGATCACACACGAGCACATCAAGAAGTATTCGCAATTTAGACTTATTTTAAATGTCTTATTGTCGAAGTGCGTGACTGAGCAAAAACCCCAAAGAACGAGGACAGTCACATCTTCTTCACATCTTCCAATGGTCAAAAAAAATAATTCTCAAAAGAAAACTTTTAAATGCTGTTTGGAATAGCCGAAAAATACATAGGAAAACTTTAAAACAATACATATACATGGCAACATCATGCATAGATGATCTCCCATTATACTGCCGTTCAGTGCTACATGTGAATTTAGGAGGACAATGGCAGCCTCTTCTTTTTAGACCAAAACCATCTTTTCTTCACATTTCAGTCCTGCCTGAATTTGTCTAAATTTTAAAACTCAACTGCTCTTACAGACAGGGTGTCTATTAGTCCAAAAAGCTGCAGAGCAGCACCCCCTCAAGGCTGAAGTCAAGTTAATACAACTGAAGTGAAAAGAAATAGAAAACTATTTACATATGCTTAACCATTAAAACACTTCTGTCTGAAATCACACGTTATCTGTTTCAATAATTTGCTTCAGACTAAACAGTAAATGTACCAGGACCTTAAACCAAATGATGAAACCTTGAAGAACTAACTAGAAATGACAACTTTGGAATTAAAACTTGGATCAACTGAGGCAAACGTCAATTCAAAGTTTAAGAGCAACTACATGAGAATCTGAATGTAGAAGGCATGAAGACTCACATAAAGCTTGCTGGTTTGTATTAGATACTCACTGACAGAACATGTCTTGATACAACTTGAGGACTGAACAATGAATAAAAATGTAAAGTACAAAAGTGTTTAAAACTGCTTAAAATAAAGTCAGAAACAGTCCCAGTCAGACTGCTTCTCTTCTAATAATTTTTTTACATTTTTTACAGTCTTATGTACAATCAGGGATATGATCAAGACAGAAAAGTACTTCTAGAAACTAAAAAGTTTAAATATACCAACATGTGATCAAAACACTGGGGGGAAAAGAAGACGTTTAAAATCCTGATCGTCAAAAAATCTGAATCTCTGGAGGGACGAAAAGTAAAAAGTGATGTCGCCACATCCTCGCACAACAGCCCTTACAGCAGTCCACTCATGGAGGTCAACATAAAAAAGACACTTTGATGTGACTCTTAAAAAATCTGAGTAAAAAGAGAGTTGTATGGGGACACAATAAAAGAAAACGCTGCAGGTTCTACGTTGTCTTGCGAAAACCTTTCAGGATGGGGTATATGTTTTCAAATGCCTCGTAGATCTCTGCTCTCACCTTGGCACCTAAAAAATAAAGGTCGAAATCAGTAAGTAGAATGAATTACACTGGCAAAAGTCCATAAAAAAAATCTCTACTGGTTAACATGTTCTAGATTATCTTCTTCATTTGTATCTAAAGTTCTGTGGTTTTTGAGGAATCTAATCAATCATCCATCCAACACAGGCCACACACAATAAGGTTATTGATCCCAACAAAGGGAGGCACAAACTCAATCAAACTGACATCTTAATGTCTCCTAATTCATGGTTGCTATTCGCATCAAAAGTATCTGATGACAACCGACATTGAGTAAAGTGAAGCCTTTAGGTCTTACCTGTGAGTACAACTTTTCCAGAAACAAAGATGAGCAGGACGATTCGAGGTTTGATCATTCTGTAAATCAGTCCTGGAAACAGTTCTGGCTCATAGCTAGTAAAAAACAAACAAATCACTTTGTTATAAACAAAAGAAATTAGTCTAAAAATGCTTAGATAATCTAAGCAAAAATTTCAAAAAGACTATTTTCAAATTGTCAAAAACTACCTTGACCGTGATTGTTTTGCACCCTATGTGCTGTGATTATCTAAGCTTTTAGACCGTTTACAACAAACAGAATTTACCTGCTAAACTGCTGATGTGTGAGGACTAATCCCTCAAGTCGAATGGGAAACTTCACATCACAACTGCCCACCATGTTCTGAATCTTAAAGTCCAGGAACTTAGCAGGAAAACCGAGCTTCTGCACCACACGGGCGTATTTTCTGGCTGCTAACCTCGACTGCTCCTCACTAGAAAGAAATGAGAAGCAGATTATAAAGGAGAGTAAGAACAAACATTTAGGACAATAAACCAGATAAGATAAGAATGTAGAGAATATTCTACTGAAAGGAAAGGACACTGCTGGCACTAAAGACTGTGGCTTTTTATGATAACATTTACACAAAGGTCAGTAATAAGCTGTAATCTGACCTCTTGGCTCCAGTGCAGACCATCTTCCCAGAGCTGAAGATGAGAGCTGTGGTCCTGGGCTCTCGTATTCTCATGATGACCGCAGCAAAACGCTAAGAAAGACAGTTGGGATGATGAGACGGACGTTAAGCACTAGTTCTTCCACTTTAATTGTACTTGAATGCACTGTTTATCTTATTTAGTCTGTTTAATTGCAACTTGGTATTTCTTGTGTATAAGTAAAAAGTTATAGAACCATTAATATTCAAGTCATCACAATATCGTGCTCTGGACTGAACCCTAAACAAGCAGAAAACGTTTGTCTTCAGCTAGAAAAGTCAAACTAATGAGCAGCATAAAGCTGATGCCAGTAATGCATAACAGTCTCACCTTTGGGTTGTACTCTGCATTTCTGGCTCTCAGTGCAATGGTCTTCAAGTCCAGTTTACAGCCCAGGTTTACAGTTGATACTATGTTTCTGATTGAAAACAGTACAAGAGAGGTGGAGACAAAAGGAGTGAGTAAAAGGAAGAATATTGACAATGTAGCTAACTTTACATGAACGCAAAAGCTTTCCTGACCAAGCAGAAATTACACTAAGACACCCTGACATAGTCTTGCAAATGCTGGCTCTATTTCAGTTCCACCTTGATCACAGTTTATGTCAGCATACGTATTTCCAACAGTAAACTCTGTAAACAGTCCCCTATGGCAAACGTAACAAACAAAAAAAAAAAAAAGGTGACAAAGTATCATAAACCATAAACTGATACTCTTTTCAGTTCTTTCAGTTGGATATGCAACCTACTGTAGCTGTGGTACAATGCCAGAGCTCTCTGAGGCTGGTGTGGCAGGTGTGATGGGGGTCATGGGGGTCAGTGGGGTGTTGTAGAGTGGCGTGTTTCCCGGCAGCGCTGTGGTGGTCGTGCCTGTTACTGTCTGGGAATGGAAGAGTTGAGGGGTCTGCCCCGACGTCCCTGGAAGACCTGAAGGACAGAGTATGTTTGTTTTTCTCTCTGTAACATGAACCGAAGGTAAATATCTACAATGATTGAGAGATGAATGATTAATATTAAGATCAGTTCATCAGAATGGGCAGGACACCACTAATGATGATATCTGTTGTACCTGTGCTGGCCTGCTGTGCCTGTTGTTGTTGCTGTTGCTGCTGCTCCTCCAGTATAGACAGACTGTTGGTGTTCTGTACTGGCTGTGGTGTCAGGCCCGAGCCATATGGCATCATGGGACTGAACATTGGCATGACGGGGGTCATGGCGCCCTGCACACAGGCACATCACCAAAAAAAAGCAGTCATTAGGTAGAAATTTAAAATGTGTCCTGAGAAAGGATATTTTTCTCAATTTCCATTTCTTCTTTGTAGAAAGAAAATTACATGGGTCTTTCATTTGATCGTCAAACTCACTAAACATTTGTAGGTTCAACCTCTGTAGGCAGCACAGCTACTGTCTACCAGTGATAGTAATACTATCACATTCAAAAAGTCATTTCAAACAATGTGGGAACGTGTTTAAATTGACTTGCTTTTTCCAAGCTTTTTATACAACTGGGAGGAAATTTCAGAAATAGATATCTACAGCAAAATCCAAAGTGAGGCTTGAAGCTCAAGACTGAGATCTTTTTTGAATACTTTATCCCATTCAAGTATGTGACAGTCTTTGATACACCAACTAGCTGTTCACAAAGTCGCTCTCCAAACCTGTTCAGCGTTTGGTGTTTAACTTTCTCTCTAAACACTCCAGTGTAACATGACTGCCACATTTCTTTCAATAAATGAAGAGTGTTGATTTAAATCAATTTCACATTAGCATGAATCACAGGGGACTTGGCTGCAGACACAAGTCACAATGCTAATGCGCTACAAGATGCTACGTCATGCGAGGCAGGATTGAGTTGCTGCTGTGCTGGGTAGCTACAGTGAGCTCAGAAGATGCGGTGAAAGATATGACCCTGTGTTAAGGACAATGATGAGTATAATTTGAAGATGTCAAACCCATGTTACCTGAGGGGAAGCCAGCCCTTGGAAGGGTGGTATACTGTTGTTCTGGTCCATCTCTTCAGCTCCTCACGTTAACTTACTGCCACCCAAGAGCAGGCAGTGCCAGGCTGGATAACTTCACAGCTGGTGTGTTAAAGCAGTGGATATAGGGTCTATATTACAGTAGAAACAACAACCACAGGAGACCTGGCTCTGCAGCAACACGCTTTTTTCGTTTCTTATCAGTGGCAGCTACCTGAAAAGATGAACAGAACCACGACTTAAGAAAGTGAACACGTGATTAACCTTGATTAATTACCACCACCCATCAACGTTGAGTGAATCACATGCAAATGAATGAAGACCAACTGGTGCAGCGGTGGCGCGAACACACACGAGCTTTGACGTTTTAACGTTATACTTATGCTCTTTCACTCATTTTGGCCCTAATGTATTATGTGTGCTTTAAGCAGTGTAGTATGCCGAACGTAGTCGACAGCTTCATCTATAAGCAAACAGGACGTCTTGACATGCTTTAATACGAAAAACACAAACACACTGGCTAGCGGCAGATAGCCGCAGAGTTAGCATTAGCAACACTAGCTAACATGAAAACGTAAGCAACACGCGCTGTTACCACGTTAAAATCAGCGCGTTTGGTGCTAAAAAGTTGCAAATAACGTTGGCACTTGTCCGTGCATCGCCCGTCAACTTACTTTAGCAGTCTTGCAGTTACAAGCAGAACAAAAACAGCATTAACTGAGCTTCAGCTTCGGGTCATACTCGGGTCTTGGCATTCAACGATTGCGAAGCAGCTCCGGCTATTTCCGGAAGCTGCAGCTTTATGTTCCGGTCGGTCACAGTTCAGACACACAGAGCAAAGATGGCGTCGCTGAGTGACAAATCAGTTTGGGATGAAGTGGAGGATGGCATCGGCGAAGAAGTGTTAAAAATGTCCACAGAGGAGATAGTTCAGCGAACTCGTCTCCTTGACAGCGAGATAAAGATTATGAAGAGCGAGGTGCTGCGTGTGACCCACGAGCTGCAGGCCATGAAAGATAAAATCAAAGAAAACACGGAGAAGATAAAGGTGAACAAAACGCTGCCGTACCTGGTGTCTAATGTGATCGAACTGCTGGACGTGGACCCCAATGACCAGGAGGAAGACGGGGCTAACGTAGACCTGGACTCCCAGAGGAAAGGAAAGTGCGCCGTCATTAAGACCTCCACCCGGCAGACCTACTTTCTGCCGGTGATCGGGCTGGTGGACGCCGAGAAGCTGAAGCCCGGAGACCTGGTGGGTGTCAATAAAGACTCCTACCTGATCCTGGAGACCTTACCTACCGAGTACGACTCCAGAGTCAAGGCCATGGAGGTGGACGAGCGTCCCACAGAGCAGTACAGCGACATCGGAGGGCTGGACAAGCAGATCCAGGAGCTGGTGGAGGCCATCGTGCTGCCCATGAACCACAAGGAGAAGTTTGAAAACCTGGGCATCCAGCCACCTAAAGGGGTCCTGATGTACGGACCACCTGGCACTGGGAAGACCCTCCTGGCCAGGGCCTGTGCCGCTCAGACCAAGGCCACATTCCTGAAGCTGGCAGGTCCACAGCTGGTCCAGATGTTCATCGGAGACGGAGCCAAGCTGGTTAGAGATGCCTTCGCCCTGGCCAAAGAGAAAGCCCCATCCATCATCTTCATCGATGAGCTGGACGCCATCGGAACCAAGAGGTTTGACAGCGAGAAGGCAGGAGACAGAGAGGTGCAGAGGACCATGCTAGAGCTGCTCAACCAGCTGGATGGATTTCAACCCAACATGCAGGTCAAGGTAAAGCTGCTGTTGCTATTAAAACCTGGTTAAAATGCCTTAAAAGTTTATATAGAATATATATAGCTGCGGTACCCATTACCTTTACCTCCATGCAAATGGGAGGTCAAATTGGAACTGTACATCTGACTCAGCAATTGCTCTGTAGTTGAAATTCAGACAGCAAAATTGTCAGATAATTAAAAAATCACACGGAAGAGCTCAGGAAATTGTATCACTTTACTCTAATGCTTTATATAATACTGACCAACATCACCATATAAGCTTTGTCAGGGTAAATCTATAACTAAAAACCCATTAAATGTCTTGTTACAGTGCCATTAGTGTTAATTGTTGCAACACAAAATGAAATAAAGCATGTACATATACAAGAAAATTCCAACATGAAATACAAACATCATAGACAGTACAAAATGAAAAATACTAGCAGAGTTTCCTAAACTTTTTTGTGGATTCTAGTATTACTTCACAGTATAATGTTCACAGTTTAACTACAGTGATATTGTGCATATCTGTAGGTGATTGCTGCCACCAACAGAGTGGACATCTTGGACCCTGCCCTGCTCCGTTCAGGTCGTCTGGACAGGAAGATCGAGTTCCCCATGCCAAACGAAGAGGCCAGAGCTCGCATCATGCAGATTCACTCCCGTAAGATGAACGTCAGCCCCGACGTCAACTACGAGGAGCTGGCCCGCTGCACTGATGACTTCAACGGAGCCCAGTGCAAAGCTGTGTGCGTGGAGGCCGGTATGATCGCGCTGCGTCGCGGAGCCACAGAGCTGAACCACGAGGATTACATGGAGGGAATCCTGGAGGTGCAAGCCAAGAAGAAGGCAAACCTTCAGTACTACGCCTGAGGACACTGCCTGTGTCTGTGTTTGTGTATGAGAGAGTCTTTGATTATTCATTCAGCTGTTGAGGAAACACTTGTTACTTGTTAACTGATGATTAATTTGAGTTAATAAAAATAAATAAAATGCTATAACTAAGTGAGGTTGTATTTCTTTCTTTCAGAGGATGGAGTTTAAAAACATGTTCTTGGTTTCAAGTGGTGCAGAATAATCTCATAGCTGCTGTGGATTTATTGCTTTCAAATCTTGAATCATTCATTTACAAGTAGCACATCTGGAGTTATATTTCAATCACAAATTAAGCAAATCCCTCCGGTGATGTTTCCAGTAAAATTCCATTAGTCTGTTGTCTTAGATTTGGTAGTTAATGTGCTGGACACTGCTGGTAGCATCACTTGTCAGTCATTTCAATTCCTGCCAGTTTCTCTGGGTGATGTATGGGAGACAAAATGTGAATATTTCTTACAAGTAGTAAGAAATACTCACATTTTTCTTTCAGGTGTGTCTTAAGTCTAAATTAAATATTTAAAACTGTTCTAAATACTCACCTAAACTCTATGTGTCCTATACACTCTTGTTTCTGCTGCACGGTGGACACAAACTTATCAATAAAAAGACTAAACTGATGAAACTAATCACTAATCAAACCTATCACAAAATATAAATTCCTCATCTAAACTCATCAAGACAGAATATAAAATATCCCAAATAGAAATGTTGCCCGTCCCCCTCTCTGGCTGATGCTCACACCAAGAACAGAGTCAACAATAGTTCCTTCTATTATCATGAAGATAATGTGCTTAAAAAAAGAGGATAATTATAGATAACTACAGATGTCTATAGATTAATTTATCCTTCCAGCATCCTTCAGGTACATTTGTAGTTAAAATCCTCTTTAAAAAGTTTCTTTTTCATTTTTGATTATCATCTGCTAGTCTCGCACACAGGAATGCTGTTCAGCTACTCTGATGCAATCATGAATGAGGCAAATGTGACGCAGTTGAAATGATCTGTTCCTGTAATTCTTCATGAACAGATGTAATTAAAATATTAATGTTATTATCCCATCTGGCTGGAAACTTCTCTTTTTATTGAAACTAATGGCTGCCATAAGACTGAAAATCATTGAATCAAGAATGATAAATACATAGAGAGATTAAACAACCCTGAAGGAAGCTATGTTGCTCATTTGAGAGAAATTTTGATCAATTTTTAAATATATTTTGGGGACTATTTCAAACGAAAAATGTTTTAATTAAAGTTGTGAATGAGAATTAATGTGACTTCTTGGTTAGTTGAAATGTATTCATTTATTTCTACTGATGAAGCTCAAGTTACATGTAATTTTGGAATTTCAAGCTGAATTAACATAGTTAATGACATGAATGTTTCTGAAGCTATTAAAACAGTATTTTAATCTGAGAAGAAGCAGATAAACAAAGCTGCCTCTCTACTGTGAATAGAGAAGAACGTGAGTGTGTGTGAAAACCAGTTTGACTGTAACCCATTTCTTTGACTTTCATTTTCAAGCTGCAGTTTGAAATCACACACCAGAAATCTTTGAGGACTCTAGAAAGCAGCTGAACATGGCCGACGAGGACTTAAATCCAACGAGAGGTGAGTCCATCAACATAGAAACGGTTCACTTGATCGATGCAGCACCTTTACAGCAACATGGAGTTTTGTTTCTTCAGCTTTCAGGCTGGTGCTGGTAGGATGGGCAAAGTCTGGGAAAAGTGCCTCTGGCAACACGATCCTGGGCAAAAAAGAGTTTCTTTCAGGAAGGAGAAGCTCTAAATGTGTGAGGCAACATGCTCAACTGGCAGGAAGGTTAGTTGTTTTGTGGATCAAACAAATATATAGATGTTTTAGGTGAAAACTGAAAAGGTTGGATGTTTTCAGGCAGCTTCTCCCAACATGAAGTTGTGCTGCTCAGAAGTTGTATGAATGGTTGCGTGTATTTTTCAGGGTTTTACAAGAGAAATCGCTATGTTATTATAGCATTTGACACATTTTGACACACGCTTGTACACAAAATGATTCTTATTGCAAGATGAGAACTTGATATGTTTTTATAACAAGAAATTAAAATAAATTGGTATGTAACAAGAAAAACATTGTCTTGACAATCAGAACTAGATTTTTTCATCATTGTAGCAGCAATGTGCCATAGATTTACAGAGCCAATAACAAATATAAAAAATCTAGAAATAATTCACTCACTTCCCACCATTTGGAAGTTTTCTTCTTGTATTGTCTCTCAACAATAAATCATGATTAATATATTATTCTTTCAAAAGAAGAATTTACAGAAAAAGACTCTTACATGTCAAAGTGAAAACAGATTTTGACAATTGTAAAACCAGCGAGAAATTACTGAGCTAAATTGACTCAGTAAATTCAACACAGGTGCAGCCAGTTGATGCTACAAGTCACACAGTCAGTGAAATGGAGATCATCTGAGTGCAGCGAATGTGCGTCAAGTAATCGCAGTGTAAAGGCAACTGTATGTGGAAGGCCTTGTCACATTCCTGGTTGTAACTACACCAAAGGAGCATTCAAAGCAGCTCAGTGAAAATGTTCTTAAAAAGCATAAGTCTGGGGATGTATACAAGAAAATTCCCAAGTCACAGAGTATCCTTTGGAGTACAATTAAATCACAAAATGTTGCATCACAAAGACATGATATCCACCATGCAGCGCAATGGTGGATGCTAGATTGTAACTCTTTCAGAGGAGTGATAAATGTCATGGTGGCATCCCTCACTTGTCTCTTTCTATCAGTCACTCCCTTTTTGATGAAGACCTGCTCCAAACAGATTTACACGTGCCATAATCCTTTCATTTCTTAATGATGGTTTTAACTGTGCTCACAGGGATATTGACTGACTTTCTTGTATACATCCCATCACTTATGTTTTCCAGTAGCCTTTTCACAGAGTTGCTTGGAGTGTTCTTTTGCCTTCATGGTGTAGTTATAACAAGAAGAAGTGAGTCACCAGTGACCGGACCTTACAGATACAGGTATCTTTGTGCTACTATTCAGGTGTCTCTATGCTACAATATAAGCGCTAAATTTGGAGAATGGACAGACAGGTACCAGAAGGAAGAGGCAGAAGTTGCAGGAAGGAGATTAGTGGTGATTGATACACCCCCATTGCAGAGCACTACAGCAGCATCACCTGATCAGAATATAGTTACCTGGATCTGTCAGTGCCCTCCTGGTCCTCATGCGCTTGTGTTTGTTCTAAACTTGTCTTCAAGCTTCACATCAGTGCAGTGGAAGTTTGTGATACAATGATACATGGAGCTTCTTGGTGAGCCTGGGAACATGTTGTTGTAGTGTTCACAGGAGCTGATGTGCTGGAGGGTATAGACATGAAATTCTTTCTGAGAAATCGGGATGCAAGCTTACATAAGTTCCTTGACAAGTGTGGGAACAGACAGTACTTTTTCAATAACAGGAGCAGAGGCTACAGCACTCAGGATACAGACCTTCTTGAGGGGATTGAAAAGTTGTCCTCTCAACACAGCCCTGGGTTTTATGAGATCGACAAGGTTGTCGCAACAAACATGGAGGAGATGAATCTAGCTTTGACTGAAAATAGCACAAAGGGTTGCTGCCAAAGAGCGTGCCCAGCAAGTCATGTTCATGAGGGGAGGACACATAGACTCACTGAGGTGCGAATTGTGCTACTTGGTGAAAAAAGGAGCAGAAAGACCACTGCGGCAAAAACAATAGCAAAGTTATTTTTTCAAGGAGAGAAAAATAAAAGTAAATGTGTTGTCACTCGCACCATCATCGATGACAGGATAGTCCAAGTCGTGGACACTCCTGGATGATCTATTCACACATGGGGACAGTCAACTCAAAAACAGCACACAATCAAAGAGGCGCTGTCCCTGAGCCACCCTGGGCCACATGCTTTTCTCATTGTTGTGAATTTAAGATACAGTTTCACAGAGAGGCACAGAGTTGCCCTGGAAAACAATCTCGCTTGCCTCTCAGATACAGTGTGGAAAAATGCCACCATGCTCTTCTCTTTGGGGAGAGGTTGTGAGGAGAAACCATAGAGAAGTACATCGGGAATCAAGGTGAAGATCTCAAGTGGCTCGTGAATCAACGTGACAACAGATACCATGTTTTCAGTGACACACAGTTCAAAAATCTCCCACAAATCAGAGAGCTGCTGGAGAAGATAGATGGGATGGTGGAAGCAAACAGGGGACAGTACTTCAGTGACATCCTCTCCCAGATCCACAGTGAAACACCTTCCAGTGAGAGGAGTGACTCCCTGGACATGGAGGAGGATGACTCCGAGTACACACCCAGGGAGAGGAAGACGATGGAAAAGATGAAGATGGAAATATGAGAACTCCTGCAGGTGGACATTATCCACTCCATTTCTGCAGAAATTACAGCAGCGAAAAGTAATTCGTTCATGCCCCGACAGTAAGACCACCTTTCAAATCATTTCACGCCAAATACCAAATTTTTGAAAAAATTACTTAACCTTTTGAACAATAGCAAAATGTTGAGCAGACTAATACATTTCAATCCTCTGTTTTTTTTCAGTGAGTCTGGAGCAGGCCCCATCAGAGGGTGGGACTAAAAAAACAAATAAAGCTCGCCATCAAAAAAGCTCTGGAACAGGGACCGACTCCAATGTGGACATTATTGACATTGAATAAGAGAGAAGCAAAAATCACACACAGGATGAATAAATCCCTCCCGTCCAACATCTCTGTACCTCTGGTATCAAATCATCCCATGATTTTGTTATTTTGCTCATTTCTGTTTGGAAAATATACATATCAACATTGTATGAAGAGGAATGAACGTGCATAATGTAAAGACACTTAAATGTGACAACTAAATCTGAAATGTTCTTTCGTGTTTGTCTTAAGTTCCCACAATGGAAACCTTTATCATATGACAATATTAATGGGCACTTATGTGTTACTATGAGAAAAATCCTAGACTTTTACTAGCTAATTTCGTATTATTTCCTTGAGAATAAAATTTGAGTTCCTTATTGTACTGATGGCGTCACCTTAATACCAACTTGTTAAAATTTTTGAAAATAAACCCAAAACACCTTTATTCTTTTGTCACTGCTGGCAAAATTTCCTGCCTCCATTCGCTCAAAAACATGAATTAACTATAGTGTAACCTGGAGAAACGAGTCTGTAAGGTCTGTGAACAATACAATAAACAAGCAGAACCAACTTTACAATTCTTTACATTTATTAAGAATGTAAAAAGAATAGCAGAGGATGTATCTTCTGAAACAACAAAAAATCCAAACAGAAGCAGAGTCTAGGCAAGGTCGAGTGAAGAATTTGTTTTTTATAACAGGAGTGTTGATCTAGGATCAAGCTGATAGACCACATAAGCAAGTATGTGGTAACAGGAAAACTGTGCAGGGAATAACTGGGAAGCACGAGAAAAGTATCACTTGTGAATGGATGTAGATTGTGTGTGGATTTTTTTTTAATGGAAAAAAATGTGCTCCACAGTTAAACCTCTAGATCAACACTCCAGTTGTAAGAAACCTGATGTACTGGGGCCAAACCAGCCGGCTGAAAGTGGAACAAGCAGACCAAAGAGGAAACCATCAGCTTTCCTGCTTAGTCCTTCCTCAGAGGTATTGTCTGCTCATTAATGCCCTCCTTAGTGATGATGCAGACCCGAAGGGCATCTCCGGTGTAGACATCTCTCTCTGCGGCTGAGATGAAGACGTCTTTGACCAGCTGAACCGCCTTGTCCTGAGTCAGAGGGACCTGCTCCACACCCTCCATGTTCTTGAAACCAATCTGTGGAAGTAAAGGTTGAAGTCAGGCTTCGAGGAAACTTAACAAGAACAAATCTTTGTTTTTCTAAATATTAAACGGCAAAAAAAGTGGAATCCCGGCAACAGCAGACAAGAATCCATATGTGTGTGTGTTTTATCTACCTGGTTGTCTAGTAGAGGCTGTAGCATGGCACTGGCTGATCCTCCAGCCTTGTAGGTGTCTCTCTGGTAGGAGCCCACTGGGTCAAAGCTGTACACGGCTCCCTTGCCTTCAATAAATATAAAATGCAGCAAAAACTTTTCAGTTTCCAGCTGAGACACAACAAAGATAGAACAACCCAACTGTATGATACAGTCAAGAACAATGTAAGCACCAAGCCAAGAAATACTTCCTGCTCCCTGCAAAAGACATTTTGACATGACATAGCTGGAAAGGCACATTTCTATATATGAATAAGTCTTGGTGCTGTGCGTGCCTGCTCACTCTAATAGCTGACTGGGGCAATAATTAGAACTGAGGATTTTGTAATTAATTCAAGTGTTGCTTTCCTGCTTTGACAAGGTCAAAGAAGGAAAAACAGTCTATTGTCACAGTGAGTTAGAGTCTAAACATACAGTTTTTTGTACTTACACAGTGCAGAGCAGATGTGCAAAAATCAATACATTTACTAATTACATCAGTACCCACCTTCCTCATCCAGTCCTCCAATGATGTTGTAGACATAGTAGGGGAAGAACCTCCGGCCGTACAGAATGGTTGACAACATGGCTGCAATAGCACCGCTGGTCATCGTCTTGTTGTTCGAGTGTTTGTACATCTGTGAGAGGACATAACTCTTCAATATCAAATAACCTGTGGCTCCATCTGTTAGTCTTGTGGGGTGTGTTAACTAACTGTTGTGACCCTGCACACCATTAGAGGTGCTTGTGAAATGCAAAATAGATCTCAAAGAACAATTAACCATAATTTCTAATGTAATGTACAAATTAAACATAAAAGATGTTGCAACCAAACAATCCTTCTGCACCAGTTCACCTTTAGTCTGGCATCAATGATTTTAGTCAGAGTCAGGCAATCGCCATGGAAACCGCTGCACCCTATGACAGTCGTGTCTGTCCTGTGAGATGAATATGACAAGGCACATTAATCAGTTACAGTCAGAGCTACATATTCTTCAATTTGATGGGATTCACGTGTAACTGACACATGATTTAATACATAAATACCAGCTTTAGTATTGCTAAGGGTCACTGTATCTAGTTACTGAGTACCTGACTCTACTGCTTGCACGTCTAAATTAAGAAGGCCTTTAAATGAGTTTACTATGAAAACAGCGAGTAAATTGAACTGTTAATGATTAAGGACAATGTGTCTTATTACTCTGAATATGCTTCCTTTCATTAGCTTAACAGAGAGGTGACTGTGCACTTACAGTTTGTAGCATTTCGGAGAGTCCCGGCTGTGGATCGAGTAGCCTTCACTCAGTCTGGTGTCTGAGGCTACGATGGCAAAATCTTCCCCGGCAACAGCTAGTACAGTTCTGAGGAAATTCACAGCACAGGTTAGTTCCTTCATCTTATAGCAACACCGCAATAACGCTCAAAACAGACGGATGTTCCTGCCACAAGCTAGAAGAAGCTAAGCTACTGAATCGAAAACGAAACTGTGATATTAACTCATTATTCCCCTAATTTGTCGTCAATGATGTTAATTCAAACATTTAGATAAGAATAATATACCTTTCGTTTCGGGCAAAGAGTCTCTGTTCGCAAACTTTTCATGAACTTAGCATGTGTTTTGTTTGGAGTTGCTTAGCGGGTTAGCTAGTTAGCCCCGTCCAGTGTAACAGGATGTAAACGTTAGCTAGCTAGCAGGCTAACTGATTAACAGCTGAATATTTACTCACCCTCCGTTGAAAGCGTATGGAGAGAACTTGTGCTCTACTGGACCAGTGTAATGATAATCTTTCATCTTCCCCGGGTCTCCAAAACCCTGAGCAGAG
Source organism: Amphiprion ocellaris (assembly GCF_022539595.1). Taxonomy (NCBI): domain Eukaryota; kingdom Metazoa; phylum Chordata; class Actinopteri; family Pomacentridae; genus Amphiprion; species Amphiprion ocellaris. The sequence continues at coordinate 16,422,907 of NC_072766.1, forward strand.
AGCATCTTTGTTTCAGAGAGCTGACGGTGGTGAAGCTTCAGTCAGATAAACTCGCTGTATCACTGCAATATGGCAGCCTCTTCTTCTACGGACATCACATCCGCCTGTCCAGAGGGTCTGGTGTGTCAGAGCGCCCCCACAGGCGGGCCAATGCAGAGCAGGACATGTCAGAGACGAGGCGGTGTTTTATCCTAAAAAAAAATCAGATCTATCAATAGCAGATTCCAAAAATCTGTTAGTCCAGATTTGGGTTTGCTTGACTGCCGGTATTACACTATCTATAAAATATCTAAAGGGCATGATAAAAATGTGTGACAAATCTGAATTCCGCACAGAATTCTGCATGACTGACAGCAAAGCAACCACCGAGTGGCAAAAATTATGACAATAAAGCTTGCTTCATATTGCGACTTTGTTTTCTCATGGTATTACGTCCCTTGGTCGGGGTAGACACCAAAATGGAATAAACAAAGTTTTGTAATTATTAAGACAATAGATTTACAAGAACACAATAAAACATAGGCTGTATGTGTCTGCCTTTTCACTGCACTACAGATAATGATGCTCTTGTCCTCTGAGGGCTGAGAGACATTTAATAATCAGATGTCATTAATTTAAACCTCATAGTTATAACCCATTTATACACAATTAGGCATTAGTATATCATATATGGTTGGTAGGTCATTCTCTATATTTCCTTCACTCCCAGACCTTGTGATATAATATCTTTTAAAGGTAAAACTAAGTAGCACTGAAGTTAGAACCTGTGACAAATGTATAGAAATACTACCAGACTAGAATAAACCCACATTGTCAATGACCAGGGTTCCATGTAACGTCATACACAACAGATTAGGTGTGAATCAGTCTTTTTAAGCAGGTTTTATTGAAAATGTACTTCAGATATCAGTGACCATGACATTATTAACAACAAATATTCCTTTAATAGCCTGCTTATTGCAGGACAATTCAAAATAAACAAAAATGATCTTAAAAAAAAGGACAAAACATATTTTAAGCTACCGTAATTGCAAAAACATTAATTAATCATCAGGTTGAGTGACGCGAATTGCAGTGTAATTACAATTCAAAGTAATTACAAGTGGTTACATTTTTGTACAAAAATAACAACAAAGGACTGAGACACTTTGTTTTGATAATCAAGACTCACTCCTGCAGCCATGAGGTCAACATAGCCAGTGTCTATTACATTTCATTACACAGGATCAGAAGCACCATGTCACTATTTCAGATGACACTTAAATAAGATTGATCTTTACTGGCCTGCCTCGTTAAATAAAAACTTATTAAAAAAATACAAACTGTAAGTAATAAGATACAAAACATACAAAAACATCATTTAAAAAGAAACTGAATGAAGTCAGTGAGCTCTTGTGAACCGCTTGTTTCAGTAGTACAGAAAAGCACCATTTGTTCATCTGAAAAAATTTCCCAGCAGTTTGCCACTGCAGAAACACACCCAGACAGAAACAACCCCAGTCACTGGTAAGAATATTGTGATACAGTTAATGGTTGAAGTATTTAGTGTGGTACATTTGGATGGATTTGATGCCATTTATTTGTCTGGAGATCAGACCATCACTTTGTAACAGAGCCACTCTGGTCGTTAATGCCTGATCTGGATGAACATCTGATATGCAATCACATAGATAAACTAAACGTTTGGCTTACAGATGGGAATTGATTATGATTTCAATTCTACCTACGCTTTCCTGATGTCATCACAGCGTTCACAGGAATGATTAATATGTTTGTTGTGTTGTTTGCTAATCAATAGAGAGCAACAAGTTAAGATCTTGTTTGGATTGTTGACATTTGATAGAAGGCAACACTAGAGGGTTTTTGTTTAGTTATATATTTATTCTGGATCATAAACTAGGCTTTTATGATTATCATTCTGCAGCACAGCTTTTGGGATAAACAATTATCTGATGTTTTAAAGAGTTACAGCTTCTGCGGCTGGTTGAATGACTGACGTGTGCAGCATTTGGTCAAGGTACTATGATCAACGTAATTTGCGGGTCATTTTTGAGCAGACTTGGACTTCTTAGGTGTTTTGGCTCCTCCTTTCTTCTTGGGTGTGGTGAAATCTTTGTCGCAAACCTCACATACCCAAAGACCTGAGGAAACATACAGAATGAATCAGTAACAGATACCAACAAAAATACAAAAGCAAACCATCTCTGTACCTGTGTGTATGTTCATTCATCCACTCACCTGTAGGTATGGAGTCCATGCCCACGCAGAATGTGTGATAACCTCGATCACACTTGTCACAGAACATCATCTCGTCCTCGTGGTGAGGCTGCTGGCACACGGTGCACGTCTTACACTCCATACACTGCCAACGGTACGTCTGGATCACAGAAACCAGCTCCTCGCTCATGTCCAAGCAGGACGGGTGACCTGAGGTTTACGGACACGGAGACATGCGCACAGAAGCAAAAGAGCCGGAGGCACATACAAATAAATACACAACACATGCAGACACAGAGAAACACATGGCGAGACACAAAAGTATCATGTGAACAGGCCCATGTACACACATTAATTACACTGCTCTGTTATTTTAGTGGAGCTCTCATAGACGGATGCAAACACTAACATGTTGTGGTTCATCTTCATAATCTTCTTTAATTTTCCCAAATGCTTATAACAGCCTTCAGATAAAGAACTGCACTGAGGTGTTAGAAAAACAAACATATTTTCTAACTGTACACCTAATCATTGGCAAATCATCTGAAAAGTCAATTATATACATCACAAACTCTACTGTCTAAGTATTAACACAGTGTGTTTAGACACAGCAGTATCAACACAATAAAACGATACGCTTACACACAATGACATGAAGGTGGCTGGTGATTTAATAGACAATTACACAACTCACTTAACTATTTATGAGGATGATCCATAGACATTGAAGGTATTGTGAGAGTAACTATCAGTGTATGATAACAACACCAATCAAAAATATGAACACCACTATCATTATGGGGCCTGAATTGTGCTAATGTTGTATAGCAAATACTGTAGAAAGTAAAAATAAATAAACAAAAACACAACAAACAAGCAGGAGACTGCCCTATAAAATTAGTGTGTGCACTTACCGCTGTTATCACATTGCGAGCAGTGAATGAGAGCCTCTGGTTTGCCTCTCTTGTTGGCCTCTTTACCCTTCTGGCAAATGCCACATATAGCATTGGGAATGACCTTAGGCTGCAAGGGCAGAATAATGCTATAAAAACCAATCACACACGAGTGTCCTGTTGTCATGGAAATACAGCAGTACACAGCATTTTTAAATGCCTGGGAGAAAAACAAACACTTAGTAAAGAAATCCTATACTTTTAGGAGTGAAGTACAGACTTTATATGTCGACTTGTTCTTACACTTGAAACATAGATTTCATCACCTGGAGTCAAAGCCGCTTTCCAACTCAAGTCTGACACTTAAAAGTGTTGACAAATGTACTTTAGATGTTGTTATTTTAGTTTTTTTGGGCTACAAAACTGATCAGAGTCTTTGTTGGAAATACAGATCACAGACTACTGGACATCACAGCACCACAAGAAACCCTGCAAAAGCATATCAAGTACCAAGAGATTAAAATATATCTCAGGGTATGAATGCAAGGAAGAACTGTTGTTGACTTGCAGGAACATATGGTGAGTGGCATCTGCTGTTTCACTCTTATTAAATGGTAGGTTGCATAAAAGCAGACTGACTGTATGGATCGTAAAGGTCTCCTTTTTTAATACCACATTTAATATTTCCCAGTGTTTATCATGTCAGAATGGTCAATACCATCTCACAAATATATATACTGTATCAAATTCCACTCTTTAATTTCTCTCTATGAAGGTTAAATTTACTAAAGAGATTAAAAGATGACAGAGAGGAAAGAATCAGAAAGAGCAGAAAGATAAGGAGGCTTAGGAACATTTAAATCAGGATATCACACAGGTAGACATACAGACTGAGGACACAGAGAGGTTACTTCCAGTACTATAAGTAGGAAAACAAAAGTCTTGACAGATTACTCAACTAAAAGCTGCAATCTGACTTAAAATCAGTTTGATCGTATTTTATTTTGTTTTTTCAAAAATGACATATACATCCAAACTGACTTTATGTCAGAATCACATTAACCAAATGTCTGTTCATGGAACAAATTCACTTTGTTTTCTGTTTTTCATGTACAAAGCATGTGTCCTTTCTTTGTTTATTCGAAATCATGTCTAGTTACTTTGAATGCTTCAAAATATGGTGTGACATCCTGCATGAAAATGCTCCCTGACAGGAAATGAACAGACAATGCCTAACAGCTAAAAGGTAGAAAACTATGGGTCAATAGAAGACATGGTTTGATAATGATGAAAATTCAACACTAGAAACAAAGCAGAGAACAGAACTAAGAGCAAGACAGCAGCAGAAGAGGGAAGTGTGAAACTACAGACCTGGATGTAATCTCCTGAACTGCTTTTGTAGATTTTCTATCTTAAAACTAAGAGGTTTATAAAATTTACCTGGCTGGAATATTTATATTATTACTTCAGATTTGTTCATACTGCGACTTAAAGTGACAACTGTAAAAACGTATTTGTGGGTGCAGGATGTGCATATGTTACCAGCAGTAGCCTATTTTCTATTGGTTAATAAGTCTGGGTGATGCCTAGACAGTGAAAACATCTCTCACTGGATACATCCACACAGTGAAATTGAAAATGAGCACTTCAGAGGCTGAATCCAACTACTTCGAAACCTTTTATTCTCAACTAACTGAATTTGGACAATAAACACTGTATATTAGGCACATATAAGAAAAAAAACTGTCAGAATTTTCACTTTCAGGTATGTATGCGTTCTATAACGTGGCATCATATTGCTCAAGGTACTTATAATTGGCCATAGAGGTATACATACAAAAGGAGAAAGGTGTGAACTTTATACTGGCTGACCACACTCACCCACAGATTTTACATCAGTGGACCATCCTAAGCTAAAAGCATCTTGCTTTTGCTTTTATTGGCATTTAAGTAATGAATTCTACGCTGTCAAGGGATTTCTGCAGTAGGTTTTGTAGCTGTGCTTTATAACTTTCTTCTCACCTGAATTCTAGTAAAATTATTGGCCCTCATTTGTAATTTGCATTAGAGATAAAATAATTAAACTTTCTAAGCTCCTTCTGTGAGTTACAGAAAGGTTGTGGAGCCACAGCTTTCAAAATTATTAATTTCTGGAATCATTAAACTTAATTAGTGATATTAATGGTGCAATATAAATGTATATAACATGCAACATGTATCACATCTAAACAAAAATGCTGCTACAGAGGCAGTGAGTCATCAATCTAATTCCAACTTTTTTGTTCATAATACTTTTTTTAAAAATTTCTGAGCTGTTTGTGAAAAACCACACTACTCAAAAACTTTGAAGTTTCGAGAGTTTTGACCAATCAGAAGGTCAGCTTGAACCGCACCTGTATGTCCTGTTGATGGGAGCCAGACCAGAGCGAGGTGACGTTAATCAGCTAGAGGCCTTCATCACTGACTGAAAGTTTTGCCATCAAATGTGATATTGTTTTTTTGGAGACACGACCAATCAGTCTTTTATCTACTGGGATTTTTTTTGAAAAGACATTAAATTCTACCACTGAACAAAAGACAAGCACATTTAAACTCTACACTGCCACAGGCTTTTTGCTTTGGCCAGTTTACTGATTTCCATATAGGGTATGGAATTTATCACAAATTGATACAGCACAGTGAAGTCAATGACTAATTCTAGAGATTTCTGGCTCCCAACATATCATGTTTGCAGGCTCAAAATGCAAAATGATCTTATGAGTAAAGGTCAAGCCAAAGTTAAACATGAACACACTGAAACCTATAACAGCTAACCAGACACTAGTCGAGGACCACCATGCCCACACCACAAAGCTGAACTGAGCTCAACTAGACATACCCAGGTCCATTATACTCCCTTTAACTCTAATAAAACAGATTTTTTTTCTGCAAGGTTTTAGAGTGGAAAAATAAACACAAATCAACAAGTGCATAGTGGGCTGTGGGGATCATGTGGCAACAGCAGATCGAACATTTACATAAAATTCTCTACTTTTATGGAGCACAAGTACTACTACTGGGTGTCAGGGAAAGGAAAGCTGATGTGTGGTTTGTCCGTCTCAGACAGCAGCATGCCGACTGCGTCTAGCTCAGCTCAGCCACAGTGTGAACAAGGTCAGCAAGTCCTCGTCTCTCCATGATGACATTATAGGGACAGGTAATGCCCATGTCAAACAGCTGTCTGATACTTATTAACAGTATATCACACTGTGTATCAACAAAGCAGGTTATTTTACCAATACACACTTAAAACATTAAGGTTAAGTGTCTTCTACACTTTAGATATAAATGTTAAAATCCTCTAGTGTTAACAGCAACTACTTTTTAAAAGCAACCACAGTTGCATATGGTTTATATTTTCTATATCAGAGTAACAAAAAGAATTTTCTTTTCAAAAATGAAAAAGGAAAACTAGCAGCCAAAACATCCACTTACTTGTCTTGGGAGTATCTTTTTTTGACAAGTGAGGACAGACAAGAGGTATATTGAAGACAATCAAAAGGAAAAACTTTTAAAGTTCAAATTTGTCTTCACTGAAAAACCAAAACAGGTGAAAGTGCAGTGAAAAAGAAACGGGTGAACTGTTCCTTTAAAATGTTCTTATTGCTCACAGTCTGGTACGAAGAGGGAAAAAAAGCCACGTGGCAATCATAAAAACAAAAACTGCAGACAGGACCCCCAGTGTGTGTCTGTGTGTGTGTCTGTGTGGATCAGGTTGTCCCAGCTGAAAAGCTGACAAACTGTAGAAGCCGGAGAACAAAGTGAAGAAAGCTAGGGAGGGGTGGCGGGATGGATGGAGTAAGGGAGTGGTAGTAGTAGAAAGAGGAGGAGGGGGTAGAAAAGTGCTGCTGTTGTTGTTGGAGAAGAGTTCAGGTGGTTTTGTCCTCTACCTTGTACCCTGGGGTGGCTTTGTGGGAGGCAGAATGGCGCTGGTTGCCGTCTTTGCCCGGAGTTGATGTTCTGTCTTTGGCCTTGGACTTGTGGCCCTGTCCGCCTCCGCCCTCCTGACTCTCCACGTCTGATGTGTTGCCTGAAGAACTGTCCTGTACAGTAACAGAGGAGGGTGGAGATCTAGTTAAGGACAAAAGTATCACACTGGTGCAAATGAATGTGTTTCAAAAATCTCTGACTTGTGTATAGTGGAGGGTAGTGATTTTGACATGAGATCTGCAATCTGTCACACAGGTACTGGCTTAACTGCACAGTACGCTTCCATTAAACATGTGTTACTTATGCTGGATGAATGTCTGATCAGACACAGTGCAAACATTTCTGAGTCTGTGTGCAGCTTAATGTCTTACAGATGAGTTCTTGTTCTTCTTGTCATCTTTGCCATCCTCAGCATCGTCTGAGTCAGGTTCTGAGTCCAGCGCAGGAAGCTCTGGGTCCAGTGGAGGCTCAAACAGAGCTGTGTTCAGCGGCAGGTATCGCAGCTCATTAGGAGAATACCTGCAATGTACAAAACAACGATTGATGAGTGCTAAACACTCAGCACAACAACAGGTAATAAAAGCTGCTTTGAGGCTACTTTCACTCAGGAAAATTTAACAATTGGCTTTGAGTTGGTTACTCTGAATAGAAAAGAAGAAAACTTTAATGTACCTTTTGTAGTAGTCTTGGAACTGTCCTGGTATGAGAGCTACAGGGTAGGGCCCTGTTCTGGTTAGTTCTGGAGCCAGCACCTTGAACCGGCCCTGGGGCACCTGGATAATCTGGGACAACGGAAAACAACAGAACAGACGTCAAAAATTCAACTAAAAACATAGCCAACGATGAATCAATGCCTCTTTACTAAATGTCTGAAAAGAAATCACTGCATCAACTGTATTTTTAAACTGCGCTTACATGAGTCTGGAGGTCAAAGTAGGCTCTCCTCTCTTCCATACGCTCCCTGTTGAAATTACTGTTGAACTCTGCAGCTTTTTTCGCTGCCTTCTTTATGTACTCAGGAACCTTGCTGGCTTCCACCTTCTGAGGGTTCTGCTGCTGCATTTGCTATGACAGGACGACAAAGAACATAACTATTCAGTAAATACATTAATGTATGCAGGTATTTTTCATGAAATGCAATAAAAGTGGTTTGTGTACTCACAGAGTACTCTTTTGCTATTCTCTGCCGCTCCCTCTCCTGCAGTATGACTGAATACTCTGAGTGTTTGGTGGGATACTCCTTTATCATCAGATCTATCACCTCATCACTCCGCAGAGCTGTCAGACCTGGAGACAAACATTCACAGACAGTAAACACCCTGCATCGAGTTCACAGCTGCAATCTGCATTCTAAATGTAATATATTAAGAAAATCCTAGGAATGTGTGTAAAACTATAGTGCATGCTGTGTTTTAGGATTGGTTTCTACCCAAAGTGCACTGTGTTTCAGTGATGACGTTCTGTTCACGAAGGTAGAGCTTCTCCTTGTGGGACAAGTCTCTCCTTTCCATATCTACAAAAGAATAAAAAAAACACATCACTGGTAGACAGAACAAGGAGGCAAAACATGACTGGACAAGTATTATTGTTTAAAGCTTTCTCTTCTCTTAAAAAATAATTATATTTCATTACAGAATCTGACACATTAACAATACAATACACTTGTGTTTCCAAAAAGAGATTGTCCAATGATTTCTCACTAATATCAGAATCTACACTTAAACAGCAGACTGTTCTAAAAATATACTTCAGTTCTTACCAGGATACTTCCTCTTGAATGATGTAACTCCCAGATACTCGCTGACCTGTTCCTGCAGCATGTAATACTCTCCTGTGTCATCTGGCGGCCACTTGTACTCTGTCAGGTTTTCTGCTGGGAAATATGTCAGACTAGAAGGAGAGGTGGGTTGAGCATTAGCAACTGTTTAAATGATGAATCATCTGTGGCATCTCTTTATGGGCATAAATACTGTTATGGGATGTCAGCAGAGACTGTCAGGTTCTAAGATGCAACATCAAATTTCAGAAAAAAATGTAGAAATAATGTCTTAAAAAATTAAGAAAAGGGGAACACCAAAGACAAAGGAGGGCTCCATACTGACAGTTACGTCTGTCAGGTTTATCATTAATAATGAAAATATGTATCAACAAACACATTTCGGGGGTGCACAATTAGTGAAAATATATTGTACCATAACAACATAAAATTGGCCATCTTATCGCAATGGGAATGTCACATTATTGCTCCATGCCGAGAATGAAGCCAGCCTACCCAAGCTCTTGACTGGAGGTGTCACAGCTTCGGGAGCTGTCGCCTGAACCCATCCTCCTTCTCTTAGGAGGCTGGCTGCCATCATTGGACTCCTCTTCTATTACATCTTCCTACAGGGGGAAAGAAAAAAAATATTTTTGAATCAACACAGTATGCTTATGCTCACACACAAAAAAATGAAAATGAATAAACAAAAGAACAGGGCTCTCAATTTTTATTTTTTTTTTTTTTGTTTGGGCAAATGGGACACATTCACAGGGTGTTTATTGTATAATGACTGGACAATGTTCATGTTGCTGTCCCACTCTATGATTAAGGCCAGTACAATGCAGTATTTCTTTAAGATTAGCTTAATGTTTCTTTAATGTCTTCATTCTCAGTGGATGTGGATGAAAGACAGACCGAAGGATCAGGAATTGGAAACAGCCATAGCTGCTTGTCAAAAGTCAAAAATCCCTACAGCCATGTATATATGGTATTGCTGCTTGAATTATATGTAACACGCAACCTCTGATTAAACAAATAGTGTATATTTAGAAACATCTGTACAGTTCAACACCACTTTTTGGACATGAAATCGGACATGCAGCACGTTAAACTTGAAAATGTTTTCTGGGAAGGTAGAAACATTAGCATTTAATCTGCATGAATGTCTGGAGTAAATTTTATTCAAAAACTTTCCTCTTTGGTGATTTAGGCTGTGAACAAGTGTCTTTTAATAACAATGACAAGAGCTAATGCAGTAGACATATACACTAAAATCTTTTCACTACCTGCAATTGAATGTTTTGTTAAAAAGAGATTGCCTGTCAGAAGCTGTGTACTCCTTGTTAAATCCAGATCAATGCATTATTAAACATCTGCCCCTGCTTTATCTGGATCAAATAGTCATACTGAGCATATACACCAAACTTTATGTCCATAATTACAGTAGAAGTGTGTCTCTGTGAAACTTTTCTTCTAACTGAATAATGGTGACAAAAAATTGCAGTTTACAACAGGCCTAATATTTACTGATCCAACACGATAGCATTATTTTTGATGTTCAGGCTACACATGTTTGACATGCCTGACATACTAGTTTGAACTGTTATTAACATGATTTGAGGATTGTCCATTCTTTTCTAATTATTCTATGGGCTACAATCTCTCAAATATGACCCTAATACATGAAACCAAATCACTTTTAAGCAGGTGGAAATATGTGAGTTGAAAAAAAATTCCTATGACGCTATTTCAACCAGTAAAAAAAAAAAGACTAATGCAGGGCACTGGGCATGTGAAATAATACAGACATTTGGACAATGGCTCCTGCAATCACTTTTTGGAACAAACCTGTCGTTGAATTGGTGGATCAGTATGAAAATCTACTGCCCATCACTAATAAGAGGGTGAGATCTAATTGCGTATTGTGCTTGTATCATACCAAAACAAAAGCATGAGTTTACATACACAGCTGGTAAAGAAACACAGTGACAGTAAGGACGGAGAGAAATGGTCAAACCACTCGTAATACAATATTAAACGTCATATTTCTTACTTAGACATTTCAAAAAGGACACAGGTCTCAGTTTACAACCACCACAGGTAAACACACGCTGAACAACAGAGCTAATCATTCACCGCACAGCTGAAAACAAAGGGGCGATGCTAAAGTGGCTAACAGTTGCCATTCATGGACGGAGGTGGCCGTTGGACAGCCAGCTAGCTGTTAGCTCAGCCAGCAACCGCGCAGAGCTCCGGGAACAGAGCTGTTAGTGGTTCCGGGTTTTTAGGGAGTACAGATGTGTACCTTAATAGATTGTGCTCCGGGAGTAGCTGGGTTGCTGTCGCAGGGCGGTCTGACGGGGAGCACAGCAGCCATATTTCGCTAAATAACGCCTGCAGCTAGGCTAGCTCACTAGCCGCGTCTTCGTTTCTTCTTCTCTGGTGCGGTTTTGTGGCGGTTGGTAAACGTTTAGAAACAAGACGGACACCCGCTGGACTGGAGTTTAAATTAGTAATAGGCTAATAATTATGGATATTTAATTACAACACACAATAATTGTATTATCTGGTTGTGTAAATATAAATTTTAAAGTACGGTCAACACAAACTTTAAAGGAATTTAAGCGATACTTTAAAGTGTGTCTGACAAATCTCACACAGACCAACAGCGCCACCCTGTGGCAGTCTGGATGTACTACACAGATCTGGGCTCACGGATGAGACAACCATGTACGGGAAGTCGGAGGGGAAAATCAGCTGGAATCCGCGGAAATCCTCCATAGGACTATTTTCCTTTACTTAGCTAGCTATCCATCTGTCAACTTCTATCCCACCCTTCCTTCTTTTGGCTGCCAAACCGCCACACTGGCGATGTCGGAGTCTTACGGTAAGGAGGTTGTTTGGCGGAGCGGCCGCCGTTAACGGGTTCCCGCAGCCACGGAGCGGGGATGAGGCAGGTGTGCCCACAGAGCTTTTTCTCACCGTAAACAGATAGCTGACGGGCTAACCGAGCCTCGGTGGAGGCTGCTGGCCTTAAAAGTGCGGTGTCAGCGGGAGGAAATCCACGGCGGTTTCACGGCAGAGTTCACTGTCGTCGTAAAAACAAAATGTACCGACTTGACGAGGTTACAAACCGGCTGAGAGGTTATCGGACAGGAGGCTGACAGCTGGCTGGATGATGGAGCTGCTGCTTTGAATGTCTCACTGAGGCTCTGCTGCTCTAGCTTCACCATTTTTATTTAGGACAATCATTATTTTGAAGTGTAGCTGGGATACTACTGCACAGAACCACCATGTATATATGCCAGTGTTCAGTGATTTAATTATGGATGCGACAGAATAGGGTTTGTTTATATCCCTACAGCTGGCTGGAGTTGTGGTTTGTGGTTTAATGCATTTATAAAAGAAGTCAGATTGTTTTTAGTCGTGTGAAAGCTGCATACAACTAAGCTGTATTGTGGTTTACGATGTTATGAATGTGGAATTTTGAGCACAATACTAATATCAATATTGAAGAGCTGTAAACTCCAATAATCACAATTAAGTAGTTAGTTCTAGTTTAACATAAACACATAAACATGTGGTTGTTTTGTAATTATGAGCATGATGCTGTACTAAGTAGTATATATTACAGTTGAAACAGCAGTGACAGATCTTTCCCATTTTCTGTACTTCTCCAAACACATGCCCACTTGCGTAGATGTCGTTAACTATGAAATGTTCTGGTATGAAATGGTATGAAACGATTTTCTACCATTTCATATTCTTTATTGTCCCCATGGGGAAATTGGTCCCAGACTCAAGTGCTGCTTAATCACAACCCGAGATTGCAAGCATTTTGTTACTCAGACTGCAAATATCACACAACTACTGGTAAAAAGGGATAAGAACACAGCGAACACTTTGCTCGACCGATGCAGCTTCAATCAGCATTGTTTAATATTTTAACTGAGAGAGGTACAAATGAGTTTTTAAAATGACAGATTTTACATTGGGTGCTTCATATCATCTGCCAGAGTATAAACACTCACAATGGAGAATATTAGATAGGTCAGACAGCATTTTCTGTGCTTGCCTGAAAAAAGATTGATCTTATACTGACTGGAAGGATTCATAATCATTCCTCTCTGTTACCTTTGTGGCAGTTTTTACCAGACAAGCAAGCTTAGATTTGAACTGTACAGTGAGACTTTCATCTATAATGCAGCGTGGTGGAATAAAGACAGAATCCTCTGATCCACTTTATACACTCTGGGTCTGTGTAAGAATCTCTGCTGGTAAAGAAAACACAAACTTTAGACTTCCAGCTAAAACCTGGAAACTCAAACTGTAAAGACTAATGTTGTCTGATGGTGTTATGACAGCTGTGAATGCCATAACAGTCGATAAATCCCGTGTTGTTTATATGCACCATTATTTCTGTGTTCCTTCTGCAGATTTCCTGTTTAAATTCCTAGTGATTGGGAACGCTGGAACAGGCAAATCCTGTCTGTTGCACCAGTTTATAGAGAAGAGATGTAAGTCAGGAAGCTGCAGCAAATCTTTCATTGTCTACTGTTCACTCGTTTTCTTTTGTGATGTTAGTTCAGTACTGTAATGTCTTAGAATCCTACAGCTGAACTATTTTCTGGTAGTACCTCAGACAAAGGGGAGGCTTGTACAGTAGTAATTCACACCGAATTGCGGGCTATAGAAGTGAAATTGGTAATGTTTTGAAACAAGTGTTAATGAGTAATGGACACATATTTAGAGGTGATAATTGGAATCCTTTTTTCAGCATAGTTGAGAGAGAACAGTGTGTTTGTAGAGATGCGTTAAGACCAGATAGTGATTTTCATTGTGCTGTACCATGTTTGTTTTTTTAATAACTGAAAACATGTAGTATAGGCTTCATCTGAGTTATTTAATAATAATGGCATGATTCCATCTTTTATTCTGTTTTCCAGTTAAGGATGAATCCAACCACACCATTGGAGTGGAGTTTGGCTCTAAAATCATCAGTGTGGTCAACAAAATGGTCAAACTGCAGATTTGGGACACTGCAGGACAGGAAAGGTTTAGGTAGGAAGAAACCCCAACAACTCCTCAGACCTCACCAATAACATATTGTTGGCCATGTGTACATGCATGTAATTCTGTTATAGAAGATATAAACAGTTGAAATGTAATTTACCACTCTATAAATGGCAGGTGTAACAGATAAAATGTTTCAGTGACATTGGAGTCCTGTATTGCTGAGCAAATAGATTCTTTATCACTGAGTGGTGGGTATTAAATGTAGAAGCCAGATTTTGCATTCTAATGCATTACTTGTTTGTTTGTATGTTACCGTGACTGTGTACAAGCTGCTCCAAACAAATTGCTCCTGCTGGGATCAGTAAAGTTGTTTGCATTGTATTGTATAGTGCTGTAGTGACAACTGTAACAGAGCTATAATTTCATTTGTTCCACTTTCTGCTGTGACAAATCAAACTGTCTCTGAATTAAATTTTTTCTTCTTCCAGCGGGGGCTATGATTAACAAATATTTGGGGACCACTGGGTTTATCCAGATCTATGGCTTTCATAGCAACGTAATGTATTCTATGTGCATGTTTTGATTCTGTCTCAGGTCTGTGACCAGGAGTTACTACAGAGGAGCAGCAGGAGCTCTGCTGGTCTATGATATCACCAGGTATCACAGAGTGCGACTCTGTAAAATCCTTTCTTAATCTGTGTTTTCTAGCCAGTCATAAAATGTAATCTGTTCCTTCCTTTCTTCTTTTTCTTTATTTCTCTGTACGCTGCAGTCGAGAGACATACAACGCTCTGACCACATGGCTGAGTGACGCCAGGATGCTGGCAAGTCAAAACATCGTCATCATCCTCTGTGGGAACAAGAAGGACCTGGACGCTGACAGGGAGGTCACATTTCTGGAGGCTTCCCGCTTTGCTCAGGAAAACGGTGAGATCATTTGCTGATCAGGTGGGATTCCTGATTACAAAAACTCTTATAACAACTGAGGAGCCTCTCCAGGCATTGATCTGAAAGTGTTACAGGATGGACATTGTTTTATTTCACGTCAGCAATTTACTACTGATTTTATTATGCTGATCATTGTAAATAGATTAATTTGACTGACATAGCACATACACTAGCTACAGCTCTAATCAGAAAACACTTGTTTGCATCACAGAGCTGATGTTCCTGGAGACCAGCGCTCTAACTGGGGAGAACGTTGAAGAGGCCTTCGTCCAGTGCGCTCGGAAAATCCTCAACAAGATAGAGTCAGGTAGGACACCCCCGAGTCTAAATCCCCTCTTATGCTAACAGGATCAACAAGCGGGCTTAGGTATGACTCCAGGCCCTGCTGCCTCACAGTCCTCAGAGAGTTTTCAAGTCACAAACAAACCATATTTCCGTCAGTTACAAGCCCAGATTACTAACCCATCATCAAGCTGGAACACTGTTTAAAAAATAATAGCAATGAATTTGAATTTACGGTACAACAATGGTACAAAAGGTGTAGAACAACTTGGATGTCTAAATTCAGAGGAGATCATTTGAAATAGAGTGTTACGATATACTGGCATTGATATCATGCTAATAATAGAGAAATTATAACAATGTAAACACAGTGCCAGTAACTATCTGGTTGAACTTCCAACAGTGAAACAACACAGAGCAGTAACTGTAATAGAGACTAAATACACAATAAGATGAAGATAAGATGGTCTGACCTCCGCACATTCAAATCCCTTATAAAAACTCACCTTTTCAAGATCACTTTTAATGTTTAACTGTTGTATGCTTTTATACCTGCTCTATTTTGACTGGTTTTGTTTTTGTTACTTTACTGTAAAGTCTCTTTGAGTGCCCAGAAGAGCACTATACAAATAAAATTTATTATTATTATAATTATTAATATTAATAAGTTCAATTTTCAAAAAAATTCACAATAATGTCATTACTGTGAATTTGATTTACTAACTTACTTGTGGAGTAAAACTCTGATATTGTGACAGCCCTAATCAGAATTAAGCTCAGGATTGTTGTGTGTTTGTTGATTAAGTGAGTTAAAGTCTTTGGACTCTTTTCACTCTCACTTCACTCTTTAGGGGAGCTGGATCCAGAGAGGATGGGTTCAGGCATCCAATATGGCGACGCTGCGTTACGACAGCTTCGTTCTCCTCGCCGTGCTCAGCCGCAGGGCACCCAGGAGTGCGGCTGCTAGTTGGACACGTTCCGGTAACGTACACAGACAAGGTGAACGCAGCAGAGGAGCAGCATGTTGTGTGGTGTGTGCACGATATACAGCAATGATAGAGTCGTTGTTTACAAGCGGGCTGAAGCAGCTTAAGATTCTGCTCATTTCTCTCTGCAGCATCTCTCAGATCTGTGCTGTCATTCACACTTTGTCTGCAACGCTTATGTCAGTCATCTGGTGACAGTGGAGCGATTTTGAGGGCATTTTTTGCTTCAGTCAAAAACAGTAATCATAATCAGTAATTGTCAGAGGTTGCATCCTTGCGTGCCTCCTTAAGAGACAACAGGATTGTAATGCTGATAATAATTAATTAGAGACTTAAAGGAAGAGGTGTATGTTTTGTGGCTGTCAACAAATCTCATGAAACAACCAAAACCAACAATGCATTTGTTTGTCGTAGTACTTTTTCACTTTACCAGCTTTTCTCTCAGCTCCATGGACATTTGCTCCTATTGAAGACATAAATCTTAAATTAAGAAATTGGATAAATAACTTCCTGAAACAGTTGCTGTAACTGTAATTTTTAATCACCATTCACGCAGGAGTTGTTTGGGTGGCACTTTTTTTCAAATGTGGATTTGTCATGATGATTTCCAGCAGTGAGATGTGGGATCGACTCAGAATGAATGACAGTAGACGTGTTGATCGTGATGAAGTGTGTGTTTGTGTGTGACTCTGTGACTTACTTCTAAACATTTTTGGACAACAATAGAGCTCTGTGGCTCAGAGGAACAAAGTGCATCAGGCTTTGGCTACACAGAGAATACTTTTTAGTTAGTTGATGCTATTTTGGTGCTGCCAGTATCTCTGCAGGTCTTTGTCCAGTAATGATGACAATTGCTCATTAGGTGTTTGAGTAGAAATTGTTGATGCACCTCTGCTCTCTGCCCCCTCGTTGTTGCTTTACGGCTGTGCTGCTTTGTTTCTGCGTGTGCTGGAGACAGGTTTGTGAAGACCAGGAGAAGAACAGCCACGGGAGACCCGACCATGTTGGGTTCAGGTTGCTATGCTGGTGACTCCTCCCTGACCTTCGACCTTTGCACGGACCCTTCAGAACCTTCGTTGTCATGGCTGCACTTGCAGAGAACTGAACAGAATTCCCAGCCACGCCCCCTCTCAGAACTCTGAAGATCTCCAAGGTAACCAGAGGCCGCCCACCCTCCAACAGTCTGCTCCCCTATTGGACCAAACTCCTCCCAGTCCTCCAGCCAGGATGTGAATTACTGACTAGCTTCTCCTACCTTTCTACTTCACACCTGCCTACGCAGCTTATCACACTTTGTTTTCCTACTGATTCCTGTCCAGCTTCTGGCTGCACTACTTAAAGGAGCAGTCGACATTTTGAGCAGTTTCTTTTATGTGTGTTTGAATTAAAGGAACATAGATATCGCAGGTTATTTAAGCCTTTTTCATACATGCAATAAGTGACATTGCTGGCTGCATTCTGTTGTTCAGACAAGGACCACATTTACGTTAATGTTCCTCACTGCTTCATTCAGAGATACCACTACAGTGATGGAGAGAGGCACTGTACACACACGATGCTTGCCATACATACACGATTGAGCTGTCAGTATGTCATAATCTTGTGCATTCCCTATCCATTAATGTGACTGCATGCAGTTCAGCCTTGTGCCAAGCTGAAAGTGACACATAAATGCTACTAGGTTCGACCTAGTAACTTACAAAACATTCACCAGTGTGATCATTCAGCCATGAAGTCAACATGTTTGGATGCCGTCAGATTAATGGATAGGAGTGCATGTCTGAAAGGAGCTTCAGTTAGCTTTAAAGGTGTTGGTAGGAGGATTTTTGTAACAAACCACGTGAACCTTCATGCTAAGCTAAGCTAACTGCTTCCTGACTTCAGCTTGGTACTTGACGTACTAATGCAGGGTATCAATTCTGTCATCTAAGAAGAATTATGTAACCTTTAACCACATAATCCTTCCCTTTTACAGCACTTCTCTTTCTCTATTGACCTGCTGCTCACCTGTTTTAAACACCCCACTAACAGTTCACAGACTACCTGTACATTTTGCTCTCTCTGTATGCCTGCTCTGCTTTCCCCTTATACAAGTTCTCTCTGAGCAAAGTTGCCACCAAATGACATGTTACCAGTTTACCTGCTGTACCCTCTTGCCCTCGATCTTTCCCTTTTCTTGCATTGTTTACATCCCTCATCTCTCTCCTCTGGTCCTCCTGCAGCATCGTACACACTGTACAGTGTTCTTGTATATAGAGACTGACGCATGTTTTCTCAAACAGAATATCAGAGTATTTCATTATGAAGATATATTCTATGTATATTAAAGTAGATATCATATTCAGCATCTGTTTCATGCTCCACTGTATTATTATCATGTTAAGCTACAATACACCGGCAACTTGTGAGCAGTACAGATGAGCAGTACTGTTTTCAGCAATGATGTGTTTCGTGGATGTGGATTTTATTATCATTATGAGGATGAATGCTCACAGATATTAAAAAAAAAAATCAGACAGAGGCAGCCTGAAGTATTGTGAGAAAACACTGGGCCTTCTGTTTGTTTGTTGAAGTCATTTGTGTGAAATGCAATTTTTGGATTCCCAGTGGCAGATTCAGGTTTCACCACTGAGTTACATGGTAGTGTAACACGTCTTTATCAAAGCGATTCCATTTATGACAAATGACTGATTTCTCACTTCTAAATGTTGCCTGTTTACATGAGACTGACTGACTGCTGCCAGCTGTGGGGTGATACTAACTAAAAGCATTTCAAGTTTTAGCAATGGTATAAAACTATCTGATGTGTGCTTTATTTATTTTTCGTCTCTTGTTCCGCCACATGAAACCTTAGTGACAGAACTTTAATGTGGGTTTTTTTATTTGCAGATTTTGATTCAGAGGGATGCTTTTTTTTTTGTTTTATGGTGCATTCAAGCATTGCAACAAGTCATTTACTGCTTATACCTTAAGCAATTTTTGTCCATTAAAAATTAGACCGTTAAATTAGGCACACTTCAAACGGTAGAAGTATTTCACGTTAAATTATCCTCAAGTGTTTGATATCTGATGGTGGCTTTGGCTGCTCCACATCAGGTTCCTGTCATGTGTTTATCTCATCAGGTCCTTTTGTTTTATATTTATGTATGTCCATTTTTCTCTTGTCATTATGAATATCATAGATTTTTAATTTATTGTGTATGACAAAAGGCATATGTTTTTAAAATAAAAACTACTGCAAATCCAGAATTGTTTTTCTGTCATTTTACAACATATTTTAAGCTCTAATGGACATAATACACAAGAAAGCAGATAACATGAGAGGGTTAATATTAACAGGCATAAACATGCTGTTGTGTTATAAGCCACTGAGACACCAGAACATGCCAGAACAAGAACTCAAGTCTGTTGTTATCGATGCTAAATGAGATTTAAACCAAAGAATATGCCATTTTGTACAGAGACAAACATGTAGAAATGCGATTTATTAAATGCTTTATTATAAGCTTTACCATTTAAGCCAAACAAATCTTCTAATACATCAGTTATGTACATGGATTATATTAAAAGCCCCATATGTAAACAGAATAACATGTATTCAAGTTGTTTACATCCTTCATGTCATCAGTAAATTAAATACATTTTATTAGTTGTTTGAAATGAAGGGGACTCATTAATGAAATCTGGTACTTTATTTCCTTTTTCTTTAAACCAGACTGTACCATCAAACCTCAGTACTTCTGGTGCTTCATTGGTCAAAATCTCCATTTCTTCCTCCTTTCTGATTAAACATTCTAGTTCATTCTACATTCTGACACCATCCTGGACCGAAATTAATATTTTGGCTTGGTGGATTTCTGCTGTACATGACCAAGTACATGTACAAAAACATGTGGTAAGTGTAGGTACAACGTCTCTACAGTAAAAACAGTAACTCCACTATAAAGTTTGGTCTCATTAACACACTAACAAAGAATTAGGTGAAGTAAAAACTACCCTGTTTCGTTCCTGCTCTCTGAGATTGTCAAAGTTTACTACATTATAGAAACACACAGGCTCAAATGCAGTTATTTACATTATAATATTGCACAAAGCTATATTGCAGTATAACTTAAAACATTGAAAAGCTTTACAAAAAGCAAATTTAATGCAACACTGAACTCAAATTTGCTATAACAGCACAAAGATTTTTTTAAAAACTGTTAAAAGTCTAAATGTAAAGCACAAGTTTCCTGCCCTCTCTTCTCCTTTTTCTGAAAAATATTCACACCAATAACATCAATAACAATCCGACAATGGCTGCAAAGGGAAAAAATGCTTGTCTTTATGGCACACAGCTGTTGTGGTGACTAGATTTGATTTTAACAGCAATGAGGAGATCCGATCTCTTACGCAAAAAGTCACATTTTTTCTTAAGCGAGTACAAATAACGTCTGATGTTCAGTACATACACATCTAAATTATTTTAATTAACTTTAAGTTAATTTTGTACAGATATTATTTCAGAAAGGTGACAATTTATGAAAGTGCAGTTTTGATTTGATTTAGTAAATTAGTAAAACATAATTATGTATTTCTGACTACAGGTTATTTCAGGATCATTTAATGTCCTCTTTTTGGCTATAAAGCTGATTCAGTGCGAAGTTTGGCCTCAACAACAAACATTTGATTGTTTTGCTTTGAAAGTTATCTACATTACATGTATGTTGTTTTTAATATTACACTTTCTGCTGATAAATGTCCCATAACCACTGGATGTATAAAACAAACATGACAATATCAACAGAAACACACTGTTCACAGTCATTCAGTGGCTTTAAAATACATCATTAGCACCTCGCGATTGAATATAAAACCATTCTATTGAGTACAAAACATCAATTACATGTCAAAGTGTTCATGAGCTCATTAGAAAATGCAACTGCCACAACACACAAGTGTGATTTGTACTGTCAGTACAGTGATTAACTATCCATCTAAACCAAATCCCATAGGATCAATCCATCAAGCGTTACACAAACAAGAACTAGTTCACGGCAGTAAGTGACCTAAAAATCTAAAGCTGTAACACTATTAGACATATTTCTGTGTTGACAAATACTTTGCACTCAGTACTAAGAAAAGAAAATACCTAGAAACATCGAAAAGCTGCAGAAATTTGAGGAAAAACTCAGTTGCTAAATCCATTTTACACAATAATTTAGAATACAAATAATGTGATTGTGTGTGTACAGTAAGCGATGTATTGTTTACATAACTGTTCATTTTACATCAGCAGTGTTTTAACGACAAGCCTTCATCTAGTCAGACACTATGCCTCCACTGTGGTTTGATATCTGTATAAAAATATGGACACATCATATACAGCATGTGTTTAAAGGGTCTGCATCAAAGTATGGCTGTAAAATTCATTTTGGACTCATCTATATATTTGCACATAATAGATGTATTCATTAACTATACACTATATAGTTTCTTTCAAGAGTTTCTTCTATCCTTTAAAATGTTTCTTATTGTACTGTATTTATTAAAACTGGTGTATATAAAAACGTGACAGTACACATCTGAGGGAATAAGCCACACAGTGAAGTTCAATGTTCAAGATTTTGTTAGTTTGCATCCTGGATGGGAGAATAATACACATTTAGGAGCCTTTGTATAAATCCACACCACACTACATCTGTAGGTGTCTGAGCTTCAGAGGTGAGAGGCAATGATGGCTTCATATTTGTACATTTGTCTAGAATTATCCTGATGTTGCTGTTTTTACTGTATGTGTCCTATCGGGAGCGAGCAGAGAAGCAGCGCATGTACTCAGTGAGCCAGGGGTTGTACTCGGGTTGAACCAGCTTCCTGGCCTTGTTCAGGTCAGCGGACTTAGCTCTTCGGCGCTCACTTCGCTGGGTCTGAATCTGACGCTCCACCTCCCGCCTGGTCTTCGCACGCAGAGCCGATTCGTGGATCTACCAGAAAAATAAACATCAACGGTCAGGTTCTGCTAATGTTTCTGCATCCACAGATCAACACAACAACATGCAGAAAGATCACCTCTTTAGTCGAAGCTGCAGGGCCAACGTTGTGCGTCTTCCTGCATGCCATGTCTGCATCCTTCTCCCCTGAACCGTACAGAGCGAAAGGATGTCTGCTCTCCTTGCTGTCATCCCTGGGCTGCCGTGATGGTGCAGGCCTGACCCGCTGGGAGCGCCAAGTTTGCCTTGTGGATTTGGAGGGTTTACTCTGCTGTGGTTGGGGTCCTCCAGTGTCTTTCACTATAGAAATAAAAGACAAAGAGGCTAAAGCATCACCAACATAGCAGGCCTTCACATTACTGTAGTGGAAATAGACAGCATGAAGTGTAATTGCACTTGCCAATAATAAAATGTTCAAATGGGTTAAATAGGAAGAAGAAGTTTCAGGCTTAACATATATCTGATAGGCACTACATTCTAACTAAGGACAGTAGGGCTGAACGAAAATATGCAATTGCAACTTTGTCTGAAAGATAACGCAATTGCTATTTATGATTTGCAATGTCATTTTTTAAAAGTCAAGCGTAGGTTCAATATTTATTGGACAATAGATTCAAAACATACGACAGTATTTCCATGAGACATCAACAAAAATGTAACTGCCTCACAATGAGGATGGCATTGTGAAAAACTATCACAAAAGTTTAAGCCCTGTGTCAGACGTGCTGCATAACATGTATCGGAAACTGCAGTCTTTGTCATTTACGCATTGCACTGTTTCAAATTGCAATTTTGATTTAAAATGGATTAACTGTTTACTCTCACGGTCAGTACTTTTCTACACTGGATCACCTTTGTCTCTGTGAGGAGCTGTTAATGGTTTGCTGCCTTGGCTGCTGGCTCTTTGCTCCTCTCTCTCCTCCTGTAGCACTCTTGTCTCCTCAGCACCATCACGCTGAGAGCCTGAGGAGAGAGGAACGTATGATGATATAGAAGAACATGCATGCATCCCAATGTATTGTAAATATATAATTTTTAGTTTGTAATGAGGGGACCTGTAAAAACTCATTCATGAAATCTGGTACTTTGTTTCCTTTTTCACTGAACTAGATCACACTGTCAAATTTCAGTGCTTGTGAAGCTTTGCTATTCAAAATCTCCACTTCTTCCTCCTTACTGATTAAAAATTCTGGAGCAGGAAGATTTAGAATGATACCATCCTGGACTGAATTAATATTTTGGCTTGGCTGATCTCTGTTGTACATGACCAAGTTCAACTTCAAAAACATCTGGAAAATGCAGGTAAAATGTCTCTACAGTATGAACAGGAGCTACATTATAAAGTTTGGTCCCACTGACAAACTAACAAAGAGATAAGTAATAACTAGCCCATTTCATTTGTGTTGTGAGATTGTCAAAATTCACTACATCATTAAAAACACACTGTCTCAAATCAGTTACTTACATACTCATAATATAGCACAAAACTATATGGTAATATAACTTAAAAACTTTACAAAAGGCAAATAAATAATCTAATATTGCACTCAAATTTGCAATAACAATACAAAGAGTTTTTAAAATGTTGTAATTTTGAATGAAAAGCATCTATTATCCTTTTTCTGATAAACATTCACAATCATAACATCAATAACAATCCAACAATGGCTGCAAAGGAAAAACGCTGGTGTTTAAGGCACATAGCTGATGTTATGGTTAGCAGAGCTGAGACAAAAAGCAAGCCAAGTAATGTAATACTGAAGTCAAATTTTCAAAAACAGCACAAAGATTTTAAAATTGCTTAATGTCTTGCTTTTGTAGCTCATCATTACCTTGGCCTGCAGATCCATGCTTGTCCTCCTCCTCGGCTTGGACAGGAAGCCTGGGTACAGGGCCTGTGGTGGAGGTCTGCTGCTCCCTCCTCGCCCCGTCACACTCCTCCAGCTCCTCGGCCCCTACCTGGCTCTTGCTGGGTGGAGGAGGTGGAGGAGGAGGGGCTGGGCTTCGTCCTCCGGAGTCTGAATCAGTGTCGGAGCCACTCCAGAACCAGGGGTTGTGTGTGTGCTCCAGCAGCCTGCGGGTCAGCCGGTACTTCAGCATCTCCTCGTAGCATTTAGTGTAAGTCTCCCATTTGGGGTCTTTGAACTTCTTCATGTACTCCGAGCGGATCCTCTTCGTCACCATGTTGTCGGTTTAGGAAACTGAACTGAAACAGACAACAAAGCTTAAAAACTCTGCGAAAAATGTTGTTACACACACACGCAAGTGAACGATAATAATGACATACACTATTAGACTGTGAAAGGACTGTGTATTAACCTAAACAACGTACGCACTTGTACTGTGTCGCTTCACCGCCAGACATTTAAACCATAACGTGGAAGCAGTTAAAACCAATGGAAGAGCAGCAGGGGCTTCCCCTCCGCCTCAAGAACCCGCCTACTTTCTACCCGGGTTCGCAGTCACAGAAGGTTGTAGTTCCCCTCTGCAGATCGCTAAAAAAAAACACCAGACTGTAGTTTTGGAGAAATTACAAAGCAAAACAACCGCTCAGAAAACCAATTCAGCCTTTTCCTTTAACAACGAGCCGCAGGTGAAGATCTGATGAACCGTTACGACGTACGCAGCAGAAATTTCTTGAACGTGATGACGTAGGCACCAGCTCCTGCTCTGATTGGCTACGGCGGAAAAGCAGTGTTGAACACTAGATGAAAGGTCAGGCGCAGCCCCGATGAGAAAACACCGCAGCTACCCTAACCTGCTCACCTGACACGTTACAATCTAGTTTTAATCGCTAGAATACGGTGGATCTGCACCCCCAGCACTTTAAACAGGCTCCTAATAAATGTAACAGTATCATATGCGCCACTACGCAGTAACAGAGTGTTAATGTACTGCTTATTTTATTGCTCTGCACTATGTCACCTCGTCATGATAAATATGTCCATGTTATGTATAGATGTCTGTTAATCATATGGTAATACGGTGCATCGATAATCGCCTGTCAGCGTTCGCAGAAATAGCTCAGCAAACGTTAAATCTCGCTGACAATCCCTCGGCTTTGGTCAACAACAGCGCACGGCCCGACAGGAGAAATTCAGGGCGGTAAGAGTCTAATTTTGTGTACAGTAAATATACTTACACCGGGCTCGGATTTCACGGAAGCACAGCAGAACAGATGGCCTTCACCGACAGCGCTGCTGTAATCACACAGGCTGCGTCTCCCAGCTTAGCTCCGCCCGCCTGGAGACGTTTTTAAAAAGCCAAACACACCCGCAACAGGTGGCCCGGGTCGGGATGTCAGGAATGCAGCCAACCATTTGGCTGATAATGATTTCTGTCAGGTGGGAAAAGAGGAGGAAAGGACAATTTGTTTCATTGTACTGACGCATGAAGTCAAACCTTTAAAGGGGATTCACTGGGTGTCTCTTCTTAAATTGGGGTCGGTTGTGCTTTTAATTGACCACTGATGGCTTCAAGGGACCTCGTGAAAATGCCAGAGCGGGAGAAAATGGTTTAAAGGTGTCTTATTATTGGCTGCGTAAAAGGACAAACGTGCGCACCTGACCTCAGACCCGCCCTGCGCCCTCCTTTGTCCTTTCAGCCCAGACCTAAACCAGCGCCCAGACAACCGGGTGAGCTTTTATGCATATAAGGCAGGGCTGTGGAGATGCCCAACTGTACACGGAGCCTGGTTTTGTCTAAAGATGGTCTGGGGGCCGAGGGAGGCGCAGGGTAGGCAGCTCAACGGGATTCAGAGCCGGGTGTCAGGTGTCCAGTGCTACTGATCCGGGTCAGTCGAAAGCGGCGCTGCTGCTGCTGCCTTGGCGCATTCCTGGCAAGTCAAACTCCGACTGTCGGAGCTGGAGGGCGTCGCTTTTTACCCCCACATTCACCGAGCACCCTCCAGCATACAGTAGCTGATGGGACAGAAAGCCCCTACCTCCCTCCCTTCCCCTCACTCATCCAATTATGATCCAGGGATCAGTGTACTCTTAGCGAAATGTATGAACTCACCCGATCAGCTGACCTATGGGATCTATGAAGTTTGTTATGGGTCAATTTTTTTGTGATTATTTTGATTAGCTTTACCAATCTTTCCCTGATTCTTGCTGGAGTTAAATATTGTAGCTATAAGATGCCATTGTAGCCTATTTGTGTGGCTATGAAGGCATATTCAGTTTGAAGGTGTCTTTTAAATGCTAGAAATCACCCACATTTGACCATTTAGTGTAATATTAACCAAAAAGCTTTTGTTTTCTATGGTACTGTCCCTCTAACATAAAAAATGAAGGCCAGGGGCAAAGTGTACCAAATAATGGACTTTAATAAATTATCAATATGTATATACACTTACATTCACATGTGTTGGGCAACATGTTGTTGTTATTTTTTTTATTAAAGTTTTTTTGGTGGATGCATGGTTCAGTGATGGTTTTCACAGCCTTTCTCCGTGCAACACAGACAACAGACAGCTATAAAATATGCACATTTTAAAAGGATAAAAAATGCATATGAATGTCAATAGCGCAGACAGAAAGTCCATTGACAGCAGAGTGTTGCTGTGCCGCAGAGGTTGTTCCTCCTCCTTGCTTGATCTCCAGATAGCTGGTGGTGATGGAGAAGCTGGAGAAAAAGATGGAGGATTTAGAAGCACTTCCTGTGGACAATGCTGGGGCCAGCCTCGTCGTACTCCTGCTTGGAGATCCACATCTGCTGGAAGGTGGACAGGGAAGCCAGGATAGAGCCACCGATCCAGACGGAGTACTTCCTCTCGGGAGGAGCAATGATCTAGAGGAGGAGGAGAGAGTGGATCAGTAAAGTGGAATCGTGCGTAATTGTGTGACTTACGCGTAAAATATTTCAGTTTCTGTTTATGAAGTTATGCGTTTAGGTCTCCTATTTAAGTCAAGTTTCAAGTACCTTGATCTTCATGGTGCTGGGGGCCAGAGCAGTGATCTCCTTCTGCATACGGTCAGCAATACCAGGGTACATGGTGGTACCGCCGGAGAGCACATTGTTGGCGTACAGATCCTTACGGATGTCAATGTCGCACTTCATGATGCTGTTGTAGGCAGTCTCATGAATACCAGCAGACTCCATACCTGGTCAGATGAGAAGAAAAAGTGTCAAGAGAGGGGCACCCAGCATGGCGCAAGGCTCCATATGTCTCATTCGTGTATTTATGAGAGAAATAAATGAATATCTGAAGTACCGATGAAGGAAGGCTGGAAGAGGGTCTCGGGGCAACGGAACCTCTCGTTACCGATGGTGATGACCTGACCGTCGGGAAGCTCGTAGCTCTTCTCCAGGGAGGAGGAGGAGGCAGCGGTGGCCATCTCGTTCTCGAAGTCCAGAGCCACATAGCACAGCTTCTCCTTGATGTCGCGCACGATCTCACGCTCAGCTGTGGGGAGACAAGTTGATGAGATTATTCAGAGTGCCAAAGAGTGCACACCACAGACAAAATGTGCGTCAGAACAAACGAATTCATAGCCGTAAACTACAAAGGTTACTCTAAGTTATAGAAATGTCTACATCTCCTTTTCGTTGTTACAGTTAACAAATTAAAATAGTATCCCCAGCATCATTTCCAAGCACAGCGCGCACGAAGGTATATGATAAAAATTTACCTAAAAGTATAAAGGTTAAAGTTCTTTGGTTTTATGCGCAAATCTCTGATGCTGTGGGTCGATTTTACATCAGTCATCATAACAAATTATTCCACAGCTGCCGATGAAAGAAATTTTAAATTCTGATGCTAATTTATAATATATTTCTCCAACTAGTGTCTGCTTAAAAAGTGATGTATAAGCTTTTGTTTGGATTCTTTTTTCCCCCAGATCCTTTGTAAAAGACGGAGTTCCTCACCGGTGGTCACGAAAGAGTAGCCACGCTCAGTCAGGATCTTCATCAGGTAGTCGGTCAGATCGCGACCAGCCAGATCCAGACGCATGATAGCGTGAGGCAGGGCGTAACCCTCATAGACTGGGACGTTGTGGGTCACACCATCACCAGCATCCAGCACAATACCTAAAGAGAGGCAAGGAGGGAGTTTAGTTAAAGTCAGGGTGACAAAAATCCTCAAGCTAAGTATTGTGCGTAAAAGTGTGACTAAAGTGAGAAACTGAGCTTCGTAAGAGCCACAAACGTGAACAAACAGTCGCAGAAAGGCTTGTCGACTGTGCGTAAAAGTTGTGCGTAAAATTATTTAAATGGGAAAATGCCCCATTAACAGCTCAGTTAATAGTATGTGTTGCAATTGCATTGTAATATTATCAGTCAGAAGTGTCAATTGCATTCTATTCTGTGATAAAGGTGATGTGTTTTGTGTGTTTAGGAAGCTGTGTCTGCGTCCTGAGTGGCAGCTGTTTGTTGCTGTCAGTCTTACCGGTGGTACGGCCGGAGGCGTACAGGGACAGGACAGCCTGGATGGCCACATACATGGCGGGGACGTTGAAGGTCTCAAACATGATCTGGGTCATCTTCTCTCTGTTGGCCTTGGGGTTCAGGGGAGCCTCAGTGAGCAGGGTGGGGTGCTCCTCGGGGGCAACTCTCAGCTCATTGTAGAAGGTGTGGTGCCAGATCTTCTCCATGTCGTCCCAGTTGGTGATGATACCGTGCTCAATGGGGTACTTCAGAGTCAGGATACCTCTCTTGCTCTGGGCCTCGTCGCCGACGTAGGAATCCTTCTGACCCATACCGACCATGACACCCTGAAGGGGGAAGAGAGAGCGGGATAAATGAAAGGTTAGCCGGGGACGTCAAATAATCCATACAAATGTATGACCTTTTCCGACAGATAAAAGTCTTTGGACGGGCATAGTGACAATTGCGTAAATGTGCCAAATACCAGCGTGAGTCACAGAGACAGACAGAGAGCAATTGTGAGACTGTCAGTTCACCTGTGACCAATTTAGACTTAAAGTGGTAAAGGCCACATTGCTGGAGGTAAAGGGAGCCACAACTACATGGCTCAAGGTACATTATTCCACGCTGATATCACTTGTCACTCTCACACTGAAAGAATTAAATCTCTGCCAAATATTTAGAGTAAATCCAGCAGGATACCTCTGCCAAAATAATGTAGCTAAGATTGTTCAGTTATTCCTTTTAAAATCTAGGTAAAACGTTTCTCTGTA
Source organism: Amphiprion ocellaris (assembly GCF_022539595.1). NCBI lineage: Eukaryota > Metazoa > Chordata > Actinopteri > Pomacentridae > Amphiprion > Amphiprion ocellaris. The sequence goes on from NC_072766.1 coordinate 16,452,088, forward strand.
TTGTAGAATAAATTGGCTGAGGTGTATTAATTGCATTTAGTGTTAAATAATCACTGCTGCCAATTAGTCTTTTCCTCGAAGTCGAACCTATTGGAGCAGTTTCTCTGCTGTTTACCTGATGACGGGGGCGGCCGACGATGGAGGGGAACACGGCCCTGGGGGCATCGTCTCCGGCGAAGCCAGCCTTCACCAGGCCGGAGCCGTTGTCGCACACAAGGGCGGTAGTCTCATCGTCGTCACACATGTTGGCTTCTGTATGAGAGGAGCGGAAGAAAAAGATTTAGTTTCACGGAATCAAATCCCCATGGCGCGACACTGTACTGTATGCCGCCGAAATTGCTTCCAAAATAAAACTTTACTTCACACGTTAGTTTCCTGAAAACTCATACCAGGTATCTTAATTTTAGACTAAAGTAACTAAAAATAATTGAACCCACTGGAGCATGAACATGATCAGGCCCATGGTTTGCGCTTAATGTCTCCATGGCACACTGACGCAGACCATTACGCATGACGTATAGGCCTGTTTGAATCAAAAATGTCATTAAAAATGATGGATGTAAAGCTTAAGTATAGTTTTGCTTCAAATGTCAATCGTAATTTGGCAAGATCTAAGATCTGTTCTTCATAATATTTTAATTTGTACAGTGTAAACCTATTCAAAACTTGAAGCAAAATCAGTGCTCTAAGATGTGCTAAAATTCAACAAAATCTACAAATTTTCTGTCTCTTTTTTGGGTCTTAGGTAAACTATTCTGGCTTTTAAATTGATCTGATTTTCAGAAGTCTGTGTTACAGCCCTGAAAAATCAGTCTATCAGTAAATCTGCTCTATCTACCATAGGAAATAATTCATCTATCCAGAATTTCTAGACCTGATAATTCTGGCCTCTTTTGTCTAATATTCCTATTTCTATGTACTCTCTCAGGCCTCAGCTATCAACAGTTGTTCTCCTCTGGTCTCTACACTCTAGCCTGTCCTCTAGAGAAGATGCCCGTATAGTCTCTAGCAGTATCTCATCCTGGGCTCCTGTCCTGGGGCACTGCCTAGCTTCTGCTCCAGTAGATGCTCCAGTGGTTCCCTGCATGGATCAGGCCTACTCTGCCGTCCCAACCTGGATGAGTGGCTGCAGGAGTGGCAGGTCCTCGCTGGGTCTTACCTTAGGAGTGTGTCTGCGGCTCGGAGAGAATGACCCAACCAGTGCTGCTGCTGAACCAGCTACGGTCCTGTCTGCTGCCCGTCCACCTTTTATACCCAACCTCCACCATTCACAAACCTCAGCACTGGCCCCCATCCCGGCCCTCGGCCATATTAGGATGCTGACAGGCCGAGGCTGAGGAGTGGGTGGGGAGGGCGCAGCAAGGAGGCGCGCCTCGCGGTGGGAAGGAGGGCGCGCCTCCATCCAACAGGTTGCAGGATGGGGATCAGGAGTGACGCTGCGCGCCCCCGACGAGCAGAGAGCGTGCGCCATATATGGAACTGTCGCTTTGACCTCCCATCGAGCCCCGCAGTCCCACCTCGAGGGCCGTATAAGGAGCGCGCGGGCAACTGGGGGGTTTCTAGGGGAGACGCCAGTTGCTACCAAGCAGGGTTATAGATTTGCTGCTAGTAGGCCTCATCCAGCCTTAAAATGGGAAAATGCTTCCCTCATCTGAACAGATTTAGGCCTCAGTGAGAGCCAGGTCCTAAACCACCACTGACCGATCAAACAAGGAAGCTTCTACAAAACATCAATTAAGAGTTCAATTTCCATTATGTGGCTCAGTATATCACTCAGGCTGAAGCAATAAAAACCAAAGCAGGACGTTCTGTGTGTGAACAATTTGACGTGTGCTCCATTATTCCACTCCAAAAATTAAAATAACAAAATTCTCATTTGACTATTTGTAATTTTTGGCACAAAATCTTGTAGCCTGAGTGACCTTAACTTACATAATGTTTACCTCAATGAGCAGAAAACTGAAGGACTTTATGTATATAAACATCACAAGCATTTTCAAACTCATATGAAACATGTTATTGAATAATGTGGGCATAACATCTCGCTCTCCAGCATTAACAGACTGCAAAATGATTATTTTAAACTTGCACATGCAGTAGTTTTAATAGCGCAAATTAGCAACTAATTATTCTCCAAATCTGCTTTTCTGCAGACCACATGGCTCCAGATTCACACAGATCTGTGTGAGTTCGAACAGCCAGCAGCTGAAACCTTATCTGTCAGGACTACTCTGCTCTGTCACTGGAGCAGTTGGATTAATTATAACTCCAACGGAGGAGGGGAACCGGTGCATGTGTGTGTGACAAATGGAGAGGGTGTGCACATGCATGCACATGTATGTCAGTGTGTGTTGCAGCCTGACAGACCAAAAGTAGAAGAAGAGTCCAGTCACCTTTTAGACTATATAGCACATTTAAGATAACACAAGCTGACATGAAGTGCTTTCAGTTAAATTTAATGCAAATCTATATAATTAAAAACAAGTAAAAAGTGCAAGTTTTAATCAGAATAAGGAGAGATGCCAAGGTGGGTATAACAAACTCACAGAAAGTGATGAAAAGAGAGGTGTAGAGGAAAAAGACACAAATATTATTTGGTAAATTAAACAATAAATATTGGAAGAGAGAGACACAAACCGCCGTGAGATGGGGAATGTCTAATGACACCTGGAGACAACTGGACTGTCCTTACTGAAAGCAACAAATGCTGCAAGAACAGAACGCAGAAAACAGGACAAAATCATGACACAAATACACGGCCAGAGCTTTCCATTCAGAGCTGCGTGTCAGGTTTTTCTTTCTAGACATTGGTTGTGGATGTTGCTTATGTACAATTGACTAGAAGTAGTTTGTTATGTAGCACAAACATTATTTTAATCAACTATTCAAACACGCCCGTGTCATTACCTACAGTTGTATTCGTGTGAAAACAAATCAAAATCAACATATAACATTTTATGAGCAGGATTCCGCTTCACTTTAGATTGCCAGTAGTTGGATATGACGCCATCACTGCTTATATAAATGCAGTTATATTATGTAAAGGGATTACTGGAAGAGGGAAATGTTTTGGCACGTTCTTTATTCAGCTAGTATTTTTTCAATATTCTTCCTGAACTTGCATTCTTTTAAGACCAAAAACCTTCTGAGGGGAACCCTAACACCTCTAGAAAAGTAGGGCAGGAGGAGGGTGAAAAATCTTCGAAGTCTTCGTGGATGGAAGCAAATGGGAAGGGCCTTCTTGGGCGCAGGCCGAAAGTAGTGAGAGTGTGGATTAGGGAATGTGTGAGTGTGTAGGAGGGGGGCGCTGGGGGCTGCAGGGCAAGGTTGCGCTACTTTTATGCACTTGTTGTGAGCCGTTTTGGATCCGAGGGCCCATTAAACGCCTAAAATGTAAAGGGGCTGGCAGTTGTTGGGGAGCAGCGAAGGAGGGAGGAGGTGAGGGGAGGTCAGGGGGGCCGAGGGGGAGGAGAATGGAAGGAGTCTGGCCGGCCAAGGGGGAGGAGAAAGAGGGGAGGTGAAAGGGTGTGCATGGCAGGTGGTAGAAAACATGAGTTTAGTTTGTCAGAAGATGTCTAACCAAGAAGCCAGCTGAAGGGAGACTTTGGAGATTTTTTTTTTTTTTTTAGTGTTTGTGAATGTCATCAGAATGATCACTAGTGCATTTTAGCCAGCCATTTTTTTTGAAACAGGGAATTAGATTTTTTATTTTATAGTAGCACGCTCAGTTAATATACCTCGCTACATATTCAGTTAGGTTTTCTTCTCTCCTCTCCTGAGAGCACAGAGGGTGAGCGTGTCACAGAAAGTGTAAGAATAGCACAGGCGCCGGCATTCAATAGCTGGAACCAATACTCTCTCTGTACACGAGAGTCCTACCTTTTAAAGTGCGACAGCGTGCTCAACATGTACAGTAGCCTTTTTACATTTTTTTTTTTTTTTTTAAAGAGAGAGCAGACAGAACATCTCACTGGAGATGGAGATCAGTTTATCTATGTTGTTGCAGTGAAGAATGACTGAGGATACTGTGGATATTGTAATGGACAGGTAAAACTTAGAACACCTAACTAAATTGATTAAATCTCAGCTGTTTAATCAATTCCTGTTTTCTCTTATTTTGTTATTGAAGTGGTGGGGGGGAAACAAATCAGCTTTCTGCTGCTCTGCAATGCTCTGAATGAGGCTGAAGAAGACAGTGTTTGGGAGGAAACAGACAGTGTAGACAGACAGAGCTGGATGCACGGCCTCTGATCGATGGGAATCATATTCTGACAGCCAGACTTACTGTAAATAAAGTCTGCTTGGCTGTGCAGGCCTGAAGACACTCTCCTGATTCCTAAACAGTTTCCAATCATGCTGCTGTGGCATGGTTGCAGTGGAGGGAAATGCAGCATGAAACTACGGATACATCTTTGTCCAGGTTGCAAATAGGTTTTGTGTTCATATCTTATAAATATAAAAGCCTCCAGTCTAGTCTAATAAAGCCTTGGAATATTGTTGCATAAGGCCAAGAAGGGTCAGAAGCTCTTTTCCCATAGTTCCTCAAATAACAGCTCCAGAGAGTAGTGGAGCTGCAGCACATGGAGTTGGAATTGCAAACTTGTGCAGGGCTGAGCGGCACCTGGTCTGCTGCATGAACACAACTGCTGGCTCTGCTGCCTGGCTTTAAGGAGAATGACACTCCTTGTAGAGTCACAATAAGAAGGGAAGCTCTAAAGGAGTGTGGTGAAAATGATTTAGTCCTGGACTTAACTGACTTCTGTTTGAAGATTCTCCATTAAAACTCAGCTTAATCCAGGATGAAGCTTAATTTCTCTCCATCTCTTGGAGTTTAGATAAGATTAAGTCCTTGAATTAGATTCTCCGCACCATACTCTGTAAACAAAATTCAAAACTTAACATCAGTGAGCATGTCTACACCAAGTATAACCATACAATATTTCTGCGGTGTTTCTTGTCTCTTGTGATTGCACTATCCAGAAATCACTTCCCTATGACAGCAAAATACAGAACTGACCATTTCAAACAATCCAAATGAGTTGATGAGCACTTGTTTAGTCTTATACTACCTCCGGGGTGCAACAATCTCTTGCCAGGATAAACCCACTAACTGCATCTACTTGCTGCATGAGTGTGCCAGCAGTCTATTTGCAGAGGAGCTCACGACAATGTCAACACAACCTACCAACAGCTGAACACACATTACTCATATCATTACCACGAAGCTGTATTTTGTTATGAGGGACTCGATAAACACTGATCACACCGACTTGAGCAGCGATCACCTGGGAGCCTCAGTGTATGAAGAAGCAGCGCCACCTAGTGACAGCTGGACACACTGCACAGGGGCACACAAAGTTCATTGTAAAGTCATTTCCTGCATGTGTTAAGAGAAATGTCAGTCTTACCTACAGTGACAGACTGGCTCTGTCTCATCTTACCATCGTTTTTAGTAGCTCTGTAAAGGAACAGTGACTAAAGGTGTTTTTTAAAGAAATTTAAATGCATTTAGATTCAATATGAGCAAAAAAAAACTTTCAGCAAATAACTTTCACTTTATTCATCTTTACAGAGATGTATAACTTCACACAAAAAATCATTTAAAAATCTATCATATATCATTTAGATCATATTTATATCTCATTACATACAAAGAAACTCCCAGCTGTGTTCTGTGATTTGCATGAATACGTAAATCTAGTATCAACTATTAAACTTTAAAACACCTTCATCATTTAGTGCAGAGTGAAGTGAGGTGATGAGTAATTTTTATCTTTACTTCTTTCCATTTACGTTATAATGAAAATGGTTTGGCAAGGTCTTTCCGCACAAAACAGAGACGACATTCAAGGCATCGTTTGAAGTGATATTTACCTTTAAAATGTGGGATAACATGTCACAATGACATGGACATCCAATGCCATTCAAGTAAAAATGATTGCTGTTGACGTGAGACAACAAATGAAGATAAAAATAACAAAAAATGAGAATTACTATAAACCTCTTATGATGGATGTGTTGATTAACATACAGATGCCACCATGCGGCCTACACACTGTAATGATTAAATATGTAACATCATGAGGATATTTAAACCACCTGTGATCAGTGCTGGGTGGAGGTAATTTCAATCTCAGCTATGAGCCATAATCCGTTGTTATGAGAGTCTTCATGCCATCATCTTGTAAACCTAGAGTGTTTGCAGTCTTCTCATTTTAGCCGAGTGGTTGTAGAAGTCAAATGTTAGGGGAAAAACTCTGTAGACAGAAAGTTCCTTCGTTGATGGGGACAGTACAGAGAAAAGACACAAAATGCAGGAGAGCCAGACTCAAACCGAGAACCAAATACTCAGACGAGAGATACGGTCACGTGGCATTAACCCCACCCACTCAGCCACCCAGTTAACCCCTACTTTAACATTTACTGCTGCAGTGTTTGAGCCAAAGGTCGTACACACTAAAAAAGACCAGCAACACCAACACACATCATATGACTACAATTTGATTCTTCACTGTGCCTGCTGAGGCTCCCTCAAGACTTAATTTGAAGACATTCTTCAACTTCTTTTTTAAATGTATCTGTTAAATGCACCAAATTCAAACGGTTTCCAGCTACACAGTACAGATCCGAGCACTAAATCAAGCTTCTTGTTCAGTAATTTCCACTTTCCAACTGGGCACCATAGCTACAAATGATGTGGAGTTACTTCTCATGTGAAACAGTTGTGAATATGCTGAAGTCAAGCTCAGGGTATGAAGATGTCTTGACTAAAAAGAAAAGAAAATCCTTTGAAACATTCTGATGTAGACTCTCGGTGAGCAGTGAAGTGGGAATTTACAAGCCAAATATTTACTGAGGAGAATTATGACTCCTTAGGCAGCCTCTCCATGCCAGCTATAATATTTAGCCGGCTTAACAGAACCGTGGTGAACATGTAGGTGGTTTGAGAGCTGTTTATGTAGAATTTAAGGCTAGTCAAGTGTACATCCTGCTAACACCAAGCGGTGTACTGAGCACGTCTGTAATACAGGTTTCAGTTTTTTTCCAAATTCTGCCATAAAGGCTGAGCACAGTGTAACATTTTAAAGATGAGTAATGAGATGTGATGAAGAATTTGTGGATTTAGAGGTCATTGTTGAGATGACACACAGACCACCTCTGACATTGATGGTGAAAGCACATCATCATTCAGAAAAGCATCTGTTTAGCCTCAACTAACTTCCCCAACTAACTGGGCTCATTTTATTTTGTCTGACATATAAAGTTAGCAAAGTTTCAGCAGTTTCAGTTAAATCCGAGGCAAGTTAAACTCAAGAATGACTGAACGTAACTGTACAAGCCAAACAATCTCACCATTAATATGACTCAGACCAGAAAAATATTAATTTCAGATTTGTAGCACCTCAGCTTGGATTTTCAGGACTATTAATATTCTTTTGTGACAAATGTGCATATATAAAAATCTAAATATATTAGAATAATGTTCAGTCCTGTTCTACAACACAGTGTAACCACGTATAGCTGCTTCGACTTGTTTAGACTCTAAAATGACAGTAAAAGTCTCTGTGTGTAGGCTTCAAGTAAAAAAAAAAAATCAACAATACAGACACAAATCCATAAACAAATATATACTAGTAGTCTGTCTCGGACATATTGGACTCTTTTTGGTTTTGTTACGATCCTGCACATTCCTCTCATGTGCCTGAACTGTGTAAAACTGACACTGATCTCAAATCAGAGTTACCGAGAGCCTCCTTTACCTCATCCTGGTTTTCTTTTTAAGTGCAGCATGAGATATGTCCAACACAGTTTCTTAGAATTCACCGATACACATTTCCGTTCTTGGAACTTCCTGTGATGCTACCTGCTGTAGTCTTTTTAGCAGTGAGACAGCACAGGGGGGCATTCAACCCAATCTGGAACAAAGCCAGCTATTCCCAGGTACTGAGCTCACCTCCTGATTTCTCGCACTTATCTGCGCTCCTCGTCCTCTCAGAGAAGTGCTCGTTGCTGTTCTTCCTGCAAAAACGCCTGTTTCTCCATCAGCTTCCTGAATAATCCTTGCCTGTTTCCTAGCAGCTCTGTTGGCTGCCCACACTCAGCTATACGTTGCTGGTCGAGTACAGCGACAGCATCAGCGTTCTTAATGGTGGACAGCCGGTGAGCGATGATCACGACCGTCCTCCCTGTTGATGGGTGAGAGGAGCAGGAAATAAGGAAAGTTTAGTTTGATATTAGATGTATGATGCAAGCTGAAAGGAAGAGAAAGAAAAGACGGCAAGATGTACCTTCCATCAGACGCTCCATTGCCTCCTGGACAAGGAACTCATTCTCAGCATCCAGTGCACTGAAGAAAGACAAAATAACATGTTATAGAACTGTTTCCAACCAGCATAATGGAAACCAGATTTTAGAAAGACAGCGCAGGCATCATATTTGGTCTGATCAGTAAGTAAAGGCAAAATGATCAACATAGACCAACTGTACTAGAAGTAAAACATATCTGTTAGCTGATCTGTACATTTGATTTGTACAAATGTATAAAATGGAGTCTCACATTCTTACCTGGTGGCTTCATCCAAAAGCAGGATTTTAGGATTCTGTGAAAAGAAAACCCAAACAGTGTTAAAGATACTGATTCAGGTTTGATATGAAAAAAGAAAGGCGAGACTAAAATTGTTAATTCAAAGCTACTTTCGTAGGCCCTAAGCAAAGACAGGAACACCCAGTTTTCAATGAACTACATCAGCTGTCCTACTATTACCTAACTAGTGGATGTAACTAATGAAAAAGAAAACTAGCAGTCAATCAAGTGTCCAAATAGATAGATCCAGATAGATGGTTTAACTGAAATGTCACACTTAATATGTTGAAAAAGGATATGCTTAGAAAGTATTCCGGGTTGAGTTAGGAGTGTTTCTTGGCATTGCACTTCATGGAAGTTGTGCTCAGATTGTCTTAATACGATTTATCAAACATAATAAGAAATGTGATGTGTCGAACGGCAGGTATGAGCTGAGCTGTGTTTTCTTTTGTTTAAACAGTAAATGCTGGTGTATTTACCTTGAGTAGAGCTCTGGCGATGGCTATTCTTTGTTTCTGACCACCTGAGAAACAAACACAGTTACCCATGAACACAAATGCAAAGGGGACATGTAAAGAGTGTCGACTGCACTACATACATGATAGTTTTGAAACTATTTATATCCTGTAAATAAGAATATACATTTTTCCAAGACGCTCTTCAGGAATAAAACAATAAACAAAATAAAGATGCAAAAGAGCAAGTGCAAGGAAGTCTCAATGAACAATACAGATGCTTATAAGACAAAAAAAGACTAAATGTTGAGGGAAAAAATAAGAAAGAACTGCTCTATTTAAATTCAGTTTTAAAAAAAAGTTGGTTTTCGTAACAACGGAGACCTCTGGCACCCATACTAACGAGGACGTGACCCAAGTATTTGGAAAAAACAACTGAGCAGAATTCTGCAAAGTGATGACAAAATATGCAGTAAATACAAATATTTGTGAGAAAGTTAGAAGATTACTTATGAAAAAACTTGTGAGGTGAGAGCTAGAAAAAGACTTTGAAACTGTAGGTGCTTCATGTCTTTTATAAACATAAGAAGCGTCTTTTATAAGCAAAAAACTAATTTTTAAATACAAATCTAAAATCAATTTCTTGGATTGTTAATGAATTTTCTTCTTGATTTTTTATGTGAAGTTCACATACAGCAAAGTGTTAAAAATCTGAATGTATTATGGAGTTTAAATACATCACTAATCATAATTTCGATAAGATGTACATGTTTCTTCAGTGGTGTTAATCCTGCTACAACTCATGGACAGCTGACTGTTGTGAAGTGAAACAGGTGTTGATGTCATCATTTTCTCTGCCTCTGTTCCTCACCTGACAGCAGCACTCCTTTCTCCCCCACCACAGTGTCAAAGCCCTTAGGAAACCCCTGGATGAAATCATAGGCGTTGGCCACTCTGGCAGCTCTGTAGATGTCCTCAGTGTTTACAGCATCTGGGTCCACAGCACCATAGGCTATATTATCTCTAATAGAGCAAGAAAACAGCACCGGCTCCTGGGAACATTGGTGGGAAAATGAGAGGGGGAGCGTGTGAAGGACAAAGAAAATGTTTTTTTTGGTCACTTCCTGTTAATGAAAATCCAAACTAAGTGTTGTGTATCTGCAAAATGTACTGTGTGTTGTGTGGGTAACATTTGTTGTATAAAACAAGTTTAATATCAATGTATTACCTGGCTGACAGTTCCAATATGACTCCTGAGCCAGTAGGGGTTTAGATCCCTGATGTCATGACCATCTACAGTGATGATACCTGGAGACGAACAGGAAAATAATTTGACATACTTCTGCCTATTGTATTTTGTCACTATCAGATTTGCTAAGCATCTAATAATCAATCAGTGACCGATGTATCAGCGTTAGGGAGAAAATAGAACAAACTTGCTCTCACCAGCATTGGGGTCGTACAGTCTGAGCAGCAGTGAGACCAGGGTTGATTTCCCTGATCCACTGGGTCCCACCACCGCCATAATGGTGCCAGCCGGGACTGAGAGGCTAAGATTCTGGAAAATAGGAGCCTCCTTACGTGTTGGGTAGGAAAAAGTGACATCACAGAACTCTAGCTGGCCTTTCAGCTGGTCTGAAGAAAGGACTCGGCCCTCTGTGGAGGAGTAGAGGAAGAAGGACACAGAGACAGAACAAGTATTAAGTTAAACTTGCCTGCCTGGTTTAATATGGCAATAAAATTTAAGAATAACAAAAGGAGAACTATAAAATATAGCTGTTTTTTAAAACAATAACAAATTTGCTACAATAACAAATAAGATGCTTGGTAAAATAGGTGTGTGTGTGTCTGTACACACTGACCATTTTGAGGAAACTCTGGTTTTCTGTCCAGCAGCTCCCACAGTCTGGCTCCTGCTCCAAAACCCTTCATCAGCTCAGAGTAGAATGAACTCAGACCTGCACATCAAATAGAAAAACATCACACTATGAGCGATCACAGACACAAACGGTGCACACCTTTGTAAACTACACAGGTCAGGAATGCACATGTATGAGTTACCTGCGATGCTAATGCCCACCCAGAAGGTGTACATGAGGAACGATGAGAGCTCTCCGACAGTCATGTGCTGACTGGCCATCAGAAGGCCTCCTTTGTAGAGAACTGACAGAATCATGATGTTCCCGCTGAGACCAGTCTGAAACACACACACGCACACACAGTGTTGTTTAATTAGTGCAACATCTGCAACATCTGGTGTCACTGCTGCTTCCTGACACAGCACAGAATACACATAATGGATGAGCCTCTCTCGATGTCGGTTACAACCTACAATTCACATTCAATTCATGATATGAATTAGAGACAGTCTTGAACAGAGATGCAGGCAGGAGTACACAGCTTTGCAATCTTAACTGCAAATTAAGAGGAAAATGTTTTCCATATTGATCAAGTAAGAACTTAATCTTCTTTTAAATACCACACAGATACTGCAAGTTTATTAGATCTGCCCAGCTAAATATCACATTCAACAGGCCACACTATAATAGATTTTATCTTATTATACAGCATATGTTTTTGGTGACAGAGTTGACTGAGTGGTGTTGGTTAGATTGAAAGGCCTTTCTGATATTTTGTCTGTCAACACAGATGTAAAGGGAGGAGGAGAGCTTAATGTAATCCAACCTTAGGAACAACTTAACAGATGAAAAATGCATACGAATGTCCAATTGTTAAAGAATGTGAAGAGGAAAACCTGCTAAAGAGCTGGAAGGTTTGTGTCACTTCAGCTGTTTTAACACCGTTTTTAAGCACACGTGGGACTTGGTACTCTCTGTCCTTGCACGGATGATTGGACGTTACTCGTTTATGGTGAAACAACTCGTTTCAGAGAATGTGGTATTGTGACAAACCTGAAGCATTGTGGCAAAAAGGAGAAGTCCATGTGTAACACCTCATTTGCCAACCATGGGTTTGGTTTGCATCAGTGAAAGAACACACACACACACACACACACACACAGACGCACACGCATGCACTTACCATTCCAAAGAAGCCAGCTCGCATTATAGCCTCCTTCTTAGCCAGGTTGAGGACATGGTCTGTCTTCAGTGTGTACGTGTTGACTTCTGACAGCTCTTTACCAAAAGCCCTGACTGTCCGCATGTTGCTGATTCGCTCCTCTGCCAACTACACACACACACACACACACACAGACACACAATTTTATTAGGGCCTTTTTTTCTGATTGCAAATCAAATTATCAACAAGCAAATTTACTCCATCTGCAAATTTAATTAAGTTAGCACAGCCAGTGCTGCATTCATATCACATGTACACAAAACTGGGACGGACAAACAGAACAGCTTCACTGATATGATTAAAATCCCACAATGGCAGAACCACTGGCTCACTTTTCACGAAAACAGATAAAAGACAAATGACATCTGTAACTCCACTATTCCTGCTGCAGCTTCTTCAGTCTGTTTGTGTACCTGTGTGGCTTGTGCAAGAGCATCCTGTGTGCGTTTGGATATGGAGCGAAGGTATCTGCCATAGACGATAGCCAGACCGGCCATAGGGGGAACAATCAGCAGCACAAAGCTTGCTAGACTGGGGGAGATGTAGAACTAGAAGAGGAGAGAGACAAAATAAAATACAAGTTAATGGAAATAAAACCAGAGGAAGAAAAGAAAGAATAAAAGAGGAGGTTCCACACTAACAGTGTTGTATTGGTGCAATTTCAAGAGCCACATATCTCAAATTAAATCTGACGCCAGACACTACCAAGTAGAAACCAGAACCAAACATTCACTATTTATTGTGAAATTGCGTGCTTATTTGCGTTTAATTTGTAACAGCAGATCTTTGCACTGACGAATCTACAGGATCTACATTAACTAGTGCAAAAAAAAAATAAATAAAAAATTCTGCACCAACGCCTGCAGATATTATCACATTACATCAGTAGAAAACCTGAAAACTCTCCTTAATAATTCCTGAGATATGGTACACACAAAAAACCTTTAATTTCAGGAAGAAATAATATGTGGCATTCATGCAGAAGATAAAAATGATGGCACTGGACTCTACTGTAGAAATCTGCTTGTAGAATGACATGGCAAAGGTTTTAAATAATGAGTGCAGTTGCTGTTGCTGTGCCACCTGTGTAAATGGCTCTCGTCTCGGCTTGAAGACTGTAGATCTGCTTAGTTTAACACCTGATTGGAGTAATTACTTCCACTGATTTCCCATAATGGTCATTACAACAGGAAATCCTTTCACTTCCCTGTGAGGAGGCCAAATTGTTTGCTATGAGCGTGCCTTGTGTTTAATGATTTTCTGTTCCTGACCGTACAATTATCAAAAAAACAACCTGAAGAAATACAGATTAATAAAAAGAAGAAAAGGTTTCAGTTGACCGATCTGCTGGGCAAGGAATCTCTGATTGATTAAATTTAAAACAAATGACTTGTTGATGGTAAAACGTAAAAAAGGCAGACAGAATGGTGACAGAACATATGTAGTCAAGAATCATTTTGACTAATACGACTACAATTAGTTCAACAACCTGTTGGTGAGCACTTAAAGTGGCACATACACGTATAATGGCACTCCTTCAACAGAGTCTAACCATTTCCTCGTAAGGATTAGAAGCATTTTAGAAAACCTGTTTTGCAAGAGTCCCACTAACAGTATATAAAAAAAACATATTTACTTCCTTGGAGTGAACACAAAAGAAGACATGCCCATTCTGTTGTTGTCAGACTGAGTGACTAAAGCACAATGAGCTCCTATATAGGCAAACCAGACATTAGTGAAAAGTTTCTAAAGAGAACTTTGTCACGTCAGGTTTAAGATGACATTTCTCACCATTCTTCATTTCTTAAAGCCAGACTGATAACAGAAAAACACTAACTTTTTGACACATTTTAGCAAGGAGAATACTTTAAGTGGCTAGCAGCACAGTGAGGGTGCCCTTATTTTGTAATAATAATCAGCTGTTTCACAGTATAAATGATGTCTGTTGACCCATCGCTCACAGCCAAACTAAGCGACCACAACAGACCACTCATACTCACCATCATGCTGACACCAGCAGCCGCCTGGGCGACGGCTCTCAGCCCGTCTGACAGGTTGTCCGTGATGGAGTGGCCCACCACCGATGTGTCTGCCGAGAGCCGGTTGATGAGCTCGCCCGTCCTATTCTTGTCAAAAAATGCCACTTCTTGTCTGAGGATGGATGAGAAGACGGACGCACGGAGATTACGAACAATCTGTTGGCCTGAAGAGAGAAGAGATTAGTGAGGAAGATGGTGACTGCTGCAATGAATAAATCTGCAAATTCACCGATTAGTTAATTAACAACCAATTGAGTCAGTTGATGAAAATACTAAGCTTATCTGCAACTTAACACATGTGGAAACATTACTTTGGGCTTTCTTAAGTCACAACGAACAACTTGGCAAATCATACAAGATATAATTAATTAACAAAAAGAAAATGTATTAAAAAGGAGCTATCAATATTGTGAGTGATGCACTTGTTTATTTCTTGGTGCAGATCTCATGTAACTGTCAGCGAAAAAAAGGTTCAAAATCTGCCACCAGCACCTCTAAAGCTGGCTAAAAAAACCACCTCATTTGTTTAATCTGAGCGCAAACAGAAAGATTGCCTGGCAACATGCAGAGCCTCCAGGAAGTCTCTACATCTGGATGATGACTGGAAACAAATAACTACAGCAAGTAACCTTCCATAAACCCACAATGCGTCATTTCTGTTGGTAATGGAGAAACAATATAGAGAAAATTTGTTGGTAAAAGGACTTTAAAGGTGCAAGAAGATAGATTTTGTTACATTTTAACAGAGGATGGCTAGCTGTGGTTTTAGTTTCACAAGTTAAACAGATGTGAGAGTGGTCTTCAAATCTAACTGTAACCAAACATTCAGATTCATAAAGGTTCAGATTTCTCACATTCTGCTTACTGATACAGACATCAGTGACTTTACATTTAGTTTTAGCTGCATGTACTGTGTAGGGTTTCTTTTGATGACAATATGTCTGAAAACGTGCCTGTTTTCGCCATACGACCTCTCCTCGTCTCACCTGAAACCTGCATGAGGTAGACTCTGGCAGCGTTGGCAGCTCCGCCACACAGAAACACTCCTGTCAGCATGATGCACAGCGATGTTAGAGAGGCCGTCATCGTCTCTGTGTCCGTTCCAGCGGTGTAAATCGTGTCAATCACTCTGCCCAGGAAGAAGGGAGCCGACATGCTGACTGCACTGGAGACCGTTAGGAAGCCTACAGCAGCTGCGAGGGATAAGAAGAGAAGACAGAAATACAGAGAAAGATCAGAATCAAAGCAAAGAAAATCGATTGAGGAACGCAAAACCCAGGGCTATAATTTATAAGATTAAGTCTTATCTTCGAATTTCAAAAGGGTTATTGTAGTCACCCCTAAAAACAGCACCACTCAGAGTGGTTTTCAAACTACTTAACAAAGCTCTCCGAAACATCACTAAGAGCTGAGGGTTGGAGGGCTGCCAACTAATGGCTAAATGTACATGTTTACAGTCTGGAAAACACTGAGTTCAAACCGGGTCAGAGCAAGTAACAGATACTTAAGAAGGGTGAGGGAGAGAAACCTGTAAAAGCTAGCATGTCCGCAGTGCAAAGTGCAAAAGCGAAGTACAGTGAGACGGTGTGTTGTGAGCGGCTGCCAGATAGACAGGTAGAAATTGAGGAAATGAAAATATGATAAAAACAAGTTCTTTGTTATCTTCCATCGAAACACAGCTGAATCAGGTGCTTCTCAACTGGAGTAGTAGTGTTTAGAAGTTGGTAATTTTCCACAAGTTTAAGCTGCAAATTCATCTGCAGCGCCCATTTGTCCTACTGAATGTAAAGACAACTTTGCACCGAGGATTCATATGTCTACTTCACACTGTGAGTTTTAAAACAGGCCTAAAAATGTACTCAAAATCAGGAAGTAACCATTAGTTATATGAAATCAACTGCAACAAGCAGAAATATGACTTATGAGTTTCTGTCCTGTGTAGCAGAAATGAAAGTACTGTGGTCTGGGTGAATGATGATACAGAGATAGTAATGAGCACAATCCCTTTTTAGATGAAAGATAAGTGGAAAAATGGACTTAATCAGCTCCAGCACTTCACTGGACTGACAAAATGTAACATTTAAACCCAGCAGGGACCATTTTTCAGTGCTATGAAGTGCTGGGAGCTTAAAAATGGAAGAGACATTACAATAAAAATGACATCTGTGTTATCACTTGGAAAGACTAAGCCTTTAAAACATATGCAACCTTATTTTAGTGAAGGTGACAAGTCAGTGATGTTGGAGATGTTTTGTGGATGGATTCCTCTATCATAGCTCTGTGTGTGATCAGACAGGTAAATATACAGTTTACCTGCCAGCGTCCATCTCTCCGGGTGAGCGAGTCTCATAATCCTTTTGACATCCTCCAGGGGGACGGTGGTGGCAGTCTTCTTCCCCTCCGTGTCCGTCTGGGTCTTCACCGACTCGGCTGGTGTGGAGGCTGCTGAGGAGCTGGCGAAGGCAACAGGTGTGTGTGTGACCGTCCGTGTTCGGCCTGTAGGTGTGTGTGAGCAGAAAGCTGTGAGGGGACTGCAGGACAACACCGACACGAAGGTCCTGGAGAAGCAGGGAGAGAATGCTGCTACCGTGTGGACTGAAGACTTCACACCGGCGGACGGTCTCTTCCTCCGGGGGGCAGCTGCTCCAGCCGGCCGGTGCTCCAGCCATAACAGCCTGGACTGAGTTAGCTTCAGTTTGCACAGGTGCACTCTGTGTGTGCAGTTTGACATGCGAATTAAAAGCCGCATTGTCCGAGTTGTCAGCAACTGGTCAGATACTAGCTAAATATGACAACAACCTTTTAAAAAACCAACGTATCGTCCGTCTCGTCCAGCCAGATTCAGTGACTGAGGTGTTTCCTGTTGAGTGAGTCAACCAGGGGGAACATTTTAGTGCTCCAGCCGGTTGATCAGCACACCGAGTCCTCCTGTGGAGCTTGTGGTCGCTACATTGTCGAGTTCAGACCGTTATTATTGCTTTTATCTGCCCCCAACAGCCGCCTTTAACCCACTTTATCTCTTATCACCGAGCAGCTACCAACACCCTGCCTGTCACTGTCATCTGCCGCTAAATGTTAGCTTGGCAGGCGGGCGGACTACGAGCACACGCTAACGGAGAATGGCTAACACCAAAAGCGTTCTACAAAATGAACCCAATTTTAGTGGAAAAGGGCTTAAAGAACAGAAACAGGAAAGGTGACCCTGGTTCAGCTCGCATGTACACACGATTCCTCCTCCTCGACGGGAATTCAACGGCTGATGATATAAGCAAAGTTTCCCCAGGCATAACCAAACAATCCCAGATCGTTACGTTCAGTCACGGGTTAAAAAGGATCCAAAAGCGAAAGTCAACGTCATTTTAATGCAAAAAGACACACAGTTAATATATATTTTTTTCATTTATTTTATATAAACACGCGTATCTTGCCTAAGAACAGTCGGGACAAGAGGCATTAACAACATTATTTTCTTAAAACAGACATTTGCCTTTCTTTTTGTTTGTTTTTTTGTTTATTAAGAAAATTCAGTTCTAATGATCAGAAAAACTCTCAAATATATATATTTTTTAACAGGGTCCCTACAATAACAAAAAGGAAAAAGCACATTTGTGGCTCTGATAGTTAAAACGTTGGCCGATATTGTACATCTATTCTCTATTGCTTTGGCCTGGCCGGTAGGGTGAAAGTTGAAAGTTCGTCCAAATCTGAAAACAGGAGACACGTGCCGGTAGAAAATCCGTAAGTTAAATTAGTTAAATGTTCTCAAGTGCATTTAAGTGTAACTTAAACAAATAAAACTGAAGCTCGGGGGTGATTTGCTTGCGTGCAGACGAATAGCAGCTCAGGTATTAGCTTGTTTTGACGTTAGCAAGAGTATGCCATGTAGCTAGTAGTTAGCTTTAAGGCATGCCAGTCTGTGTAAACTGTGGGAGTCAGTCAGACTCAAGCAGATGGGAAAATTAAAACTTTCCTGTCCATCACACCTGCAACAAACTGTGCAAATCTCTTCACTTGTACCATTCTTGTGTCTGAGTGGGAACAAGATCTGGTCGCCTGGTGCTCTTAGCTATTGTAAAAGAAAGTAATATGTTTTAAAGAAGATTCAGGTCTGGTGTGAGTGCTTGTGGCTGCTTTGGTACTTTCCTGGGAAACAACCTGCAAATATATCTTCCTGTCTCCTCAGATTTAGTGTTTTTCTTTGTCTTTATGTTGTCTAGATAGTTACATCTAAGTAAAGCACTGCTGATTATCCAGAATATTTAGCTTTACTCTTTCTGTTCACTTTTCTTTCTGCTGCACAGCCTCCCTTATCTATCCAGTGACAGATCTATTTTATCATAGCGATGTCAATCAAATGTGAGGTGTGGCACAGCTGCATCACTAATACGTTTGTTTCAGCCTACAGCTGTATATTGTGGTTCCTGTCAGATGAACAGTGTTTAGGATAGCTTATAGTATTTACTTTTAATGTACTTTACAACATGACGTAATGTCACAAGAATGCATGGATGTTATGCATTTTTATCTTTTTAAGTGAAACACACACACTTTCCATGAAGTATAAATGGGGCGAGACACACGGTTGAGTACCATATAAGAGTGACAAATAAGCCATGACATATTATACATACACATTTATTAGTCCTCCTCCTGCTGTATGTCATGCCTCTTTTATACATCACAGTTGCCATACAGACTTCTGCTTAGGATACATCAAGGATACAGCTGTGCTTCCTTGTGTATAGTTCCTTCAACAAGCCCTCTCTATCCTTGAGATTCATTTTCGGAATTGAAATATCCTGATAGTGGCATGCCCAATTTTATTTCCAGGTCACAAGCAGGAGAATGGAAGACAGAGGCGGTGAGGTGGCTAAAAACTGTGAAATGAGATGAGCTTCTTATCTTCTCTCTATCCCCTAAGGCCTGCACACCAGTAGCAGCGATGGCTGCCATCTACTCAGGTATCCACCTGAAACTAAAGAGTCCACAGACTCCATGGGAGGACAAGCTGAAACTGGCTCGTTTTGCCTGGATCTCCTCTCTGTGCCTGCTGCCCAACAAGGAACAGGTAACAGATGGAGCTGTTGCATGTTCAAAGGGTGATAATGATGCTTTTGCCTGTTTTCAATGTAGGTGTGTTTCTGATAATGGGAACCCTCAGCAGTGAGAAGTGGCCGCCCTAATTTTGCCCTACAGGATGTCTAGTTCTCAACATGTCATCTTTGACCTCTCCATCTGTAGGTGCTGTTGGACTGGTGCACCCATGCCCTCACAGGCTGGTACAGTAAAAAGGTGGAGTTTTCCCAGGATGTCTTGGAAGGTCTGTGGTGCTACCTTGATGACGTGCTTCACAGCCGGAAGCTCCAGTCTCTGCTCAAGCAGGGAAAGACCATCAGTCTAAGGCTCAACATGGCACAGGTACATCGACAGTTAAACAAGAAAAGCACCCAGAGAGCACAGTACTCCGCCAAGGCTGTTCATTCCCCCATATGATGTTGTCAGAAATGCAGCATTTGTTTATTAGTTATTGATGATCAGAAATCAAAGCAACATAGAATATGGCCATTTAATATAGATGTACCCACAAACAAAATGACCTTGCGCTGGATACAGGCGTGTGCTATGCATGTATACGTTATGTAAGGATAGTGAATCACGTGACGTAATTATGTAGCAGGAGGCGAGAATTGATGGGACTTGGAAACACCCCCGCATTTAATCAATTGTTCCTTGTGTCATTTCCGACAGATAAGTCCCGATAATCTTCTGGATGTAGTATTTATACTCATCAGGACGCACCATAAAGCTCCCAGGGTGTTACATTTACATATGGAGGTTTTGCTGACAGTTTGTTCTCTGTTTGCCTCTAGCTGCTGCTTGACCATCTGCAGGAATGTAAACACGCTGGCACCAAGTCACCAGTATGTGTCTCCACCATACTGAGTGTGTGTCAGGGTATTCTCTCTTCTCCTGCACTCTCGTCGGTTTTTACCACTAAGTATGAACTTATGGTTGATCTGCTGGCCAAGCTCTCCTCTTTGGCCTGCCATGAACTACAACATCCATTACTCACAGAGGCCAACATGACAGAGGGTGACACATGTCAAGATGAACTGATGAATAAGTGTCATCAAACTGAACCTACAATCAATTTGGAGCTTTTCCAAACTGACCTGATGGCTGGCAGTCGACCAGATCAGCCAGAGTTAGATGGAAATAAATCCCCTACCAAGCCAAAAGAAAAGCTCCGTTCAGCTCATTTATTTGAGGTGTTGCTTCAGGTGCTGTCATGTTATTTGTCAGTCCAGCGACAACAAGCCAACACCAACAGAGTCTTCACTATGGTGACCAACCAGCTGCTCCAGCCACTGGTCCTGCTCCGACACCTACTGACCTCCAGAGAGTTTATGTCGTCTCACACACACCTTCGCCTCCGTCAGCAGCTTTGCAGAGACGTCCGCATCAAGATAGATTCCATCCTACAGTTGGCACTGTTCCCCTCTGAGCAGCTGAACTCATACAAGGACGAGCTCTTACCATCAAAAGAAGATTCTGGGAAACGTGGTTCTGGGGGGACAAAAGGCCCTTTGAAGCCTGTCAGTGCTGTACTTTGTAAGCTGAGTGCCGAGGGCTACTGTGAGCCATCGCTGCACTACTCTGTGAAGTCCAACACATTGTGTCTGCTGTTTAAGTTTTTCCTGGAAAAATATGGCAAAGGGAGGGGAGAAGGTGAGGAGGAGAAGAGGATGCTGTGTTTCTATTTTCTCATCAAATTGGTCCCAGCATTAGATCTTCATATTGATGGATGCTCAGTCTCACCTGCCAAAGCAGAGCAGGCCGGCTCTGTTTCCTCCAGGCAGAAGTCACCTCCAGCCTCCCTTTGCTCCCCTGAGAGCTGGAGCCTGGCTCTGCTGGCTGTGGAGTCCTTGCTCAGCCAGGCTCTGTCAGCTGATATTTATAATGTAGCTGCAGATAGGATTCGACACGGAGAGGTCCAGCTCAGCTTTTACAGAGCCTTGGGACAAATGCTCTTCAATGAGGCCCAGCCAAGGTAACAGACTGCTAATGTGTCTTTTATTGTCGCTGAAAGATTTGTCACAATCAGAATCATTTTGCCCAGTGTTTTTCTTTGGTCATATACTTAAAAATCTTCCTGTCTTATGCCTTCAGCACACCTGCATGGTACCGTTGCTTAAAGGTGCTTTTGAGTCTCAATCATCTGATCCTTGAACCAGACCTGGACCAACTGTTGTCTGCAGCGTGGGTTAATGCTGAATGCATGGAAGCACGAGTGGAACGGGCAAGACAGGTCTTGAGTTAATCAGTTAATTACATTTTATATTTCACAAATTGATTGCATTAAAAAAAAAAAATCCGCATCCATAATTGAAAATGAAAGTACCCGGACATTCAGAGGAACATTTTTCACCGTTTCAATGTTTGTTTCCGAACAGCTCATGGTGTGCAGCCTCCTCCAAACCTACACTAAGCTCCGCCAGCTGCCTCGTCTCTTCTCTGAGCTCTTGTCTGTGATCTGTCAGCCAGCTCTGGATGACCTCCGACCTCCTCTCCTGTCTGAAGGCATCTCTACGTCCCTCAAGACTTGTCTTCTGGACACACCCCCGTCCCAGAGCCTAGAGATCTGCTCACTAGTGTTGGAGAGCATAAAGAAACATATACTTCCCTACCTGGTGAAAGAGAAGATGGAGATTGATGGAGAGCAGGAGGACCAAGAGAGAAAAGATGTATCTCTGAAGCTCTCCTCTCTCAGTCAACTGCTTCATGTTGTTTTATTCAGTCTAAAGACGCTAGACAACGCGTCTCCTGTTCTCTTTGTCCGGCAGAGCCAAAACCTGATGGAGGCAATGCAGCAGTTAGTCAAGGAGTTACTACATGTGTTGACAACAGAGAAGAAGCCAAAAACTGGAGCACTGTGGGAGCAGAAGACCCAGGAGGCTGCTCTCCTGCTCAGATACACCTGGGTGGAAGTGGACACGCTCTTCCATATCCACTGCAGCAAATACACATCTCTCGACTCAGCCCAAACAGCAGCTAATAAAGTGAATGAAGACCAAGCTTGTTCCAGTTCTCCAGTCCTAACCCACATAGAGAGTCTTCTATCGGGGGAGATCTTACCAGCACATCTCCATCCCTCCCCCTCCTGCAGCCCCATTAGCTGTCTGCTGCTCAAGCTCCTCACTTTACAGCAGATCAAGAAGGCTTTGTTGGATACCACCTTACTCTGTGAATCCAACACTGCAGCACTGCTGAACAGAGGAGCCCAGTTTATTTTAGCTAAATCAGATCTTGAGATGAGTCTGGATGGAGAGCAGATGTGGGACGGGCAGATAAGCAGCGTGAATGCTAGCTCCTACCATGTAGCACACTGGCATCTCATCACATCAAATGCGCCTTTGATTGTTCCCCACCTGAGTGGAGAAGATGTTGGCTGCATAGCAAATGTTCTTGTAAGCTCTTTGTTGACCAGACAGACAGACGGATCCAAAGACCAGGTGTCCAGCTGCCTGACTGTCTCCCTCATATCTTCACAGCTTCTTCAAAGCTCAATTCTTGCTGAGTTGCCTTCACTGTTCTCTGCTGTAGTTCAGTCCTTCACACAAAAGATTATCAGTGTGCTCAAGGCAGCACATACACTCAAGGTTTGTCCGACACTACTGGCATTTCAGGAGAAAGAAACTGGAGCTCCCTCTTCAGAGAGAGTTGCCAGTCAGCCTCTGTCCTCACTGGTGAAGAAAGAGACCATAGTTGAGGACATATTAGCATCATCTAAAACTGGAGAGGTGCCTGTACTGCTGACTGGGACACAAATGAAGGAGCTGGGAGATTTACTCCAAATCCTAACAAACCTAAATCCAGATGGGATGAGCTCAGAGGATCTCTCCTCTATTTTCCTCCTCCTCTTCTTCATGCTCACCTCCACCTCCAGTCAGCCAGACCAGATAGCCACAGATCCTCCTGAATCTGGAGATGAAGCTCTGTTCCTCGGGAAGCTGCTCAGGATTCTGACTTATCTTGTGGAGAGTAGAAACTTCCAAAGTGTCTTGAAGCTCATCCATGGTGGTACTCTGCTGCAGGCTGCCGTGTCGTGTCTCCTCAGGCAGAGCAACAGTGGAAGGTTTCGAGCCACATGCAGACCAGGTTGGTTGGATTTAATCAAAGAAGTGCAGGGCTTCATAAGATCCCTGGTCCAGTTGATTATAGTGAGGAACAGCAGCGTTCGACTCAACCTGGACCAGTTTGCTTCTTATCTTACTAGTGAGGCAATGGAGAGTAGAAAAACTGCCGTATCCACTTCAGGGGCCTCCATGTTATCTGTTCATCTTCTGCTGGCGTCTCTGACATCTTTCTCCCAGGCAATGACCTCTAATTTGGGAAGAAGCAAACCAATGGATCAAACCTTAATTCAAATGCTCAGAAGAGTGACTGCTTCACTGGGACCAGCTGTCGAGTCTGTCCTAAAGCCTCAGGCTGTGAGTGAGGCCGACATCCAGCCGGCCAGCATCCTCGGTCAAGCCTTTATAGCCGAGGTCGCTACTGTCATGCTGCACTCTGAGCTTTCCTCACTGTCAGTAGAGGATGAGGACAAGCAGAGTGGCACCCAGCTGACACATAGGACCCTCTATCAGTGCTTCTGCCAGCAAATCCTCAAAGAAATAAGCTCTGCGCCCAGGCCCAGGGACTTCCTGGTTTCCTCTCTTCATTTTCTGTCTGCTTTTTACAAAGCAGTGGTGAAGACCGAGGGAGAGCAGGAGGAGGAGCAAGGAGAGGCAAAGGAGGGAGGAAAGGAGTTGGATGAGCTTTATGTTCAGATACTTCAGAATGTACACAGCCTACTGACAGGTATATGGGTCCATATTAAGAACAAACATAGCTTTTTCTTGTGCAGTCTGTCAGTGTTCTACTCTCATAAATTACCTCTGTATCGTGCACATACTGACATAGGCTTGCTACTGAGTCTTCACAAAGATGACAGATTATCAGATTTGGCTGTTTCCTGTGTTCAGTGCTAAAGTTTAAAGCCAAATTTGTTGGATTCTTTTAAAGTATATTTAAAAAAAGACACAAAGCAAATAAGAAGATTCCATCACCTAAATGTAGCACACTTTGACTTTGCTTTCAGCTCCTTGGCTGTCTTCAAATGATGTTAGTGAACTGGAGCCATCGGTGCAAGAGCTGTTACACCACCTGGTGGAGAAAAATACAACAAGCCAGTTTCATGTGCTGCTGCTGATGATCAGGGAGGGACTGGACACTGGCAAGCTGAGGGCAGGAAACTACAGGGTGAGGCCAAGAAAGTTATGACAGCTTTTTATTTTTTTTATCTCTAAAGGTTCCTGTCTGATCTATTTTTTCAGGAATGTTAATATATGTTTTTAATTTTGGTTTACATTTACTTAACTGGGGCTGCACAGTGGAGTAGTGGTTAGCACTTTCGCCTTGCAGCGAGAAGGTCCCTGGTTCGCGTCCCGGCTTTCCCGGGATCTTTCTGCATGGAGTTTGCATGTTCTCCCTGTGCATGCGTGGGTTCTCTCCGGGTACTCCGGCTTCCTCCCACAATCCAAAAATATGCTGAGGTTAATTGATTATTCTAAATTGCCCGTAGGTGTGAATGTGAGAGTGATTGTTTGTCTTTGTATGTGGCCCTGTGACAGACTGGTGACCTGTCTAGGGTGTCCCCTGCCTTCGCCCGAGTCAGCTGGGATAGACTCCAGCCCCCCCCCCCGCGACCCTAGTGAGGATTAAGCGGTGTATAGATAATGGATGGATGGATGGATGGATTTACTTAACTGGAAGGAAAGTTGACTTTGGTTTTTTTTTTTTGTGACCTTAAATACAGAACTAACTCTTCCCCTACTCACTGTTCTCCAGGAGCCGCTATCTGCAGTAATCATCATTAAGCTGCTGTCCTGCTGTCAGCTACCTGAGGGTTGCTCTAAAGCTCTGTGGCTCATTGCACCACAGATTTTATCTGCTATGGTGGTGAGAAAAACACACTCAGACACATGCAGAGTCACATGCAGTTATCAACACTTTGTCTTAACAGGCATCTCGGGTGATCCGATCAGAAGTGGATAGTCAAAGTACATCGGTTCACACCAGGCAGTAAAATCCAACTCCACAAGTGACCACTTGTGATTAGATCTCACTTCCTCACTCATTATGCAAATGAACATGTGCGTAATTTCTGTTGGCAAAAACCTGATGGACTGTTGTATTTAACCGACAGCGATGCGCTTCTCATGCAAAGTCTGCTGGGAATTAAAAGAAAGAAAGAAATCACTAATTTGACTTTTGTTGTTGCCTGTTGATGCATTTGGCACAGGAATGAGTGAATTCTTCTATTGACATTGACCACGTCAGTTGAGGCTGCAGTCTTCCCAATAGGATCTGAGCGATCACAACTGTACTTTCAGCTGTACACTTCTGATCAGATGCACATGTTTACTTGTATTTAAATACAAAACTGTGACTTGTATTTGTTTGAGTCAGTTCAGTCATCAAATTCAGAATCAGCTTTTGTGACAGTATGTGAACACTAACAAGGAATTTGACTTCAGTGTTTTCTTTGTTTTTAAAGTACTCACACAAAATAAAACACACGCATTTAAATAAGGACAACAGGTTACAGAATGGTAATGGGTGTTAAGCTACTATATGCATCTATAAATATGTGTAGAATAAAAGGGAAGTTTCAAATGAAACCGATTTTGTATTTTCTATCTATAGTGATAACTTATGTCATGGGGGCAGTTTCTTTTCCAACCTCTTAGGAGAAGCTCCCATTCAGGCTAAAAGAATTCAGACAGTATTGTGTTTCTGCAGCTCTCTGAAGAAACACTTTCATTCAACACAACAACTCACTGGAATGAGGGTTTACTTGTTATATGTGCAGAAAACGCCCCTCTGAAACTGTCTTTGTGCATCTAAAGCACTCGCTTAGTGAGATTCTTGCATACTGCCACTAAAATAGCTATCATTACATTTTAATAATTTAGTTCTTTAACTCCTCATTTTTTCATGTGCAGATGAAAGGAAAGCCATAGAGACAGAATTCTCAGTATGACTTGCACAGCAATGCTAAGGCGAGTAGGGGACAGTGCCATGCTGGGAATAGTTCACATTATGTTTTTCTGCTCCAAATCAGGCGTCATTTTAGTGACAGTCTGCTGAATGTACATGTAACAGCCGTCTTAAATGACCCAGCAGCTAAGTGACAATCACAGTCTGCTGATTTTTACTGGGATGCCTGCTCAGTGTAATTTCCACTGAGGCTGTTTTGGTCAGTATGAGTTCCATCAGGTGAACACACACATGCACACGCAGCACTTTAATATGCTAACCATGCTGTTCTGTCCTGTTAGCCACACTCCCCATGTCCATGTTATCTGCCTAATGTGTAGTTTATATATTTCTTCCGGACAGTGTGAGACTACATCCATTTAATAGTCCAAAGTTATTAATATTTTACCGGCATTAAATTTCAATGTTACAAAAGTAGCAGAATTTTTGTTAAGTTCCTTTTTTTTAATGTGCAGCTCTTGATCAGCAGGCTGTGGAACTGGACAAAGTAGTACCATATCCCAAAAAGATTATTTTATCAGAATTTGTTCCAGCATACCAGGCCTGGTTATTTTTTCTTTTTTTTTTTTTTACAAGAGACAGTTTGTCACAGTAGGAAAATCTCAGGTGTAAATAATTAAATCAGTGATGGCTGAACTCCTTTTAGCTGCTTCAGCTGGTGTTGTGCATGTCGGCTCACTGTCAAGGTTTACTGGGACACTTGAACAACTGAACCATTGTTTACATTGTTAGTAACACCTGTGTTGTTCCTAATAAGTCAAAATGTCCAGTGTAAAAAAAAAAAAGGCCTGTTGGTGTTGTCAGTTTCCTATCTAATTTGGGAGTTAGTTACTTCCAGAAGCTGTAACAAGTTCACTCATGAAGAAAATCCCTGAAATATTTTGTGTCCCTGCTTTTATATTCGTGTTTGATTGTGTTTCTCTTTGTAACTTTCACTGTGTGCTTCATCTTTATGTTACAGTTCTTGGTAAGAGCATCCAGTGAGGATGTCTCCCTGACTCTCCCTTTTACCGTTCCCATGGTAACATCAATGACATCACTGCTGCGCCAGGGGGAGGGACTTATCACCAACCCTCATCATGTGACTCTGGTCCTTGTAGCGCTGCAGTCGGTGCCCCTCGACCAGCTGACCCCACCCGTCTACCAGTCAGCGTTCTTGGTTGTTCATGAGGCGCTGTTTGCCATCATCCAGTGTCATCCTCAGGTACGAGGAGGAAAATGAGCTGTTGGTGGAGTGAGGAAGTGAAATGATAATGAGGCAAAGTGGCAGAGTAGTGTAAAAAAAAGTTATTTCATTATAGATGAATATTTATCATTATTTGGATGGCAAGAAGATCAAAGAAATGTTCTTACATGAGAGCTGTGTGTTCAGAAAATTACCATTTACTGCCTAAACTATATCAACTTAGATTTTTCATGTAATACAATTCATGTATTTGTTCTCAAGTCATTTAAAGATGTGAGTTATGTGAAGTTACTACTCTACACTCTCAGCATCTACACTTTTGAAGCATTCACTGGTGATTTGTTGACTTACTTTGTCCTGGGTTTTGCCTCTCACCAACATACAGATTGCTTTACCTTTTTGATGTTATTGTAGACACTATTCAGGTCTCAAAGTCATCCAGTGCGTGGGCATTTAGTTGGTTTAAAAATAATGATTAAGCCATTTGTGCTTACTGACCATCCTCCAAACATCAGTCTTAGGGTTGCTCTTTGTAGTTAAGACAAAAATAACCACCCTCCCCACTTATGAAACCAAATTGCGTAATGAAGGTCACTACAGGTCAAGATCGCTGGTTTGAATCCATGATTTGAAGAAAATGCAGCATGTGTGCCCACAGGATGCCCCAGAGGAATGTCGCTTTGGACCAAAGGATATTGCAGCTCACCAGAGTCGTGCTGCAGCTGCATGAAAACCTCATAACGTCCACATGGTTGGCTTTTACTGGAAGTGTTTAAAGTACACCCAAAGAATCAGAAAGGGAAAGACATTCTGTTATTCCTTAAAGAAAGGTGCATTAAGGTTTTAAATGGGAGCATACACATTCCTGCCCACATACTGCTTTTTGTTGTGCTGGTGTTAATGTGATAATTTTCCAGTTTGTCACTCTCTGAAATGTTGACAGTTTCTTTTTTGTTGTTGTTGTTGTTGAGAAATAGTGACAACAGGACAGAACTGGGGCAGCTGCATTGAATAAAACAGGCCAGGAACCAGCTAACTGATATCAGATGTTTGTGCGTACAAGAGACAGTAAAGGAGACCGACAGAGAGGGAGGGGGGGAGGTATAATAGAGAGGAGAAAGGACACTGTGAAGGAAAGCAGAGTGCATTCATAGGAGGGAATTAAACACAAGTGATAAAGAGATGAGAGAATAAGCTGGAGAACAAAAGAAAAGGGTTTGGCAAGAATGTGATACACAAGAAAAGTTTGAGGACAAAATGAAGATGAGGGGTGTGAGCTGGAGAGAGGAGGTGTGATAGGACAGAGAGGAGGGAGGGGAGAGGTAGGGAGGTTGGCATGCAGAGTAAGTTGGCATGAAGCGGGTTTAAGTCGATGGAAACCATCGCTGAGCTCCAACCAGAGCCGGTGGCATCATCCCTCCCTCGTTTATATTCACTCTGCCTCTTCATCCCTCCTTCAGTCGGCTGCAGGCCTTGAACATGCACCAGAAGAGAGACGTATAGGCAGAAACGCACACGTAGCTCTCATGGGAATCCAACTTTTACCTCAGTTGTTTTGCGAGCAGCGAGTTTGCGACTGCTCTGTTACGGCTCAAGCAGTGAAAGTGACGTCAGAAATGGATATTTCAGACTGCTTTCTCCATATTTTAAAAATGCTTTCTGTGTTTAGTTCTCTGTTGAATCTGAATGTCGGAAAACTTTTCACTTCTCCTTAAAAGTGTCTTTTAATTCAGAATAATTTTATTATGGTACTCTATGACAGTATCGCATCAAGACATCTGGTTGAGCAGGATTCATGTGAACGTCGAGCGTATTAGAGCTGTCAGTAGGCAGTAATATTCTATGAAGTCAGCTGGAAATCCTTAAGAATATACGTCCAAACACTCCCATGAACACCACAAACAGTGTGGTCTGCAGTCACTGTGCCTAAAAGCAATACCAGCGGAGCTCTTCATAGAGCTTAACAGCTTTTTATCTGTGAGGAAGAGTAGATACAAAATACAGTGATCAACTGTAACACTGAAACCAGATGCCTAATATTGTGGAGGCCTTTCTGATTGATTCTGACTGTTCTGGGCATAGACACAGCACCGCTGAGGTGTCCTGTGGTGTCTGCCATCGAGATGTTAGCAGCAGATTCTTTGGGTTTCATGCCTCAGTGCACTGGGATTGTTCTAACGCATCCCATGGATACTCCATCAGATTAGGATTTAGGGAGTGCCTTGAGTTCTTTGTTTGTCTCTCGAGTTGTTCCTGATCAGTTTTTGTGCTGTGGTTTGGTGCGTTGTTCTGCTAAAGGAAGGCACCTGGCACTGGGGAGTTCTGTTGTCTGGCAGTGGTTTTAACATTGCGACTGATAGGTGTATGTATACTTGCATGACTATATACTTCTTCTCTGTGGACAGGTGATGTTGAACGCAGCTCCGTCTTTCATAAACGTCTTTTATCGTCTGGTGGCTTCTATCATGCAGGAGGGTCGGCAGAGAGGAGACAGCGACACAGGTAACTCACATAGGGCAAATAAACGTGTTGTATTGTCAAATAATAAAGTTTTTTGCCCCAACAGAAATGTTCTACATTTGTTTGTGAAAATAATTGTTTGGTGTAGCGTAGTTGGTGCATCAGGTAGATCAAGGTGTTCTCTTTTGAAAGCACGATGAAAAGCAGGGGAGTTTATCAGGTGCTTCGTGTGATATCAGAAAACTGTCAGTAGATTACTAGCATATATGATTCAGTCCAGGTCTGACTTGTAATTTGATGCCCTCCTGTCCTTGAAATGTACCAAGAATAGCGCTGCATATTGCTGAAGAGAGCTAATTGCATTGTGTAAACTGGAACTGACAGGTACTCTGTGTCATGTTCAATCACATTTCTACGCCGCAGGCAGTAGCCTCCCAGAAAATAAGAAAACTAAAGACAATTTCGATTCATCTTTCAGTTGAAATCTTAAATCTGGGAACTGCAGACATCTGTTACAAACATTTCTACTTGGTCACCATAGAAACATCTTTAATGTTTGACGTTCTTACGGACCAGTTTATTCTGTTGTATTAGCCTTAAATACAAATTAAGAGAAGAAATCCCAGGTGTAATGTGTAAATAGACTAACTTTATGTGCTACATATGGACAAATTAAACTCATTAAACTAACTGTAAACTCTGTCCATTGTGAAGGTGCCGATGGTGACGTTTATTTGCAGTGTTCCAGACTGATACAGAGGATGTACTCTCACATCGCTGCTGCAGCTGAGAGCTTCACCGTGCTTTCAGCCTTCATGGTGGCTCAGTACGTCACAGAGCTGCAGAAGGTACGCGCACACACACACACACACACACACACACACACACACACACACACACACACACACACACACACACACACACACATTTTGAATGCTCTGTTGCCCAGGTCTAGGGGTCACTGTGCGTAACACGAAGAGGCATCCTTCCCCTGGTCCCAAGCATTTCCAACACACGTTTTCGCATAAAGTTTAGGTATTTATTTCTCAACAAATTTAAGAACTGAAACAATGGGGACTGGTAACTGAAAGCGACAGTGAGCAAAACCAAAAATAACAGACAACACGCCACTAAGCTATTAACCCAAAACTGATCTGCCAAAAACAAAAGGTAAAAAGAACAACAAAGTCTAACCTCCCTATCCTAACTTTAACATGAGAAAAAGCCGGTTAAACAAAAGGTGGCTGCTCACTGTGATTACTCAATATTAAATCCCTAAATCACAGCCGATCACTGGAACCCAAGTGTGCTGATGTGTAGGTTGGAAGCAGGGTAGGATGTAGCCACGCCCTCTGACCCGGAGACGACGTCACGGTTCCGCCTTTATATCGCGGTCTTCCTGGTATAGCCAACCAATCCAGTGCCGACCGGTCATCCTGGCGTCCAACCGTGGCCGTGGTGCGGCGCAGCCCTATTTGCATACATGATAGGGACATAAAAAGGACACACGCAGCACAGGAAACTACATAAACGACCGCAGTCGTAACAGCTCTCCATGTCTCTTTTTTTAACCAATATTTGCACTGGAAAATTATTCATTCTGATGGTTTTACAATTTGGTGACAGAGCAGTGAAATGCCAGCACACAACACAACACAAAACACACACAGCACACACACAAAACCGCATACAGTCATAATATCATACAAAGCCAATACAGTTCCTCATCTGAAGCCATCTGTCATCCTCTGTGATTTTCTGCAGCTGTGAGTGACACACTTCCACACACACACACACACACAACACACACACATGTATGGAAGAGGCAGCAGGATCTCAGCTGATCCTTTGATCCTGCACAGTTTGTCTGCTACCCGTTGAGCTGAGTGACGGAGACGCTGACGCTCAGCAGCGGAGATGGGAAGCATTTCCATCGGCCAAATTGTAGATGTTCCCAAATCTGAGCGAGCAGGTCCAGGATTACTGTAACTCCATGTGCTGGAGTGGAGCTTTGGGCTGGATGTTCCCTCAGTACAGTGAGTCACGTCTGGCTCAGGAGCGCGGCTCCTTTCTGCTGCCAGACTGTATTTAACATGACGCCAGCCTGACTCAGCAGTTTCCAGCAGAGTTTCACACACAGAGGAAGACATTAAAGTACCCATGCAGACAGACAGACGGACGGACAGGCAGAGACAGGAAGACAAACAGTGTGGTAGAGGTGTTTTATGATTCTTTGAAGTCTGTGTGAATCATGTAGGAATCCTAAAAT
This sequence comes from Amphiprion ocellaris, assembly GCF_022539595.1. NCBI lineage: Eukaryota > Metazoa > Chordata > Actinopteri > Pomacentridae > Amphiprion > Amphiprion ocellaris. Next base: position 16,484,264 of record NC_072766.1, read on the forward strand.
TGGATTTATATTGTGCTTTTAATGGAGGACCAAAGAGATGGTCCTCTTTGTGAGCCAGACGTAATTTAGCCGTCGCTGGCACTCAGCTGGACTGAACTACTTATGCAGCAGCCAGGTGTTATTAGACAGGAGCTGCAGCTAGTAGAGCAGCTGGTGGAGTTTCTTTTTATACTGAACAAGTCTTAGCTGCTATTCTTTGACAACTAAGTGATCATTGCACAGTGTCAGAATCATGATGATGGATGCAGCAAAACTAAAATATTCTGGGTTTTTTTATTCGGCACACTCTGCCCTCTTGTCAAAACTTGGCACCTGCATTACCCACAGTGAAACTCAACCAGTGGCAGTTGGTGATTTGGGATGTAGGACATTTATCACATACACACCTCTCTGAGAAGGCTTTACACAACAGTGGGACTCTGGTACACCTCAACAGACTTCAGTGTGTAAAATCAACTTTTACATCTAACCTTCTTTCGGTATGCCTGTTTAGTTTTAGCTAATAACATGTCACGTGTACACTTGCAGTTGCAAATGGACACAGCATCAGCAGATAGAGGTAATCACACTGTTGAAAGAAGTTTCTCAGTGTTAATCTGCCCAAATATTACAGTGTGCAATTCAGCAGAGCCAGTCTTGTTTACTGGCAGTAGATTGTACTGTAGAGCTCTGCAGTAGTACAACATATGACGCCCTCCGCTCTGTTCCACAATTTGGTTGAGAAGGAAAGTCTGAAGATTTTATGAAGGAAACGAAGGAGGACAAACCTCAATAAGGGCAGTAGAAGATGTTCCCATTTACATTCACAGATGGAAAAGCAGAATTACAAACAAACATAAATATTCAGGTCCATGTCTGAATCCATATCCAGGTGTAATAACAGCATCAGGTATGAAGATGCTTGGTTTTTCACTAGCTCTAACAGTTAGGGTTAGACTCTTGCTCAGAATCAGATTGCCTTTGTTGTCATTGTACGAGAACAACAAAATTGAAAGTGCAGTCCTTAAAGTGCATAATAAATTAAAAAAAATAAAATAAAATAAAATCTAAAAAATATGTAAGCCCATCACTATAAAAACATTCATAAAAAAACATTCATACAACCATCCAATAAAACTCATTAATTGCTAGAATTATTTAATGTGTCCTGAGTTTAGTGCAGAAATGGCATCCTCATCATTTAATTGGCTGTCTTTGAGTACACAAAACCCGCAATGGCTTGTTCCCCTCATAACATGAACCCTGTCATTAGGTGAACGCTGTTTTATCGGATCATTTAGCAGGTACACAGAGCAGCCGTCACCTGCTCACTCTTTGTCATGATGTATGTCAAAGGTCTGAAGACTGCGGTCGCCGTAGATACCATCAGGTCATGCGGTGTAACACCTGTATACCTCTGTGGGTGTTGTGTAACAGAGATGAATAACCAAATGCTATTGAATATCCTCGTGGCTTGTTAGGCAGGGTTCGCTGACTGCAGTAATTAGTTTTGGTTGTGTTCCACTGCTCTGCTTCTGTCACTCAGGTGCACATGAAATGTATTCAGCTCCTTATTTTCATGATCCTCTGCAACACTATTAGTCCGTGTAGGCTGGATCATATTATACTGTTCTGGATCATTTGACAAAATCCTGTATTGAATTTCAGGTCTGAACTTCAGTGGGGTTTAAAAATAATGCTGTCCACTCAGCTTTCAGCTCAGTTCAGAGCAACAGTGACAGAAACAAGCTGATTCTTAACTTAAAATTTAACAGCAAAGTGGAAAGATTATAACAATAATACATGGATATGATACCAATAGGAAAACTCTTCTTTTCATTTATGCCTCCGGCAGTTTAAATCCAAATTTATGTATCCTTTTTTTTTTGTGATTAACCCTCTGTTTTAATTTTACCTCTTTGAATATATGCTGTGTGTCAGTAATCCTGCTATTAACATTTGCACATGTTTCCAGGTTTGGTGATGTCTGTGCTTTGATGCCTCTAATCGAAACATAAAGCAGAATGTAACACTTAAATAATTATTCAGCTATTCTGACACATAATTTATGGTTGATATATTTGCCTGAGGCTGTCCCTCAGGCTGTAGCGTATTGCCAGATATAGTATCATGTTACCATGAAAAGAGGATCTTGGTATAGTGCGTGTAGGAAATGGGGAAGCAGAGACATTGGAACCAGAGGCAGCATCATGACTGCCTTGTATAAAAGCACATTGATGGAATATCAACAAGTGAAACAAAGATGTGATTAATGAAGCAGAGAAACATTGTTTGACCTCAGACTTATCTGTGTTGCTTTTGTCATATTTAAAAATCTGGTCTTTTCTCTCATCGTCTCCTCTGCTGTCTTCTGCTTTTTCTCAATTGCCTCGCTAGGTTACTCTGCGACCAGATGTGAAGCTGCATCTAACTGAGGGCATTTATCAGATACTGGACCTGTGTGTGGAGCAGGATATCAAGTTTCTGATGGCCGGGCTGCAGATGGGAGTCCGAGAGGTGTTCAACGAGCTGTACAGCAGCTACACCCACTACCACAAAGCTCAGAGGCAAGGAGAGGACAAGTACACAGTCTGAACTGCCCAAACAAAGACTGGCGGCCTTTTAACTTTCAATGTAATTAAACAGAAGTACATTTCCTGGCTGTGTTTATATGCAACTTTTGCTTTTCAAAGGCACACCGTCTTGTGGATACCATGTGATGAGCTCACTGTACATTTGGTCATGCTTCTGACACAGTTTTTTGATACAATTCACACATTGGACATCACAGTATTGTTTTGAAATCTGCACCTAAACATGACAAACGGCCTCCAGAGCAGCTGCATTCTCCCAGCAAACTGGTTTCACCTCTCTGAATATTGAAACGTATCGAAGCGCAAATGGTCAAAAGGAGGTCTGTTAAGTTGATGCTTGAAAATCCCCTGAGGAGGGCTGTAGCCAGACCAGCAGGTATTACAAACACAGTTGCACCATCTCACATGAATATAATTTGACTGCAACAGGGCTGAGAAAAACAAAGCTGGTTACAGACAGATAAGTCTGATTACACCGTAAACACGCGGCACATGGCTGACTGGAGCAGAAGTAGCTGTTAACCCTCCTCAGATGTCACACAGACCAGACGCTGTGTGAATGAGTCGGTGAAAAACTACCACCTCTCACTGAAAATATGATTATCATGATGTTCAAAATGTTATCATTTAAAGATCAATGAAGTATTACCATTTATTGACTTCAATTCAATTTTATTTATATAGTGCCAATTACAGCCAAATTGTCTCAAGACGCTTAAGACTTGCTGAAAACTGTATGGATATGTATGTAATTTGTGCTTTCTTAGTTTTTTACAAAAACTAAATGATTTAAATACAGTGTCACTCTCATTGTCTTCTGTCTGAGGTCATTTTTATACATTACTGTGAATGAGCTCTCACTCAGTTAACTTCATACAAGGTTCTCAAGCAGCACCAGTTTTCTAGACATACTCCATGTATTGGGCAGGTAGGTTGTCTTGGCATCTCGAAGAGCTTGTTACAGGTTTAAACTGCCTCCACTGCTTTGGTCTCTAGTGTTGCTGAAGGTAGTTCTGTGTGACTCTGGCTCTGGGTCCATATGTTCGTTTTCATGCTGCAGGATGAATCTGGGATGGTCAGTCGCCTCCCTGATGGTGTTGCAGTACTGATTGATCTTCCTGTACCTCGCAGAAATGCAGCTCTGGACCTCCCAGTAACATCCACTGCTGCACTGTTGCATGCAGACACTTATTCTCAGGTTGGTGATTGCTCAGAAGGTTTACCACTATTTAGAAAGTTGGTGGTTTGATCCCTGGCCCCTCAAATGTGTCCTAAGGGCAAGATGCTGAACTCTAAGTTGATCCTGATGGCAGATGAGCACATTCTGTATGCTAAAAGCAGTTTGTGTATATAATTGCAAACAATTTGTTGCAAATTTTGACTGAAATATTGAGTCATCAGATCAGAACCCCCATTGCCATTTTTCTAGACCCCACTTCTTGTGTTTTTGTGCACAGGTGAGTCTCTTGGCTTTAAGTCTACTTCAGGCAAATGGATTTTCTGAGTTGCAACACTTCCACAAGACCACTTCTTTTATTTATATATATATATATATATATATATATATATATATATATATATATATATATATATATATATATATATTTTTTATATATATATATATATATATATATATAATATATATATATATATATATATATATATATATATATATATATATATATATGTATATGTATATGTATATATATATGTATATATGTATAAAAAGAAAAACTAGCTAAAAAATAATGTACATTACCATTTAACTGTAGAGATAGAGGGTTGTTCCAGGGTGCCGCTGGTCTCCGCACCATTTCTCATGGCACTGCTGGACGTCTTCCAGTTTCAAAGCTAAGTCGGCTCATTGTTTCTTTTCTCTGCTGCCCCATGTGCCTCTGGAATATTTAGCTGTTTTTGAAAGGAATTGCAGAAGTTATAAATTAGCAAACGTTCTTTCAACACTATCATTTGTGTGCATCTTTACATTTATTTGGTTGGGTGTAGCGGAGGATCAGGTGGGTTGTTTTGACTTCAACTCAGAATGTATAAAGTCCAGTATATCCAAGGAGTCTGAACACAACATGTTGAACATGAGGCAAAATCCAGTTACACAAGTACAAAAAAAAAGTGTACAGCAGCAACAAAATCACATATTTGAACTGTGAAGGGGAAGAAAACTGGATCTTTGGCCACTGAATCTCTGAGGAACGAAAAATCTCCACAGAGCCTGTACATCAACCAAAAAAGTACATAAATGGGCTTTGTTTTTTCAGGAAATAAACAACTAATGATGAATAAAATAGATGCTCAGTCGTATTACTGTAAAACAAGCAGGTAATCATGAAGTGGATTTAAGGAATCGCAAATTTTATGAGGTTCTGGAGCTTTTACATTTAAAGCGCTGTACGAAGCTGGCAGGACAGGCTTCGCTATTGTTTCTGTTATCACGGCTCTCATTTAAACACACACTGTTGTCCTGCCAACCTCATTAACAATGTGGATTTACTGTACTTGCTCTGTTTGTGTGCAGCTGTTAAAACAGTCAATCTAATGAGTGGGAAAGCACTAATGAAGGTATATTAAAACAACTGTAAATCTGTCACTGTGCAGCACCCCTGAGCTGCTTTATGTTTATATAAACTAAATGACAATTGTTTAGTTTTAGTTTTCGATAGAGCTACTAAGCTGTTCAAACAAAAGATATCAGTCAGTGACAAATTACAATGTAAAGTGATTATTGAAACCGATTGTAAATGTTTGCAAATGTCTGGAACATTACTGTAAATAACAAAATATATGATCTCTGAAAATATATCAGCACTGATTTTTACTTACTTCTTCAGACAGCAGAACTATAAAATGAATAAATTCAACTCTTGTCACTGTGGCTGCACCAATGTAATATGCTTTCTCATAGCGCAGTTAGCAGATAGAAAATTCTCCTGTCACAGGTTCGTGCATCACTGCTCAGAAATGGAAAATATTAAATTACAAAACAGGAGCATCAAAGCAAAGTTCAAGAAAATGGAAAATTGTTCTTAAAACCTTGTTTCCTATTTCAGTAAAAGCTTCACAAATGAGGCATGTAGTCAACCAGAAATAGCTTGAAATCTTCCCATCATCTTTTACAGCACATCTCAGAAAAGTTGGACACTTTTGTTTTGACTCATCCGTCTCCTGTTTGTTCCTGGAAAACTGTGCAGGACTGAAATGTGAAGGCTGAACAGGCCAGAAGGCTCCCTGCAGGGGTTAGTCACCAGGTTTAAAAAAAAGAATGTATCAGTGTAAAACTATGTTTTAGTGCCACTCTTAAGGCAGAAGACAAAAATGGTGCTCACACAACTGCTAGTGACGTTATAATTTGTGAATTTTTAAATGCTTATGTGATTATTATTTATCATGATTTATTTATTTGATTGTTATTACTAGAGAGCCATCATGAGCTCAGGCTGTTGGAGATCAGCAGGAAACCTGAAACAAGGTTCCACACAACAGGTGGGTAAACCTGTGATGGTCTGACTAAATTAATTCATAAATATGACTAATAAGTATGAACTTTGCCTTATATTTGTTTTAGAGTCACAGACAGAAATTCACATCGCCCGTTGCTAGGATACCTCAACGCGTCCACCATGTTGGACCAGGACAGACTGTTCTGTAAAATAACTGAAGTAAACTGAGAAGCTGCGTTCTTTTCTGCATAAAAGTCACACAATCATTCACATTTCTCACTTTTAGACTCAAGGGTTGATATTATATGTGGAGCACAACTTTTTTTTTTTTATCAGCAGTTACTTCGTATCGCTAACTAAAGCTAAATTAATGCTAGAGGCTACACAGAAAAGTGTCTATCAACATTTGACTAATGTGAATTACTTAAGTGGCTGAAAATAGATCACGGTCATAATGAACTGAAAAACTCACATTTTTGCCAGCATTGATTTAGCTTATTTTTCTTTAGTTGGGTTTAGGTTATTAGCCATGGAATTGTCCCTGTTTAACATACAGTTCTATAATTTAATGCTCAGTAAATGTACAGAAAGCCTTTTACATTGTAGAAATGGCCTTTTTGTCTAAGTCTCCTTCATTTCAGCTTTTCTTGTGCTCCAGGTCACAATACAGCTCATTAACTCTGAATTACTGGAAAATAAATTGCTTATGCTTGTGACATACTCATGCAAATGCGTGAAGCGGGTATGCAATAACAAAATGTCACACTGTTCCTTTCCTTTATAAATTTTCCAGTACAAGAACAGAAATGCGGTGCTGTTACTGAAGTGCAATTCTACACACCATGTGTATCATACAGTTGGGCACATTGTCTATCATGCATATCTATATGTATATCTGCCATGCCATATCTGTACATGTAAAAGGTGTACATAGTCATTAATTTCATCCCTATAGTGCTTTTGCATTTCTTGTTTTGTTCCTTACTCTGCTGCACTTCTGTATAGCTGCTGCAATGTGAATTTCCTCAGTGGGAGATTAACAAAGTTTATCTTATCTTATCTTATCTTATCAATTGGGTTTATTACAGCAACGTATGTTAAAGCTATTATACAATATGAATAGGATACAACATGAGTGTGATATAGCATAGCATGGGCTGTAGGGCTGAAAACATTATATGGTATAGGGCAGCAGTTTAATAAGTCAATAAATTATCAAACAGTTGCAGTGCAGAAGCTTATTCCAGATGATTAGTAGAGACCCCTTCATCACAAGTCGACCCAGAGACAGACTGATTCCTCGTGACACCTACTATTTGGACTGCTGACAAATTGTTTAGCTCCGTCTCTTATCCTGTCAGTCTGGCCAGCTCTTGTCAAAGTCCTCTGGTTTGAAGGGTTCACTGCAAAGCATGGAAGATCCACTGGTAGGAAAACCTTGCGTTCCTGCTGCTACTTTCCACTGCCTCCTCAACGCTTTATCTTAAGGAAACCTCTCTCAAAGTGTGAGAAAAGTTAGGCTGCCAGTGAACTACAATCAGATTCATAATATGTAGGTCACTCAGCCAAAACAAGTAGTTTGTAAATAGTTGAAAACCTTGACAATGGGTAATTTAGTGTACATGATTTCCTTTAAAGCTTGATCTTCTATTACTAGTGTTATAGCAAGTTATTAATAGTCAGACTTGGTGGCCTACTAGCTAGATGTAAGTAATATGACATAATAATAAAATACAACCAAAAACATGCCACAAAAAGCTGCACACAACTCAGACATCTTTTCTAGTCTAATCTACCAAGACTTATGGCAAATTGCCCAGTCCAATATGGCATCGACTTTGACATACAATCCAGTGGCAAACGTGGTATTTACATTTTGTCTGGTGATGTTTGTTTATGATTAAGCCTTGTAGGCAGAACTCCAGATTTTTATATTCGAAGATTAGTTTTATTTTAAGGAAAATTATGTTCAAAACTAGCTAAAAAGGACATAAGTCAATGCTTAGTTCTCCACATCATTACCTTTCTTTTTCGACAGTATAAACCATTGACGGGTTTTTTAAAAAAAACCATCAGAGATCAATTCCTGTCTATAAAGGTCTAAAACATATGCATCTGTTATATGCTATTTTAAGTAACAATAGACTGTTTCATGACAATACTAACCTTCCTCTTACATCCTTTTGTCACTCTAGATCTCCTACAGCACTATGTCTGTCAGACGGACGAGGTTCTCACTGACCGGCAGCTCTGTAGCCAGGAGAGGAACTCCACTCAGGACCGGGAGGAACCAGAACCTTCACAGACTAAAGAGGAACATGAAGAACCCTGTCCCAGTCTGAATCTGGAGGACCTGGAGCATCTACAAATTAAAGAAGAACAGGAGGAACCCTGGACCAGTAAGTGAAACAAGAGACTCATATGCTGGCTCAGTGCAAGTACAAATGTAAAAAATATCTAGAGGAATATTAAGAGTCTTTGAAAACACACTCATGTTGTATAAGGAAGAGATTTATTGTCAGAGCAGACTGTTGGATACCATCTGGAAGCTTTAAATTAAAGTTTAATTTCAGATTAAAATGCATCTAGCTCTATGTTGCATACTGTATCTTCTTAGGGTTATAGGAGAATATTCTGGGTTTACTGCAATAAATAGCATTAATGCATCTCTTTTTGAAACTGAAAAATGCAACCGTAAACCTACAGTGTGTATAAGACACAGCAGACACTGATTTATACATATTTTTGTACATTTGTACATTGAGAGTATTTTACACTGTGCATTTGTTATTTTTACTGAAGTACAAGGTCTGAGTACTTGTTTTGCCACAGTCCAAACCAGCTGTGTGGGTAGATCAGTACTTTCTGAACATAACTGAGTGCATTTACTCAAGTACTCTATGTACAAAATGATTGTCCTCTGATGGACCAGATTACATTTACATGACACACATAAATAGACAAGAAAAGAGCATTTTTGAGGTTTTAATGAAATATATCTCTAACTTATTCTATTACACAGACAAATACTAGATTTAAACTACATTTAACTGACATTTAGGATTTACAATGAGCCTCTAAACTGTAACTTTTACTTAAACTTTCAGTGAAAGCTAGAACAAGATATATGTCTACATACATATGAGAAAAAAAACTGACCATTGTGGACTGAGTGATGCTACATAAGAATCCTTCTTCCTTTGCATCTGCATGTTAAAGCCAAAGAACCAAATGATGATAAAGTGACTGATTCGTTGAAGTTGGTGCCCGATAGTGGAGATTTAAAGGCCGGTTTGTGCTGTAGTAACTATGCTGGACCTGGTAACTTTGTCACCACAAAAGCGGCCACAGATCACGACAGCTTGCACAATTCACACTCTCTGAATCTGACAAATAGTTGGCAGTTGCGCTGAGATATTTCAAACTTTGACTCATCACTCCATGTTCACAGATGCAAAGGAGAAAATCCTTTTCTCTTGGCAGCAGTAGCTTTTACACAATCCTCCCCGCTCAGCTCATGTTGAAACACCTGCACTTAAAGTGGCTGGGCTTATGTTTCACTGCCACTTCATCACAGCTTTATAAGACTCATGACTTGAATTAATTACATGTTTAAATCTGAGGACGCCTGTCCGACAGATGTGCATTGTCATCTCGGTTGCAGGAGTTTTCTTCACTGAACTAAATACAACAACTAACTATAGTGGTGCTTTTATGCTACGTATTCATATAGTGATAACACACCTGCACATGTGACCAATGATTTGGATTTAAATCAGTGTAGTAATAACCTTTATTTTCTGGTCATATTTTCTGGTTTTATTTTAACTAAACATTCACACTGACTTTTGTCAAGCCCTGAAATCCCATTTGCTCTGCTGATGTATATTTGTTGCTACCTTCTGAAAATTACTCATTAATACAGTTGATCTTACAGTTGGAGGGGCCATGCTGACACCACTTCTCCCACTGTGTTGGACGATGCTTCACTGATCCTTTAATTACAGTTTTCTACATTTCTGACGGTAATTTGCATTGTTGTGTTCTTTTTAATATACAATGAAAAATGCTGAAATTCAAACACGTGTGTTACAGACATTTTGTGTGTTTTTGTGAAGCAATACAAAGAAGACAAAAACATGACAAGTGATTTAACACAGACTGATATGATATGACATCTGCAATGTCAGTTTAACAGCCAGGATCAAAGGCATCAAGATGTTCTTTGTGGCCTCTGATCTTTATTTCTGCAGGACAGGCTGAATTCTTGAACAGTCAAACTGACCCTCTTCAGGGGTAATTTGAGACCCTCATAACAGCTATATAAGGACATCCAGGGCAAAGGGCAAAAGATAAAAACCTCTTTCACCTCTGTGCTGCTAAATTTGCACATCTGTTTCTCGGCTTCTTACTCCTCCTCCCCTCTCTCCTTCCCTGAGTTTGACTTCCATCCATCCATGCTCTAACACTACTGTAGGTAACATAAACACACACTTCTCAGACCACCGTAGCGAGGGCAGCAATGAATCAGTGTGCGTATGTGTGTAATACTACTGGGACATCTTTGGAGGCACGGCACAACGTGCGTATTGATAACATTTTTAACGTGGACTGCAGGGCATTTCGCTCTCCAGTCAGAATCTCATTTTGTCACCATTAAAATGAGAAATGTCAGGGGCTGATTGAACCGTGCACAACATGAACTAGACCTTTTAGTTTAGCCAGAGGTGTTCCAGCTGAGTTCTGTCTCAGAGAGAGTTGATCTGAGTGCAGCAGACCTTAGAAAAATCTATTTGTACTGCTCTCTCAAATTGTTTTAACGCTGTCAGTTTGACTAGCGCTAAAATTTCTCACTGAATACTTAAAGATTTTCTGAAATGATCCATCAGCTTCCTTTTATTTGTGCTGGGGAGTTGCTGAATTTTATGGATTTCTGCTGCATAAAAGGCCCTGATAGCTTCTTACTATGAGCAACGGAAGGCTATATAAACACAGAATTGTCTGCCAAAATGAAAGCAGTTTTGCTTCTTTCATATGGAAGATTTTCAGAGTGTTTGGTTGTGTCTGCGCTCTTCTCTCTAGTGTAGCGTTGGCAGAGAAATGATGATGTTACAGGGACAGACTGGAAACAAAGTGTTCAGGCTTTACAAAGAAAATCCGCCACCTAGCCTCTTCATTTATGGCTTCAAGACTCTCATTATTGTGTGTTTTCTTGCTCATATTTAGGACAGGCCATCTCATGAACTACATTGCACATTACATTATAATTATGAGAAGGTTTGACATCATTAGAACTTGTTGCTCTGTCATCATGGGGCTCATTGAGATCAGGGCGTGTCCCTCATCTGCTGTAATGCAACGGTCCACGTCACACACATGCACTAACTGTATAAAGATACCCTTAAGTCCCAGAGCGACTACAACTGTTAGTAGTGCTGAGCCTGCATATAGAAACATAAGGAGAATTGGAAATGAGATAATAATCCGTCCATCCGTCCAGTATCTATACGCAGCTTGATCCTCACTAGGCTTGCGAGGTGAAATAACAATACGAGACAATATTTCTAATTTATCAGATTTTTTATAATAAACTCAAGATGAAGCAGTGAGCTCCTACTGAAATGTATTAAAATTACTTTTGCAAGGTGACTTGGTCTTTAGAACTTCTTTATTGTGATGAACCAGAATAATTGTGAGCACCAACTATTAGTTTAATTGAATCACACAGCAAGATCAAAATTCAGCTGGCTACACGTCAGTGCAACTCAACATGTGCACTCCGGCCTGGTTTTCATGCAGAGACCCAAACGCATGTTTGATTTGTCATCCTGCAGTCACTGAGAGGCTCCTGATTATTGTTTAATGACTGTGGTTGTTTGGTCTGACACTCGACTTAAGGCTGCTAAGAAACAATTAACAGAATTCTTAATTAACCAGCTGATTATTTTTCCTTCACTGTTGATTTAAGGGTGAAAAATGGCCATCACAGTGTTCTTACCTGAAGGGTGAGGGGGAAAAAAAGCTTGTTTGTCCGCTCGACCAAACGAATGAACCTCAAGGTGAGGTTGCTGCTGCTTAAAAGGCCTAGAATGAACTTTAAAGTTTAAAGCCAAGTTCTTACAAAAAGTTCTTCCAGGAGTTCAAACAACCATAACTCCATGACCATATGTATTGAGGAAGACTATGTGTTGAGACTGAAAGATTGACTGAAGATAGATAGATAGATAGATAGATAGATAGATAGATAGATAGATAGATAGATAGATAGATAGATAGATAGATAGATAGATAGATAGATAGATAGATAGATAGATAGATAGATAGATGTGAAATTGGGAAAATGTTCAAATTCCATGATCTGAAATCTTTGTCATGTATATTACACATTTTATGAGCTGTGTTCTATACAAGTTTGGACATTTCAAGACATTTAGAACCAGAATCCACTTATTTCCAAGCAGGTTTTCACATATGAGTAATTTGACTTATGGTCTTGGTGCATAACCACAAAAACTGAAAAGTAAAGAAGTACACATAGGATAAAAGGATGTAAGTAAAATAAACAATTTCATGAATACATGTATATTTATAACTGTAAGCTTGTGGATCCCAAAATACTGGGTGGAAATAAAAAAAGAGGACATTCTTTCTTTAAGATATGGTTTGTTTTTATGGTTTTAACACTGAAAAACATGAAAGAATACATTGGAACAAACCAAACACAGCATATCAGACTGTCAGAGGAGGAACAATAAAGCCACAGATGTCTCTGCTGTTGTCCCAGATGTTTTCACTGCAAAAACTTTCCTTTGAGGTGCAACATCAGAAGTAGAGGGAGAAAAAAAAGAAAAGGAGACAATTAAATAAAACAGGCAGTGATCCAGTGAAGGCTTTAAAGAGAAAGCTTTTGTCTGCTGCTTTTTAACCCGGTTTAAAGTGTCTCTGGCGCCCCTACCGTCTCCTCACACACAGTGAAAGCATGCAGCACGGTGATCACAGATACTCTCTCAGCTCCACATAACTGATTTTTTACAACAATCGTTTCCTACAGGGACTATCCCCACCCCCTCCGCTCCGCTCTGCCCTAGCACGGCACGGCTCGACTCGCTGCCAACCCCGGCCCTCCTCCAGGGCTGCCTGAGCCGGTGTTTGATTGGATTAGAGTCGGCTAGCCTTTGCCCTCTAACCCCGCTGATGTTGGCTTGCTGCTTCCTGCTCCCTCCGCTCCCTCTGACCGACTGACGAATCCTGCCGAAGCCGCACGGCGAAGCGCCCTGCACGGACACAGCCGACCGGGACGAGCCGCTACAGCCGGAGGAGAGCGGAGCCGAGAGCCGCGCAGCACACAGGCAGGCGGGCGGACGGAGAAAACGGGCAGCCATGCGGAGGAAATCAAGGATATTGTTGTGTTTTGCGGTGCTGTGGGTGCTGGGGATAGCCTACTACTTCTACTCGGGGACAGCGCTGAACAGAAAGGTAGGATTTCCGTTCCTCCACTGCTTTTTCTCTGGCCGCTCGGTGCGTGTCGGTGCCCGTGTGGAGGTTTTTCTTCCAGGACAAAGCGAAGATGGAGCGGCTGTGATTCGGCGCCGCTATGCCTCTTTTTTTAACCTCTTTTTTTTCGGCTGCACGATGCTGAGAGGAAAGTGATAAGGGGCCTGCTGGTATCAGTGGGCAGGCATTGATTTGGTGGAGATGAGTGTGGACAAGGGCAACTCAGTGTAGCGGGGCTGGCTGGACGGTCGGCGTGCACGGACCTCCCGCTGCGCCGGTGGTTGTCTCCCCGTGGCAGCCGGAGCGGAGCACGTCCTCGCCGGGCAGCCTGTCCAGCACTGAGCGGCGGTGGTTGCCGGTTAATGTGTGGGCAGATTAAGAGCATGCAGAGCGGCTCTTCTGGATATGAGGCTGCCGGCCTGGCTGGCAGGGCCGGTGGGGGGGTTTGAGCCTGTAGAGCACGTCAGCACAAGCTGCTCCGAGAACCGAGCTCAGATCAGGAAGTGTGCAGATTAACGACGCCGGGTTAGAGGGCTCCCACACCGGCCTGTCAGCGTGGGACTTCCCCTTATAAAAGAAGCTGATTTTTAAACGTTAGATCGTCGCTCTGCTGTGAGAACAACCAAGGCTCAGTTTAACTTCGCTGCTCTGGGGGTCCAGATTGTGTTTGAAGGTTGTGTGAAAACATTTTTACACTGATCAACACTTTACTGAGCTATAACTAATCCACAGTCCTGCAAAAAAATCTTACTCAGTTTAGTTGAAACAGTTTGAGAGATCAAACTTTGGGTTTCTGATATTTTGCCCACCTCCACAGCTGTCTACTGCTGTGACAGTTAACCATTTTTATGTCAAACATTAGTGAGATGACAGAAATGGACTGTAATTTGACAATTAATGGGTAAAAATTGTCATGTAGGTCATTTTAAGACATTTCAAGGCGTTCAGAATCAGCATCTGTTTCATTGCCAGGCAGGTTTGCACATATGTGGAATTCGACTTGCAGACGTGTTGCATAACAGGAAACACTGATGAGCAGAAAAATAGAAAAAGAAGTACGTCAAATAAGCAGTATGTGTTACAAGACAAATAAGAAGCAAGTGTTGCAAATCAAAGCTGTTACAAAAAGTGAGACCTTACATCTGATTATGGGAAGCTATAATCCTCTCCAGATGAATCAGCTATAAAATAACAATTAGTGGCATTCTTCATTCTAGCTTAACAACTGTGAAGCTTCGCTGCTTAAATGATAATAAACTAAAAAGATCTTTAAAGTTCTGGGTGGATGGAGGTGGATGAAGACATCACCTTGGAAACCGTGGCGGGCTTCTCTCATTACTCTCTGATGTTTTATGGATCAAATGATTAATCGAGAAGCGACCTGGCAGCTCATCAGCATCAGTGTAATCAGTCTCTCCCTGAGATGTGTGGATTTTCATGCGTGTGAGACGACGTCGGTTTGCTTCTTAAACTAGTAGGTGTGTGTACCTGGCCGTGAAGTCACAGCAGTAGTCGCTGGTGAGGCTGAGTGTGTGTCTGTGGAGGTGCAGATTCCATTCATGATACTCCGGGCCTGTACATGCAGCAGTATGCCATGCATGAAATGTAAGTAAAATATCCTCCAGGTGTTCGCATGCAGAGTTAGACATGGCACCGTTGTTGTGCTCGTGTGTGTGTCAAAGAGAGACTGAATCACTTCTTTTTTTTATGTGTGTGTCTGTGCTAATGCAGGCCAGTGTGTGTTTGTACGGAGTGCTCTGCGTGGGTGGTTGTGTGCACAGTACACTGCCTCTATTACCCCTCTGGATTTGGTTGTGTGTGTGAACATCCTGTGTGTATTCCACCTGTCTCTTGTCTTGTCCTATCTGTCTCTCTGTGTTTGCTTTGCTCCAGTCAACCAGAGCAGCCCTTTTACTTTTCCATTAGGCTGATAGCTCCACTGTGTGTGTGTGTGTGTGTGTGTGTGTGTGTGTGTGTGTGTGTGTGTGTGTGTGTGTGTGTGTGTGTGTGTGTGTGTGTGTGTGTGTGTGTGTGTATCCATGAGTGTGTGAGTGTTTGGGGTTCTTAAGGGGGTCAAAGTGACACTCCACGATAAGCAACTTTCTCCAGCGTTGGATTGCAAGTAGCATTAATATGGATGATGGGCCGTACCCAGCTTGTGTCTTTACACTGAGGGACATTTAATCTGTTTAAACAAACGCAGCAGCTGCACAGGTAGAGTGTTGTTTTCCATCACGTCTTCCTCTCGTTTTAAACAGCCGGGGCACTTAATAGTCCCTCCCTGCAGCCGCGAGGCAAACTTTATAACTCTAGTTTTAGTGAAATTTGTCAGAGGCACTGAGAAAAAGACTCCCAACAGACAGACAAAATTTCACGGATGTTGGCTTTATAAAACCAATTCAAAAACAGATCTGAAGTTTTAGGCACCTGCTGCTAGTTGTGTTGTTGCCGTTCAGGGCTAAAACTAATGATCATTTTCATCATCAACTATTCTGCAGTGCAAGTATCTTATAAATCTATTAAAGTGCTTAGTAATTATATGTTTCTAGTGTCCAAAGTGCTGACTCACAGTTCAAAACATCCACTAGTGCAAAACAGAAAATGCCCTCATTACATTCTTTACCTTGGTAAATTACGTACTTGATGATTTAAAATTGTCGTCGATGAAGTTATCTGCCAAGTGATTGGGTCTCTCAACCTCTAAAATGTCATGATCACATCTGCAGTAGCCCCTAGTGTTTCTTTAGCTCACCTTTTTAATTTCATTGAGATAGTTGAACTTAATGTTGCAGTGAGGAGCATGTCTAGGAGCAGCGGCCGGATTTGTAATTTGAAAACTTCCCAGCAACTTAATCAAACTGACAAAACGGTGGATATTTATATGCGTCCCACACTCCAGCCAGACCTCGGTCCCGCCGCCCCCTCTCACTGGTCTCGGATAGTTCCCTGCATCCGACATTAAACCTCACAAAGCTGCATGTTGTTGTGTCATCGCTGCACTGTGAGGTGCATTCAGAACCTCCAGTCCAGTCGCTCTGAGCCTGCCAGACTGAGCAGGACTCCCATTCCCATGGCACCTAATTCAAAAGCCCACTTCTGAATAATCTGAAAGACAGTGTCTCTGCCAGAAGAATTAGTTCTTGAGCTCTGTCACACACCAGTGATACTGCAGCTCGTGAGATCAAAGCGCTCACCAAATAGCATTTCTACTATTATCGACTGTAAAGTCCCTTATTTGGAAGAATGTGTCTCTTGTTGGAGAGTTTACGCCAATTTAAAGTCACTTCTTGGACACAGTATCAGTGCCTCTGAGCTATCACAGTGCGGAGAATGAAGGCTGCTGTTTCTGACAAATATCTTGTGAGCTTTTTTAATATTGCAGTAGGAAAAAAAATGACACGTCTCCAGAGGTCAAAAGCAAACCTTTGTACAAAATGTTCCTCATATCTTTGATCAGAGATTTCACGCAGCATCAGTGGGAAGGATTCTGTCTTTTATCAGTTTACACAGTGACTCTGAGTGTTCTTGAGTGTTTCTCAGGTTTACTGAACTCGTCTACAACGACCTACAGGGTAAAAGGCACGAGCTGAGACTTGAACTGAGCTGTAACTTACCTCCCCATCAAAAACCTTGTTTTGGTACTTTTAAAACAGACTCTTAAAGTAATCCCTAGAAAAGTCTAGTCATTTGGATCATTTTTTTAATCTTTTAAGGAGTTTTTGCAATGAAGGCCAGCGGTCTTTTATAAAACCTTTTCATATTGCTGGCCTCTTACAGCTGGAATTTAAAAATGCATTTCTGTTAATTCTAATTCTTTTATATTACTACGCAGGAGTGATCTGATGGACTGACAGTGAATTTCTCCCTCATTTCTTCTCCTATACTCTCTCTGTAAAGTGTGTAGAATGACAGGAAACGTTTGGAGACTCCCAGCAGCTGAACTCTGTACAAACCCACGTATGTGTAAAGCACATTGTTGTGCACAGGAGGATAATGTTGCATCGGGATGCCCCATTAAAGTCTTCCTTATTGGACGGACCTCACAGGGTTTCTCCCTGGCAGCTCTTTAGAAGCCAGCGTCTCACTGTAGAGTCTACTTTTCCTGCTAATCAGCGGCGTGCGAGAGGAGATAAATGACAGACAGATGAGGGTGGCGCCGAACTGCAGGAAAAACCAACAGAAATAGACTTTATTAGTAAAGTTATCTGTGTGAGCAAAGCTGCAGACGGGCGGTAATTGGATTTATCAAAGTCTAAAACAGTGTGACTGCTTTGTTTTTCTCTCAGATACGATATGTTACATGCACTTCCAAGTCAAGTTCAACCTGTGCTACATACCTCTTCCAAACAAAAATATCTTTAAATTAATATGAAATATATTCTGCTTCTCAAGAGAAATGAGAAGAATGACACTGAACGCTGCTGAAATGGAACTCAGCTCTCATCCAAAGGTGCATCAGAGGTTCAAACTGCAGGTATTTCAGAGTGGATTCTGTGCAGCCAGAGGTTTGGATTATTCTCCTGCTGGACTGTAGAGTGACTTCTTCTTCCAGTGAACTAAAGAAGGGAAAGAAGCGCACATGAACTGGCTCAGGAGGGATTCTGGCAAGTCCAGAAGTCTTGAGTGAACCTTACAGTCTCTGTTATCTGCAGCTTAAGGCGTTCAGCTTCTGCCTGTCCGTGCATGTCTCAAACTTCAGCTTTATCGATACATCTGTCTCTCAACGTGGGCAGCAGGACTTCACTGGCTCCGAGCGTTTTTGCTGTTTTTAAGCAGAAAGTGTTAGAAAGACGGTTCAGCTGCAGACCACAGTGTCTGTGATGGAGCAAGTGATGATATTACATTAAAGCTGTAGAGTATGTTTTGTGTTAGACCTGTCATTTAGTGGGTGGATTCCAGTCTCTGTTCTTCAGGACTAGATCCCACCCTGCTGGAATAAGACACAACACTGTTGTCAGCTCCCTCAGGAACACACACTCACACAGACCAGCAGCTACATATGTGTCATCTTTACAGTAAAATCGCTACTCACAGCTTTACTCATAATACTGATTACATGTGTTAACGTTCCTGCTGTTGTGTAACCACATCACAGTCATCGAGCCTGCAGACCCGTGGCGGTGAAACCACTTGAGGCCTCAGCGGCTCGATATGTTTATAATGCCAAAATACAATGTAATTTCAGCCAGCGCACAGATCCATTATTGCTAACTAACTAAATGCAGTTCCACAGAGCAAACACTGAATCGATAAAAGGCTTAAATTAACCCGGGGATCCCTGGGTGCTGAATCCTTTACAGATATACAGTTTTTAGTTTGAAGTCTTGACTGTGTGTCATTTTGTTTGCTCCTTTACATAAGGATAAGTTCTGACAGGCGCTCCACTGATTTGGGGTGTCAATAGAGATACCAAAGAAGAAGTTGTGTCATTGTAGATGGTACTGTTAACTGAAAACACTCCTTTGAACATGGAAAATGTGTCACAGTCACTTTGGGGTTACACAGCTTCGTAGCTGGGAGTCCCAGGAGAGAGATGGTGTTGTTCTGGTGGAGCAGCTCCACAGATGTGTGCAGGCGGACCAGTGCCTTGCTCAAGGGACCAAGTAACAGAACATGTTACTGTCTGACAATGTGGCTGCTCCAAAGAGAAATGTAAGGAGCTACTTGCAGTACACTGAATAATTGTCTTTTTTTAAAAAACAGTTTTTAGCTGTAATTTGTAAAAAAATGATTTATTTTCATTTTAAAGGTTTTTGCAATCTTGTTAAATTATTGATATTTAGCAAAAGCACAGAGAATAAGTAGAAATTCACGTTGACCAATAAACATCGTCTGCATCGAAAATCTGTGTTTTTACAAATCATAACGTCCTTTCAATGTTACATCATTTTTGCTGCGTTTAAATCTGCAAAAATATTGTTGTTTTACAGATATTTATTGTAATTTTAAAAGAAAAATTGTGTATTTTCCGGACTGAACAACAATTATCAATTTATTCAAGTTTTTTTTTTTTTTTTTTTTTTTACAGAATTTTGCGGTAAAATCGCAGACAAAAATATAAATTCACATGTTAACTAAAAATGAAAAAAATAGGCCAAAGCTGTAAATAATGTCCACATTAAAAATCAGTATTTTTGCCAATGGTAATTAATCTTCAACATTGTGTGACCATAACATTACACAGTTTTGCTATGTTTAAATTGGCCAAAAAAATGCTGTTATTTTTTAAAATCATATTTACAGTCTTGAACTTTATTCAGTATTCCACGGTTTTTAATAGATTTTAAATAGATTTTTCTTTACAGTGTAGTAACCTAGCATCACTGCCGAACAGAGCAATATTTTTTGGGGTTTTAGGTTAAATAAAAGAACCTTGTTTCACTCGAGCACATCCACTGTCTGTATTGCATTTTGCAGTTTGCAGCTACTTCTGGATGCTTTGCCAGAGTTTAAACTAACAGTGCAGGTCTGTACTTCATGGTGGTTGTTGGTTTGCCAGCATTCATAAAACTCACCAAAGCTCTCTTTTTTTTTTCTAAAGATACTTTCCAACTTTCTAGCTGTAATCCTGATATCTAAAACCTACTGGAGCATTCACTACACCAACAACTGCTCTTTTTTTGAGACTCTGCGCTTGATCCTGCTGGTGTCCAGGGCTGCTTCTGAATTCACTTCTGTTTTACTGGACAGTGCACTACATTTACTGTCTGCCTTTTGTCTGAATTTCGACTGTGTAAATGTGTCCGTTAGGGATGCACATTAAATATTTCACAAAGGATAGAAATAAGTTGTGTTCACAGCATGTGAACATTCTGCTAACAGTCCCACAATGCCATGTTCTGCATTTTATAGAGAGCTGACAGTCATGATACAATATTATGATAAAAGAGTTTCTGAAACCTCACTGTATTGATCATTACTGAGATCCTTTTACATGTAGAGTGGTAGATGAGTAAAGAAGGGCTTATTTCAGACAGCTCAGGGCTTATGGGAAATGGTGTTCATTAAAAAGCTGCTATAAACATGTAGTGGAAAACATGAAAAAACTGAATGAGCCACACAGCACCCTGCTGAGAAAGGCTGTTTCATGCCTCTATTTTTAGTTATTAGCACTGTTGCAAATGTGTGAGGGATTTCAATGAGATTTTCTGCTTTTCACAACTTGGAAACTCCAGTTTCACTGTATAGCTGTTTGTGTTTGTCCAAATATGTGAGCTAACCTGCCCAACTGGATAACACTGGAGTAGAATAACAGTCTTATCTCCCTGTTACCCCTTAACATTTGAGTGACTCTGTGTAGAAAACAAGAGTAGTGCTCCTCCTTTGTTTTCATGTTTAATACATGGATTATTAACTGCTGAGGATGATGACTGGCTGCCTGGGACCTGTTAGCTTTGGATTCTGTCTCTCAGCATTACATCACATACGCTGATCAGCCACAACAATAAAACCACTGACAGGTAAAGTGAATAACATTGATCCAGTCCATTTAGGGTTGGGTTCTGGGATTAGTATGGATGTGACACCTACCAAATGCCTAAACATTGTTGCAGACCAAACACACCCTGCTATGACAAAACACCACAAAAACTGCTCAAAGAACAGCTCGAGCAACGAGATCAAAAGCCTAAGATGTCGACCCATTCTCCAAACTTCCTAGATTCTAATCAGATTGAGCATCCATGTAATACAAACACCCCACCCCTCTACCAACATGACCCAAAGGTTCTCCTGCCAACATCCTGGTACCAGACGCCAGGACATCTCCAGAGGTCCTGTGTGTATGGCCTTACTGGTACAAGGAGACCTACATAATATTCGGCAGGTGGTTTAAATGTTGTGGCTAATCGGTGTATGTAGCCCTCAAATGCCGATTAGAGAGCTCTTTGTAGAATTCTGGCTTTAAAATGATAGTTTATTCAGCTGGAAGCAAAATTAAATTATAACAGTAGCCAGGGACAGCATTTTAGACCTCATGAGGCTAACGTTACCTTTATTATCCAGACAGCTGCAGTTGGAAAATATGACAATCACTGGCTCGAATTTGAAAACCTGCTTTTAGCTAAATCTGTCTGACTTTAATGACCAGATCCTTCCAAAAAAAAAAAAACTAAACTATTTGGAGATAAATCAGCTGCTGCCATTCTGGATCTGTGCAGTCTAAGAACCGAAACACATGATATGTGAAGTGATAATAGATGAGTAGTTTAACCAACAGACCAATTACTTACATTTATTTCCACTAAAAAGAACAAAGAAAATAAGCGATGATGGAAAGATGATGGAGAAAAAAATGATGACTGGGGGAAAAATATGGTTGAAAAATACCAGTAGCTACATCCAGAACAGGAGAATGGTGGGTTGTGTCGGGTTTGGCAGCTTTTATTTCCACCAGTCAGAAGGAGTTAGTCCTGATGAGCCAGCTGCAGGAGCCAATGACCGACTGACTGCAGTGAACTGATAGACAATTGTGCAGATATGAGGAGATAAAGACTGAATCGTGGCCAAAAAGGAAGACAAAAAGCTTACTTAATCGTGCCACTGAAGTAGAGCAGTTTATATCTGTTGGTATCAAACTGTTAGTCATCTGATCTGAGGCATGAGAACTCCAGGTTTTGTTTACTTCTGTTGTTGTGTGTTTTTTATCTTTTGTCTTACAAATCCTCTCAGTCATTAATGGGGTCTTTGTGGTTAAATACAACAGCATGTTGCATCTGTGCGTGTGCTCTAAACTGGATTATTTTTTCTTGTGATGATTTTCTTCCCTGGCAGATGACGAGCATTCATGGAAAAGTTGAAAGGAATGAGGATTTCCATTGTTCAAGGGACCAGCGATGAGACGGAGAGCTTTTCAAAGGGCTGTTTATATTACCATCGAGAGAAAACACAGCAGCCCTCTTTTATTCAATTTGTCACTGAGAGGCAAACGACTGTAGCCGCGTCACAAAGCTGAAGCTGACGTCCTCATAACTTCACAGTCGGGTCAGCAGTAATCTGTGTTCCCGTTATCAGGCTCAGCTTTTTAAATAGGCCTGATAATGAGCGCAGGTGGTCACTTTGCTTTGCCTGCGACCTATCTGTGGCAAGGACATTTGAATAAAGAAAACAAATAATAAGTAATGCGCAGCCAATTGCAACATGTAATTTGGCTGCTGTACTTCCAGTGACTGTTATAATGCTTTAACGGAGGTGATGCACTCAGTTTAAGACGAACGTTGTGCATATGTGTTGAGAATATCAGAAATAGCAGAGACATGGACACCCTCAATTGTGAGCTTTTTGACTTTTCTTCTAACGTAGCTGCATGAAATAACTTTGAGGACTCGCTTGAATCTTATTTTTCTATTCAACCGCCTGAAGGACAGATTGCTGCAAATACATTACACCTGATGGCTAAAGTCATCCGGAGAAACATTTTCAAGTTGAAATAACTGTTTTTTTTTTTTTTTAAATCTTTGACATATTTAAAAATCCAAGCTCAGGGCAGGCACACAAAAGATAATATTTTTGCTCTGCCAGCTTTTCACAGATGCTCCATCTGCCCCGCTCTTGGCCTTTTGTTATTTACAAATCAAATATCTAATGAAACGCAGAGTGGATCGAAGTACATGTAAACGGCAATCCTGGCCAGTGGTCACCCACCTCGTCCTGACAGCCACAGATGTGTGTGGATCTGTCACATTTGGGTCACATGATGCTGATTCTGATGTTGTGTATCGACTTCAACCTCAAACACGGTGCAGATCTTTGTTTACTCCTGTCTGAACTGTACTTTTTTTGTGTTTTTGGCCACATTCGGAAAATGAATATAACACTAATCTCATGGAAATTCATGCCACACTGTAAAATTAAATTCAATGCAAGAAATTGGATTCTTTAATATTTACCAGTTGTAGTTTTACAAGAATTTTGCGAATATTCTGGAATAACTACTATTTGTCAAAGGTAATTGTGAAATATTGCCCAAAGCTTTCTTCTCTGTAAATAATCATTCAGTGGATTTTGTAGAGAAAAGAGGAGGAACCAGGACCAGGCTGTTGGATGTGTTTTATGTAGTGCCTTTCACATAAACACAGCAAAGCTCCTCCTCTGCTGAAAGTGATTTTTTTTTCAGAGTGAAAGAAATGTCCAAATAATGTCTGGTCATCTGCCAGAGCAGTGGGTAGATAGATTTTTAACAGTGGTTTGTGGGAGGTGTTAATTTCTCTCTGTGCATCACATCACAGCCAGTCAATAATCACCTGCTATTTGTTGTAGCTTTTCTCAGTGAAATCCTCCCAAAAGCAGTAACAGTTCTGTTACTATTTGTGCTGCACTTTGGCTTTTGGATGTCACATCAATTGATTGTTGTGGTTTAATCTGCATTTTCTTCATGCTTGTACTGTCTTACTGGTGTCCTCGGGATTTCCTATCAGCCTGTCAGAACGAATCAACCAGGCGTTCTGTCTTGTCGTGTCATCTTTATGCACCGGTTGTTGGTGGGTGCACAGGGCTAAGAAGATATAGATATGACCAATTTCTCCACTAGCAGCGGCCTTATTAGACGAGAAAGCCATAGTGTTTTGTGTGAGTACAAGTTTCGCTCAACTGGAACAACAAAGGTAAATTCCAGCACTTTGTCCAGAGTGCTGTCACTGCTGATTCTTGTAGCCTCTCCACCCTCGTAGCCCTGTCAGATGGGCCGCTGCAGGACCCAAATGAACCGAGCCCTACACAGTAACACTCATAAAAAGGTCCAGATTCCACAGTTAAGATTGTAATCTTGTTGGCCAATGCTAGTAAAGAAGAAGCTTGTAAAGTGTCTTTTTACAATATGTCGAAATGGGAAGCAGAGATGCTGACTTGGCTCTACCGGCATCCTGCATCTGCTTTAAAATGAGGAAGAACTGGGCTCGGTAACTGAAGGAACAGCAATCAGAAAGATTCCTGTATTTAGAGGTTCATATGTTAGTGTATGAAGAGTCATGACACTGTGGACGGGAGTGAGTGAAATGAATAGTCAGAGAGATTTAGTGTGTTCTTTTAACGCACAAACCATTCTCCTCTCAGGGACACGTCAGCGGACTTTTGTGTTTGTGTCTCCGGCTGTCTCGTGTTTATACACCGGCTTATTACACAGTTTGGCATCTCAGAAAATACTCTTCGAGTCAAGTTGTGGTGTCAAACCTGGATAGCTCACCAGAAACACTGAAAAGGTAGCTTGAAAGTGGAATGAATAGTTGTCTGTTCAAGTGGTTGAAATTCTGAAGAAAAAAAGTCTGAAAATTGCATCATTTAAAAAAAAAAGCCGCCTGAGACAGCGCAGCCAGTCTGTTGTTAAAAAACAGACTGCTACTGTATGGCATATTCCTCTGCTGACACAAACTTTGGTTGGCGGTCCTGTAAAAATAGACTCATTTACCATAATGGTCAAGTTCGCTTCTGTTTTAACATAAACCCTCCATTTTAACACAAACTCAGTCCAAAGCTCCTGTCAGCAGAGGTTTATGTGTAACGGCGTGTCCTAAACGGCAGACTGACTCTGCTGCCTCAGGACTGTGCAGCCGGTGCTCAGTGTAATTGTATGAGTTCATGTGCGGTGATTTATGGTCGGAAATTCTTTGTCGCTGCCATACCCATCGGTTCCAGTCAGGAATACCAGCGCTGCCAGTAGCTGAGTATCAGGCACTGAACGTGATTTTAAATTCCTCCCTGTACAAGAGCAGAATTGCGAGGACTGGATAAGACTTGTGTGTTTATCTGCTCTAATGTTTCTACCTACTTATTACCATCAGCAGTAACCTCGGCCTGCATTACTGCAATGGCAGAGGGAGATGATGACGGTTACATTACCTAAATATCTGTTCATGATACATCCGCTGTGCAGTAGTTCCCCACATCTGCTGTTGCACCATTTTCTGTACACGTGGTTGCTGCTATTTGCATTAATCTGTTTTTAAAAGTGTGTAGAAGAAAACGGAAGTACCTGACAATATTTAGATGCTGCAGACAGTTTAAAGTCGCATTTGTGTCACTGTGTCGGAAGAGCTGTGAAAAAAAAAAAGAGCAGGAATAATGAGGCACTTGGCATTTATTTCGCTTTCTTTAAAGACTGAATAACAACCAAAATATTTATCAGAGGTCGATGTGATGAGAACCTTTTTCAATGGAACTGGAGACCCTATTGTCAACCAATGCTTGAAGCAAACTGGCTATCTAATTGAAATCATACAAACTGTGACCAAATGTGTACATTTGTCATTTTATCCCATGAAATGTATGATAGCAGACTTAAAATGAGAGGCCTTCTTTTGTCTACCTCAAGTTTCATTATTTGAACATTTCTAAAGTTTTGGAAATTAAAATTGCTGAAACTCCACAAAAAAAATCCAGTTTCTAGGGAAGAGTTGTTGTTAACCTTTGGCAAAGGTGCAGCAAATTTGCCGCAGAGTCATATTCTTATTTGCAAACTTGCTGTAGAATTTTAGCTTACATTGTGGAAATTGGCAAACAGTTGATTATGTGTGATTTGCATAAGAAAACATGACCTTTCTTCCAAAGGTTGACTACAGCTGTGTGCCAGAAACCTAGAAAAACTATGAATGATAGCATTATTGCAAGAAATGCTGCCTATTACTAACTTGTTACCAGAGGGTTTCTACAAGTGTAGTGCTACTGGCGAGTTGTGGTGGCAAACCACTACTGAACATCTTTCCCAGGCAAAACAAAATTCTGTCCACGTTTGCCACTACACTGGCAAACTCATTATATTATTATATGTCTTTACTGCAGATCTGCCACAAACATTCTGCTTTTTGGAGGGCAGCTGTCCTTGTCCGTCTGTACTTGTGGAAATGGGAGGCTTGTCAAGCTGAGCAGTAATGCTAAATAAAGGAAATGAAACTTAACAGTCATTTGTGGAGATACAACCTCCACAAATGACCACAATTTCAGATTTTACTGTTTCAGCAGTCAGAGCTCTCCCTTTATGGAGCGGATATTATTTATCACTGGAAACATGCTCAAATAGACGAATTTGATTGTCAGTCTGTGTGTGTGTTGAGTGTGTTTGTTCCCCCTGACTCAGGCCCTATTTCAGTTTTCTTCCAACAAGCCATATGGTAATTCATTCATTTCCCTCCTTCTTTCCACATTTCTTTTCTCCCCTGGTTATTTGCCTTCTCTGTGTTTATGTCTTCTCACAAATGCATTTTTCTCTGTTGCAATGCGCGCTTGCTTTCTCGTGCTATTTGTTTGAGATTTTTTATTCAGTTTGTTTGTTCGTTTGAAGTAGGCCAGAAATTTAGTCGGTCACCCAGGGAGCCAATTAGACAGCACAGTATTTCTGCCATGCACAGGCCCACCAGAAGCACGTCATGACCCACATTGGGGCCGAAACCCACAGTTTTAGAAACCAGACATATAAAGAAAGTAACGAAATATCCTGAGCTCCAAGGCCAGCAGGCATTGTGCTGTTTTCTGTCTCTATGCCTTACAAGGTAAGTTTGATTTATCTGTGTCTCAGCCTGGTGGGGGCGGAGCAGATGTGATTGTGTCAGACCCCATCAAGACGGGCTAAGAATAGCAAACGCTATCTAACACCTTAGCTAGGATTGGTTTGAAATGGGTTGTTTCATGCCTTCTCTGCTGCGTGTTCTTGTGCTCTAACGTCATGTTGGAGATGAAGCCAGGTCTGCTGCTGACATACACTTTACAGATGCAGGTAGAAGTAGCTGAAGCCAGGCTTCGGCAGGGAGCTCAACTGCTTGATACTACTTGGTATCTTCTTTGTGAGACATAAAGTTGTGCGTCTGTGTTGCCCTCTGTGTTTGTGGGTTCATGGACTGTTTCTGTATAACAACACAACCTGCTGCCTCTCAGCTTTGTTCCTGACACACTCTGCCTCACCTGTCTGCCTCCTTCTCCTCCCTACTGCCACTCTTCCCTCTGCTGTTGTCCATTAACGACACGGACACTGCAGATTGTGTGATATCCTCGCAGGTCGGAGTTCACAGTCTCACCCTGCCAGTGAATTATTGACCCAACAATGTGTAACTACAGCAGCACGAGGATCTGTAGCCATGACCAGCCAGCGGCAGCAGCGTCTGCATGCACGGCTCCTGGCAGCTGACTGATTAAAATGTATGAATACAGTAAATGTAATTACACTTTCAAAACTATAATTGCAGAATTGAGATAAATTGTGGTAACGGAGAGTTTGTTTTCTGGCTGGACTGAAGTTGGCGTGTTTTTGTTTCTGTTGTTGGCAGATTACTGAGCTCTCGCTCGGTATTACTCACAGCTCTCACACAGTAGCAACGACAAATGAAATCAAACTTAGTTACCGCTGTGCAGTTGGAGCTTGGTGCTGAAAGCAAATGCCTCTGTAGTCGCTGTGACTGGGCATGGTCAGTGGATAGTTCAATTTGAAGCTGAACTTTAAGGCAGGAGCAGATTGTTGACTCCTCCTGTATGGCCAAAGCACCGTATCGTCTGACGGAATGGATTTTTCCTAGAATTAAGCACAAGTAAGAAAGCATTATGTCTACAAGGTGAATAAACCACAGACATGTGGCTCACAGGACATATTAGAAATACAACAGTGGTGACCAGTTGCTTGGTGATGGTATTTTGTGGTGTGTTGAAAAAGCCCTGTTGAAATTTTAATCAGTTCTATGCTCTCCGAAGAGATCCAAGCCAATGCAAAGCAGCTCTGTTGTCATAAACCCACATGTTTAAATCAGACTTCTTCTATGTCACACCTTATTTGTTGTGACACATTATGACCCTTTAGTTGGATTGTGTTCAGCTCAAATTTCTAATGATACGATCTTGGAAAAACATGTTGTGAAACCACATAAGATTTAATGAACTAAGTAAAGAATAATACAGCTTGTCACAGAATCAGCAGCTTTTTCTTTTCATCTAAAATACTACAAAGATGAATTTGCTGTTTACATGTCACAGATGCAATGTAATGATAAGATCCCTTCCAAAAGCCTTTCAAATTGGTCAAAATTTATCATGGCTGAACCAAACTGTGAACAACACACCCTGAAGCCAGAACACCACCCCAGACTGTCAGAGCAGTTCATAAAAATGGCTTGATAAGAGTCTGTAATATGTCACTGTCTGGTTACTGAAAGTATAGGTCATAACTCAAAATGAGGCGTGTGCCTTTCCCGAGGGAGAGCCACATGATAAGAGTAGCAATTTGTTTCAAAAGGCCTGTATCCCATTACAAAAAGAAGAGTCTTTTGTGTGCCAGAAAAGCTACGGAACAAGAGCTGGAGTGTGTAATTAGGCTTCATTAAAAGTCTTACATCTGCTCCCCGTCTGTAACTCCAGCCTGTTGAACACGTCTGTGAAGTTTTTATGTAATAGAAGCTGAGTTGGTGTTATGATCCTGCCGTGTAAAGGCCGTGTGCTCGCTGTTTGCCCCATGCATACTTCAAATAGGACTCATCTGGACCAGATGTGTCAATGACACACAAAAAGGAGGCTAGGAAACTAGTACTTACAAAAAAAACATCTGAATTCCTCTGGATACTTTATAATGCAGGCTTAAAATTTAAAGGGACAATTCACCAAATGTGACTTTTTGTTTTCACTTGCAAATCACCTCACTGGAAGAACTGCTCAGCCCGTGAACAGTCAATGATGTCATGGTGATATTATCAAGACTTGTTTGTCTCACGTTCGAACAAGCGTTTAACATCCGTAACTACATGACGAGAGCAAAAATCAAGCCCTTGCGCTACAGTTAGAGGTGGTCAGGTGGTCCATCTGAATCACAATTCTTCCTGTAGTTTATTTGAATTTCTGTAATAATCATAATAATAATAATTTGTCATGAACGTTTTTCATGTCTCTGACTGTAAGTTGTGATTAGTGTCTTTGAGGCTTCCTACTTCTTGCAGGTTCTCCTACCTGCTAGTTCATGTTCTTCATCTGCCATGCTTTCCTCTGTTTACAAATTGCAGTGTGCACAATGAGTGTCATTCTGCTGCCTCTCCAGTCTTTTGTCCTGCAGTTGGACTTCAACTCCACCATCTTGGACTGCAAGTGGTGACAGAAGTCAGCTGTCTCATCCAGGGTGATCTTTGTGGCATTTCTTACCTTGCAGCCTCACGGTTCGTGTTTACAGGGTCTATCATGTCAGTGCTTCTCATTCATTGTCATGCAAATGCCCCTACATGGCATTTTACTACTATTGTGGTGCATTTCGAGGGGGGGGGCATCTCGTTTCCCGCCTTTCACTTTCATAAAGTTGAGGTCGTGGCAACGTTTTGCAAATCAAATGCACCATTGGACACCTCTGTGAACTCCTGAAAAATGTTCATGCACTTAGGCTACTTAGGTTGACCTAAAATGAAGACAGATTCAGTAACTACATTGTGTCTCACCTCAAAAGCTGAAGCGTTCATCTAATCAAGTGCAGCCAGTGTCTGTGCGGCTGTCGGAGGATGAAGCCTGTATTGGTTTCCAGTTGTAGAGCCCCTGTCAGTCATCCCCTGTGACACTGGCTAGTTGTACGCCCATCAAATGTCTAAGTCTGGGAAGCTGCGCGGCCTCTCGCATCCAAAAACACCCCTGTGGACGTGCGCCATCAGCGAGGTCAACATAGCGGGGATTGAAACAGGTTCTAATCGGAATGTTACTCGAGCTCACAGCAGATCAGAATAGGAACTACTGTCACCAGCTGCAGTCCAGAACAGTGGAGCTGGTTTCTGTCTGTGGTTTGAGAGACTCACTTTAGAGGCAGCTGAAAAACATCAAGGACCACCACAACTGCCTCCTGGCTCTATGGCACCCTTAATGTGATCTCTATGTCCCCCTGAAAAGCAGTCATATGCCACATGAGAATAATCTACGACATAAGATCATCAGATCCCCTCTCTGCTTCTGATAACTACTTTCCATAACAAGGACTCGTGTGCACAGAACAAGAGTTCTATTTGCACATTTCTACGTTTGGTCTTGAATCTACACAAGATCATTTTGCAGCAGAGCTACCAGACAGTATAGTCCTGTAGTGGAAACTGATGTTGCTTCAGTCCAGTTTAAACAAACACACACATTACACACTACCCCTGCTCACATCCATATGGGATTCTCAACAACACACCTTCCCCCGCTGACTTACAGAAAACTTTTCTCCTTGTATGGGAAAGAAAATATTTATAGACTTAAAGCTCCTTCTTGTTCCAACCAAACACACACACATACCGACACACTCCGAGGTATGAGGTAACTTGCTGTGCTGCGATTTCACTAGCTATTAGTACTTAAACACTGATGGCCTCTGGAGATGTTACTGTAAATTCATCCAAAGCTGTTAGCAGTTTTGACCTTTCTGCCTTTTTTTTTTTTTTTAAGAGCAAAACTCTACACTATATGTCCCATTATATTCTCTTTAAGAAACACCCGGAGCTGCAATTTTCACAAATGACAACCCTTTCTGTGTCATAAAGAACGTAATGAAAGCACTTTCCAACATGCAGATTGTCTTAAAGCATGTCAAGACCTTTTCGGTGGCAGTAATCACAGACCGCCAGATCTGGTTGAGGAGGGACAATCAATTACTGTTAGCGGGGAGGAGGAGGAGGCATCAAAGGAGGCAGGGAGGAAGAGGGGGTGAAGGGAAAGAAAAGAGAGGAAGCAAGTGGTTGATGAAAGAGTTTGTACAACTGAATTGGGGATTTTACCATCCCCACCCGCTGCACCCCTCCACCCTGACCTACTTTTTTCCCCTCTGCTGACACACACACACACACACACACACACACACACACACACACACACACACACACACACACACACACACCGATGATTCAGCATTTCACTCCATCTCCCTCCCTCTTCATCTTTCACCCTCGACACTTCTCTCCTTCTCCTGCTCGCTTTGTCTTGTTTTGCATTCCGCCTTTCGAAGCTCCAGCAGTGCAGCGCCTCTTTTCTGAAAATTTAATCTGAACTTGCGCATTATCCGTAGTCATTTGTTCGAATTAATTCTCAAACTGACTAACAGCAGGGGAACAAGCAGCTTTCACAATGCTGAATAATCATTCGCCACCACGTAAAGATCTGACATTTTGAAAAGATTTCAAGATTTGGAAGTGAACATTTTGTTGTTGCACTGATGATTGCCAGTTCTTCGCTGTATCGTGACAACAGATGAGGGTGTTGTGACTTGTTGAGGGCATCTTTAAATCCAGGTTGACGGATGGAAACCTCTGGTGACCCAGTGGGTTGGGTGTCCGATCACTCTTCCCATCTCCTTCAGTTGTTTCCCTCCTTTGTGTCTTCTTGTTTCTCACCCTCACCAAACTCTTCACTGCTTCTGTCAACAACTGTGAATCAGCTCTCCGGCTTTCTTTGACACCTTCTTTCTCACCTTTTATTTCACTCTTTTCATGTCCGCTGCAGTCCGGGACAGCAACACAGAAGGTCCTGTCTCTGACCTCGCTCACTCAACATGAAAAGACTGAGTGTGTGTGTGTGTCTTAAAAAGGCATTAATACAGGCCTGCAACAATAGATGTAAAGGACACCATGGCACCATGAACATGAGCTCTGGTTATTGTTAAACCATCACTGACAGACTGGGAGGGAGATGAGTTGGTTGTCCTGGGCAACGCTGTTTGGTAAACTGGCCTTTCTCCTTTCATCAGTCAATGACGGATGCCTACTTTCAGTAATCCACTTCCACAGCCTCCTCCTGTATTAGCATTTAGTCATGATGTCTGTATTAATATATTGATTTTCATTAATGTTGCCTGTCTCTGACTCTGTTGGAGTTTTGTGAGCTCAGAGATGATCAGCATCAGACCACACTGCCAATATGAAATGATTAAATGTTATTTAGGTGATTTTTTTAAATCACGTTTTTTCCTCTTTCATTTAATAAACTGAAAAATGTAGCGTCCAAGCACAATTGAAGTCAAACCAGCCGTGATATAATCCTAAAGCCATGTTGGCCAATGCAAAGCCTGAAAAAAGCTGTATATGATTCTCTGTTCTAGAAGTGTACATTTAGGTATAAACATGTAAAAAGTCTTTGCAAAGTTAGAACTGTCACTGTTTCGCCATGTCTACCATTGCACAAAATTGCTTCATTCAAACAAAGCAGACAACGCTGCACACTCTGACAAAGAGCTGAGCGATGTAACTGAAAGAATCATAACGATAAAATGTTTCACGCCAGCTGATAATCATCAGTCATTTTAAAAACTTATCTTTAATAAAGACTAGCAAAAAAGAACCACATTAATTTGAATGTAACCACTTGTAACTTTTTTATCAACTTAATGAGGCGATAAATGTAATGCTAACACTATAATGAAAAAAGATGCACATTTATATACCTTTACTCACAAATAAAAATAGATAAGGATAAAAGCAATTACCTCATTTTGATGCACATTAGTTACAGAAAAGTAAACAAAACCTGCGCTGAGGTTAAGGGTGAAGTGGCTAGTAGGATGAGGTGTCACTGGATGGAAACTAGGAATCAGCATCCGTGTTCACAGCTAATCTGTCACCCTCAGTGGGAGTGGGAGTCACTGAGGCAGAGGTGATGGGAAACACAAGGCCACAGGTGTTTTTTTTTTTTTACCTGCGAAGCCGACTCTGTCAGCCACAGCATCCACCAGGAGAGGTCTGTGGATACAGACGGGAGGAGCAGCGGTCTGACACACCTCGGGAGACCTGCACAGAATCCAAGGGGAGAGCAGCAGAGGGTAAAGAAGCTCCATTATCAAGATATGACAGGCTGTTATGAGCCAGGAAGGGAACATACATGAGGTTTGTTTATGCAACCAAACTTTGAGGGTTTTTTTTTATGTGCTTTCATAAAGATTTGCTCCTGATGCATTTAAGTGAAACCATCAGACATTCTATTGACCAGCTTTCCTATTGATATCAATTAAGTTTCTAGCATTAGTACATCTCCCTGTCATTTAGCGCCAGTCCTGCTCTGGCATCAAAAGCAAAAGAGTGTTTCTCCTGTCTACACGTCAGTACTGCAAATAGCCTATAACCTACAGCGATATCTGTATATAGACACATGCCATATCGAAGGATCTAGAAAAAAGGTTTAAAACATACTCGTGGACAACCCCAAAACATATCAAACTTACTATTACGGACGACAAAGAAAACCTGTGACTCCCTCCAGGAGGCAAGGAGGAAATATTTGGCATTGTTGCATGAGAAAGCATTTAAACAATAAATCACTTTTTGAAATAGCTGCAACAAATTGTTTCCGCTTTAGTGGGGAAAAACACTTTTCTTGTGCTGAACAGTAGCCAGTAGTCTTCCTACTTTCCTCTCCAGCGTCGCTGAGCTGCAGCTGTGGAAAATCACTGCAGCAGGCAACTCAAATGCTTAAAACTCCCCCAGGGGAAGATGTTCCACTTGGTGGACATTTTCTCAGCACCGTAGGTGTGCTGGTACTTTGTATTGTTATGAATGACATTACTTCGGACAGTGCAGAACTGTGCTTCTTTTCAGTAAATACCGAATGTGGGAGCAACATGTGAACAGTAGACGATGTTGGTCTTTTAATCGTCCCTAAATGATGCGGCTGTGATTTGGTAGAAGTTTGTCTG
The DNA here is from genome assembly GCF_022539595.1 of Amphiprion ocellaris. Lineage (NCBI taxonomy): Eukaryota > Metazoa > Chordata > Actinopteri > Pomacentridae > Amphiprion > Amphiprion ocellaris. The sequence continues at coordinate 16,518,373 of NC_072766.1, forward strand.
TTGTTTCTGGAGGGCAAATTGAGAGGTTTCAGTCGATTCAGATGTCGCCCACTTTATCCAGTGTTAAACAAAAACCCAGGAACCAGTGGTGATTTCTTTGATTTTTGCTTTGTGTGTGTGTGTGGTTTGACTTTAGTTTGGAGATTGTGGGAATGTGTGTGTGCATCTTTCTTTGCATGTGTTTGTGTGTGTAGGATGCAGATGGGGTTTTGGGAAGGAGGCCAGAGCACACAATTGCTCCATTGAGCCGTCTTACACCCCCCGACTCTTTCTCACTTACACACACACTTACACACACACACACACACACACACACACACACACACACACACACACACACATATACACACACACCCTGGTGAGACTTGTCACAGTTTGCTCAGTTCAGTCTGAATTCAGAACCAAGTGAAGTCGAAAGGGCTTCGGGGTTGTCTGATATTACAAACAGCTCCCCTCTCCTCTCATTTGTTTATTGTTCTGTCTTCCCTTTTTCCTCTCTCGCTGCTTATCTGCCTCTCTCACAGATTGTTTGTTATTTCGAAGGGACGAAAGTTACGGCATTGTTTTAAAGCTACAAACAAACATAAGGCTCCTCCATGTGTTTAAAGCAGAGGATTCCTACAGCCGTGAATCAGCAGGAGTGTGTGTGTGTGTGTCTGACACACTTCTGATAGGTCTGCGATGTTTTGGATAACTTTCCCTCTCAGTCATGCCTTATTAAACGTCAGCGAGTTAGACAGAGGGAGAGCAGAGGCATTTTTTATCCAGTGGTGGTTCACTGAATAACTTCAAGCTTCTCTGTGTTAGAGCACTGAGTGGACGTTTGGGCAGATTAATATACCAATTCAGCGATTTATTCATCCATATATAAATCACAGGTTGATTTCCTCTACCTCTGTCTTCATCAGTGTCCTTCATGATTTGTTCTCAGTATTACTCAGTACAGTATTACATATTTCATTGTATCTGTATGGATGCTACACTAAGCTGCTGGATGACTCGTGCCATTCATTGTTATGGAGTATTATAGTTTTGTAAACAGTGTCATGCAGAAGAAAGCAATATATGTAAAAGCTATAATGCGATCATTTGATATTTTGACCAGCTCAACACTGTTTCTCCACCCTAATTTATGATGTCAGGCTACTTCTCTTTTAGTAAGACATCAATAGAAGGACCTGCTTCCTCCATCATCCACCTTCCTCCCTCAGTCACTCACCCTGTTGAACGTTATTTAGACAGTGCAAAGGCTGAAGATCTCCTAATGCAGCAACGGTAATCTGTCTTTAATGACAGCGAAAGGCTCTGAGGCTGCCCCCTAATAGCTCATCAAATGTTAGTCGATAAAAAGTTTTGATTGGTCAGTTGGTTGATGAGAATAAAAAGGGAAACTACACAGAATCAGTAATGGACGGATGTTATCATTTATCTGATTATTGGAGGAATATTGTATATGTTGACCAGGAAATCTAAAGTGTGGGATTGTTTTGAGAGGGGAAAGGATGAACCAGAGAAGGAGACATTCAGACTCTGCAGGAAATTATTGTCGTGACCTTCGCCAGCCTCAAACTCCGGCTTGTACCGGTAAGTTACTTAATGTCAGCCACTTACTGAGACTTTAAAAAGCCTAAATAAAAATGTCCTTTCATTGCCTTTACTAGTGTTACTGCAACTCACTCAAGGCTCATTTTTGAGGTTTTGTATTTTCTTGTTAAATGTACTTTTAAAAGCTTTTGTCAGGTTAAAAATATACACTGATCATCACTCTGGGGGTGTCCTCTGGTGTCTGGTAGCGCTACATTGGCAGTGCATCCTTTGTGTCTTGTGGGTTCTGAGGAGGGTTCTCCGTTGGTAAAGCTTGTTTTGGTGCAGCCTATGGATGCTAGGTCACTTTGGGATTTGGGGAGTTTAGAAGCCAAGTCAATGCCTTGCCTCTTTGTTGTGTTCCTTGAGCTGTTCCTGAGCAACGTTTGCAGTGTTTTGACATGGGAGGCTGTGCAACAATGTTTGGGTTGCATCCACATGAATGGCAGGACCCAAGGTTTCCCAGCAGAAGACCGGATTGTTACGAGATGTTCAGTGGTTTCATTGTTGCAACTGATTGAAGTATATCTAAAAGCTTTGGTCTCAGGCAGCCCTACCAAGAGAACTCAGGTTAGTGTGGCTTAGTAAATGTGGATAAACCTCCCACTGACTGACTGTTGCATCCTTACTCACCCTTCCTTGCCTCTGCTGTATCAATTTTCCTGTCACTCTTCGTCTTGTATGTCTTCCAAACACTTAGGTGAGAGCCATGTGCAAATTCTTCTGCTAGTTTTCCCTTCAGCATTGCTTTACAGGAGCAGTTAGGTAAATTTAAGCATTTACAGTTCAAGCGAAGTCACCAGCTGAGTTTCTTTGGCATGATGAAGACAAGGGGTTTTCACTTTATTTTATAGGCTTGAACCCAAATCATCCCGCATTAACTCAGACAAGATTTTAAAATGTGACTTTTTTTTTCTCTCCGGCTTTGTGCTTCTGCCGTAGGTGGTGCTGGGTGCTGCAGTACCTTGAGAAAATAACAAACTAGAATCCAAAATGTCAAGTTAGTTACTGAGGAAGAAAGCAGGAGCGTCACAAGAGATGAGGTGAGGGCTGCGATGTGGAGGCGGCGTGTGGAGGGGAGCGATGAGAGAGTCGAAGCAGAGACAGGAGGGAGAAGCCCTGCAGGGAGGCGAGTCGAGGAGGAGGGAGAGGAGATGCATTAAGATGAAATGAAGTTAGGAGAGGAGCGTTCGCAGGTGAAAAGTTCAGTCATGTGCAATTTGACAGTTTTATTCCAAAGTTTGCTGCCACGGAGGCACAAAAAGTCAGTTTCAGCAGGTTGAACGTGGAAACGGTATTGCTTGAAAGCTCTGCTGGGTGGCAAAACAAAACGACCGCAAACGCCTCGGCGCTCCATCTGCATCTTCCCTCCTCAGCCAACCTCACTCTCCCCCCTGTGTAATGACATCCCAGTTACTGCTGTTTTTTAAGGCTTGTTTTCAGCAACAAGCTTCTTTCACTGCTTTCATCTTTCATGTTGAACTGCTGCCAGAGGATGCTGTGTGTGTGTGTCTTATGTGTGTGTCTTTGTGTGTGTGTGTGGCCCGAGGACACGGAGTTGTGATTAAAGAGGAGAGAAAAAAAAATGTGACTTGTTCTAGATTCTTTCTTCTCGTGGATAAACAACTTGCAGCGTGAGCCGGAGAGGATCGCGTCACTACGAGGGAGACTGAATCAGGGATTTTAACACGGTCGCAGTGTGAACACATGAAGTCTCTCCTGGTGTCATGTGGACGAAGACGTCACGTTGTTGTGCTCAGTACGTGCCATATCCCCACTTTTGTTTCATTAGTGATTTAATGAGGGATTAAAGGACTGTACTGGAGATACGATACTAATTTTTGTTTTCCGACTTGTTTGATCTCCTCCAGCAAGCACAACACCTCTGGTTTTTTAGCGGTTGTCCATGTGATACTTACTCATTCACATCTAAGCACACTTCCTCTATAAACTCTTAAGTTTTCTTTCCTGCTGCTCTAATGTTCTATGTAACAAGAAGCAGTTTGGAAAATAGGACTTCTGTGGATTTTAAATCCTTAACCCAGCTTCAGCTTTTAAAGTTGCTTCTGTTACTCTTGGGTAACCTGTTTGTGCTTCTGAATGAGTTTCTGCGGATGCCAGCATGGCTGGAGACTCCCTGTTTTTCTACCAATAACCCAAACGTGCTATGACCACCTTGAGAAGTTCTGTGTACTAAATTCCCCCTGGAAAGTCAGTGTCGTAAACATTTATGGGAGGGAATTGCGTCCACATGACTTGATGGCGATACATAAGCGAGTTCATTCCCAGGTCAAGTCTGGGGTAGTTAACAGCAGTGTCACACCACATTATAATAAAATGAAAAAAAAAACTTTTCTTCCTCATTATGCTCCATCATAGACTGTGGTTGTGGCTGGATATAAATAAATTATTCGTTCTTATTAATGTTTTCTTCTCTGCCATAACTGCAGCTGACTCTTGCAGATTCTTTTTTGCTACAGATGTAGTTTGGTTGTAGTTTAAATTCACATTTCCATTATTTCACACAGTCAAGGCAGGTTAGCAGTAGATTTTAGTAGGTTTGGCTGATTGAGAGGAGGAGGTGTGATGCACAGGGTGATGTGAGGTACTTGTTAAAGAGATTAGTTTTCAAAGTGCAGTGATGGGAGACGGTTGGTGACTGTGAGGGGACAGTCACTCTTCAGATGTTCTTGATGTTTATCGGACTCGACAAGCAGGTTAAACTGGACTTCCATTCGTTTATAGTGATGGTAAAGAACAAAGACATATCTCACATGCACCTGGGGAAAAACCGGTTAGATTCCCTGCCGGACAGCCAGAGCTGCATGATATTTGTCTGATATTGCTTTGAGCTCCTGTGTGGATGTTTCTATTTCCACTCCTCAGGGAGGTCAAAGGTCAGGTTCAGCCGCTGAGCTTCATTCCTGGAGCAGATCTGGATTCAGTGTCTTGCTTAAGGACACCTCAGCAGGACAGATGCTGGCTGTCACAGGGACTTGAACCTCAGTTGTCCAGTTGAAGGACGTTTTCTCTAATCGGGAACAGCACTCGGTGCTGTACGCCAGCCTGTGGGTAAAAGCCTGCAACAGATGGCATATAACAATATCCCTCTCTGGGTTTGGATGGTATTAAGACATTGAACACATTAAATATGTCTCTAAAACTGCCATAGTTATCCAATCTGATGTTTGTTAAAGTCATCTCTCAAGCGAAAACATTTGCTGATCATCTACACTATCTTTTTTGCTGGAATCCTGAATATTTTATGGCTCTCTGGCATTTTTCTCTATTGTCTCTGTAACATTTTACCGACCGTGCAGTTATTCGATTAAATGAGAAAACAGCTAGCAGGTTAATCAATATTGCTGGAACTATAAAACCAGTGATGAAAAACAACAAAAAGTAATTTCAGATTGAATTTCAGTAATAACATCTTTGAGCGTCATATTGTTTCATCACCGTGTGCTGTTTTCCATCAGTACGTTTCATTGCTTCCCCTCCCTGCTGCTCTTCACAGCTGATGTCCTGCACTATGCTGCTGTTTTTTTTGGAGCGATTTTGTGATGAATTAAGCCTACAGAGCAAATCATATCGTTGGCACAACTTGTTGTATCACAGGCGGTGAAATGAAATGCAGTTTTGGCCTGAGTTTGAATGTGTTGCAGGAGAGTTTCTGTCAATGGCCGGTATAAAGATGCTCTCTTTATGCGTCGTTCACATGGATTAAGGAATAATGTGTGCTGTTGATGTGTGTATGCACACGTCATCCTAGGAATAACTGTTATGTGTGTGTGTTGGTGGTGAACTCTTGGCTCCTATCTGAGTTAATCTATCAGTGGATGTGATCAGATTACCGTGGATTATACCGACTATTAGAGACCATACCACAAGTACACACTCACACTCGTAGACACTCATTCAAGTGCACAAAGTGTTTGTGTATCTAGACTAACACACCGGGGCATGTGAACTCGCAAAGCCCCACATACTCAGATATGAAGTGACACTTGTGAACACACGCGTGCATGCTTGGTCTGATCTGTCGGGGCTTAAAGTCCATCCCATTATCAGAAAAGCAGGTGGGAGACCTCTGTTGTGCCCTGAGATCCTTTAGCTGGCAAAGAAAAAATATTTATTGAAGGTTTATTATGAGCTGCTTGTTTACAGCAGAAGTGAGTAAACCCCTGTGTAATATGTAACTGAATCTCCAAACCTTACTGTAGTTGCATTGCTTCCAAGTTGTTAAGTGGGACATTCGCTCTTATATATATTAACAGTTTAGATTTAATATATTGAAAATATAGACCCCACAGTAGGAACTAAATGTGACAGAAGTAATTACTGTGAGTGATTTTTTTCAATACTCAGTCCTCCTCGGTATGGTACATACCAGCACAGCAGAAATTTCTTTAGAGACGTTCTGGCATTTTTCAAAACATTTTTTTTTTAGTTGCTCTTTGCTGCCAGTGTTGTGTTGCTCTAACTTTCTCTTTAAAATATCCCAGAGGTGTTCTATTGGACGCAAGTCAGGACACAGACTTGGCCAGGTCATAGTTTTCCCTTTTTTGTTCTTTAGAAACTTTAATGTGATTTTGGCAGTGTGCTTTGGATTGTTGATGCTGGAATATTTCGCCTCTGCCAAGGTTCTGCAGACTGGGAATCATCTTGTCGGTCAGTATTTTGGGTATATCCACAGGCATTCATTGTGCCGTCGTCCATAAATGTCATCTCGATCTCCCCAGTAGTTTTTGCACTCAGGCAGGTGGATATTATCATACACCCACCTCTGTGCTTCACTGTGAGGGCTATGCATTCACTGTGGTACCGAAAATATTTATCTTGGTTTATCTGACCAAAGAATGTGCTCCCAATATTCGTCAGGATTCATTTCATGTTCTTTGGTAAAGGTTGTCTTTTTGACTGAGCTGACACAGAACCTTCGATTTCCACTCATAACCCTCGTGTCAAGTATGAAAAATTTGTCCATTTTCGGAGCTGGATTATGCATGTAGCACACTGTCTGGTGTCTTTTCAGGAGTACAACCACTGTGACTAATTAATGGCTCGTTCTATACTCCCTGATTACCATGGCAACTGTCCATTGGTTTTTAGGTGATCACTGATTTTCCATCTTCAAAGTCTCACAGTCAAATTTTTTCAGTTTCTCCAGCTATTCCTTTTCATGGGGAGACATGATGATAATATTTTCAATATTATCTTCATAGCACACTACTTTTCATTTTATAAATAATGCAGTTATGGAGAGCTGATGCAGTTTTGAACTGATTTACGTTGAATTTATATTACCTGGGGCTGTTCTCTATTCTGCTGTATACTGAGAGGAAAATCAATCTAAAATCTGAATTTCTTGTTTAAATGTACATAAATGACCAGTGTGTTCTAAACACATTCCACTGAACTGACTGACAGCATGTGGTTTTTCTGTTTTTATTTATACGCAGCACTCTCAGATCCCTCCACACATAATGGAAGCTAGAAAGGGCTGTTTTTTGATAATGAAATCGGCCCTGACAGTCTCAGTGTGTGTTCATTGTTCGTGGACTTCAGCTGCTTTGACGTACAGCGTGTACTTGTCACATTGTGAAAACGCTGCACATATCCTGCCAGGTACCATTTGCTCCTGTCACCCTGTGTTAAAGCATGACACAAAAAGCCCCCAAATTGTCCTTCTTTTCTTAACCAGTGTAAATTCTTCATTGCTCTGCGTGCAGTAAGATGCTTATTGCTGCCCTACATAAACCAACAACAAGGCACAGAGATAAACACACACCGCAGGGACACAGACACCCACGGGAGTTGTGAGGTGGCTCAAACTAGAAAAACAAACCGACCACCACAGGAGAAAAATCCTAAAAAGGTAGATTAAAGAAGAGGAAGACAACCGAACAAAAAGGAGCTAAGCCTCATGGACACTTAAAACTACCTCTTACATCTATATTTATAAAGAAATGAATTTAACATCATGTTCTCTCCGTAGAGCATTTATGAGATGTACTTCATCTGTTCTCTCACTGACTACAGAGCTGGACACAGACTGGCTTTTCCCCACGACTCAGATGTGTTCCTTTGTGTGTGTGTGTGTGTGTGTGTAGGTGTGTGTGTGTTCGAAATTCACTGTGTCTTTTTGTCTCTCTGTGTCATGACCATCTGTCAGATGGCAGACTAAGCAAAAAGCTGCCCAAGTGACACAATGGAAGATGGGAAGATGAAGTGAGAGACAAAAAAGCTGTGAAAGACAGAATGAAGTGAGAGACAGGAAGGTGGAGGGAGAGATGAAAAGAAGGAGAGAGATGCAGGCAGGAGAGACCACACGAAAAATGGAAATATATTTTGTGCTTGGCATGAATTCGATGACTAGATCGAAACATCTCTAGCACCTGTGCACTAAATGTGAAGCTATAGCCATTACATTGAACTAGGAATGGGAATGCTTCTGTCAGAAGACAACAAAGTCCCCTTCAAACAACTCTAAAGAAAGCTCACAATTAATAACACGTTATATCTCTCTTATGCACCACAAAAGTCTGACAAATCTCTCAAACCGAACAGAAATTTTAGTCGACATTCCAAATTTTGGGGTACTGCACTATACAGAAATTTTAAAAAAACAAACATTTTTTTTGCGGAATAGTTTGAATAATCTACTGTTATAGACGTTCATTGTTTTGTTAAATAACAGAAAATAACTAGTAAAATTAAAGAAAAGGGTTATTAATTTCCATGTTAACTGTAAAGAACATGCCAAAACTGTAAATGGAGTCTACTTCAAAAATCTCTGTATTTCGAATATGTAATTGATTCTTCATGTTTGACAATAACACTACACTGTTTTGCTGTATTTAAATCAGGTGAAAATACTACTATTTCACAGATGTCTGCCATTATTGTCACAGTTTTTAATGTTTTTGAACATTATAGTATTTTACCGGTTTTTGACCTTTTTTTCTGGCCCCACATTTTCACAGATTTCTTATTTATTCATTTTTTTACAGTGTATATGGAATGATGCAAACAGTATCTAAAACATTTGATGAAACCTGTCATCTTAAGTTAAAATATGACACTCTGAAACCTCATTCTGCTCTAATTAAGGGTTAGAAGAACGGTGACCCGGTCAGAAAGTGGAATAAGGTGTTATTTTTAGCTAGAAAAACTGCATTTTTAAGGGATTCACAGCTACTCAACACTAATACAATAATATTTAAGTACCTGGTAGTATGTGACACACTGAGTTGTGTGTTGTTTATGTGGCTATATCTTATGTGTACATTGATTTAATCAGTCTTGTTTGTGCTGAAGGGAAACAGATACGAGCTGGGACAACTTTCACCGAGAGGTTCTCAAAGCCGTTTGTATGATGTGAGTTTTAAAAATAGCTTTTCAGCATCTGCTCCCCACTTACCCTTTTAAATCGTGTTTCAATCAGCATTAGGTCATATTTATAGCAACCATTTGTTGATAAATCATGCGTTCTGCTCCTTAAAGCACCGCGTTGTTCTCATCAACTCCTAATGTTTTGTGTCTTGGTGCGATCTGTGATGGACTTCAGTTGCACATAAATCACAGAGGAGTTCAGGGGAAAGCATGCAGCACTAATGCACCTGGAGTGTTGTCTTTTTTCTCTCATTACTTTTCTCTGGTTCGCTCTTTTTTCCCGCCCTGTTTTTCCATTATTTTCTCAACTATCTTGCCCGATAGAAAATCAAATGATGAATTTCTGCAGTTAAAAACAGGTACATTGCTGCATCCATGAAATACACATCTTCCATTTACAAGCACAGCTGGGAAAACGACTTGCTGATCGTTTCCCGACACTCGCTCTTCATGGGAATCTTGAGGGTAAACATTCACACAAAGACATAGGGGCAGATTTCAAGAGAAAGTGGTGCGTCGCTTCGTCTCGACGGTCTCTCAAGACTCTCAGCGATAAACTGGCGGATATTCTTCAGGCTGTCAGCGGTATCCTTACATTTTTTGCTTGTCAAGAAATGCTCAGCCTGATATGTAGCACTTAAATTGTCGTCCATTATGTGAATTGAGAAAATTGAAACAGCTGCTGAAACTATCAGCTCCGTCAGAAGCCTTTCGGTAGACTTAATTACACGGAATGGAAATGATGGAAGTAAATTTAGCTTATTCCTATAGCTTTACTATAAGTTCAGACTTTAATGCTTGAATCAAACCAGGCGCTGCTCACATGCAGCTTTTTCATGTCGACATTTTGACTTGTCAAACACACCTTAGGTTAATATTAATATCGGTGCTGCAGATGTAAAGTAAATAATGAATTCAGTGATGACTGATTTCTATTCAGCTGTTCATGTTTCAGGGTCTTTGTATTGTGAGTGCTGTCTACATTGTCATGACCTCCTGGGATCCTGAATAGAATAGAATTAATGCTGTCAGTAGCACCTGCGCTTTTCCCGCTGTGACAAGTCAAACTGTGAAGAAAGTCTTTCGTGCACGCTCACACCATTTCCTATTTAGCCTTGGTGTGACTTAAAATATCAAAAAGCTCCGTGGGGTGTAGGAAACTTTTGTTTTGTGAAATTAATAGCGAGAACGAGTATTTAACAAAACTTTGGCACAAATTAAAAGCCAGATGATTAAAGTATGGATTTTTTTGGCTGCACGCCTCGTCCATACCCTGCCGTGTGACGACGCATTAGTTCAGATCATCTGCCCATCAAGTGTCTTCGTGCACTTGTCCAGGTCCGATTTTCACATTTGTTGTTGCACATAAGCACAGATGGTTTTGTCTTCTCTCGTGAGATGCAAAGGCTCTACAGCAGCGTTTCAGCGTGCCTCTGTAGTGGCACTGAGCTGTGGACTGTTAGGCAGCCAGGCGAATAAAGAGGCAGATGACCTGTTTTTGTGTTGATAAGACAGAGGAAGGAACACCTTAGCTGACATCAGTGTTGGTCTGCTTTTGCTTAGAAGTCCTGAGGCTATTTTACTTTTAAGCTGTCTTCACATGGAGATTCAGGCATGCAAAGGATGGCACAAGTTCCTCATGACAGGTGTAATCTCAATCTGACAGTCGCTTCCTAATCACTGATAAAATGGAAGATATCCTGTAATTAGCTCAAAATGCAGAGACGTGAAACTTTCTGGTGTGAGGAGTCGACAGTATAATGTTAGCGAGAGAAAGGGAGACTTTTCCTGACGAAGCAAAAGTCCAAAGCCAATTTGCAACTTTATTTTACCTGAAAATGTTCCGTTTTTTTTTTTTAAACCTGTCAAACTGTATTCTTGCAAGAAGAATCCTGGCAGCTTTAGTTGCCATCCTACACTGAGCATTCTAACATCTCACTGTGTACTCGCTCATCTGTCCTGAGCACTTACAGAAATTGATTTTATGTAGGATTTTTATTTTTTATAGCAGTTGTGGGTATCGGACAGGCTAATCTTATTCCAGTCACTGAGAAATGAGTGTAGTTTAAGAACAGATTGAGACTCTGTCCACAGCAGATGAAGTGACAATCTGGCACAGAGTGAAATGATGAGAAACAGTCACACAAAACAACAGCAGTTATTTGGCTACTAGAAATGCATGAAAAGCATTTAACAAAATGACCTAAGAAACAGTGTGAAAATCCTTTTTTATTTTTACCCATTTCGCAGGTTATTTGTGATATCACACAGTCAACGGTTGTCCTAAAGCGACAAAGAAAACGGATCAATAAATAATTTTGGGGAGGCTGAAGGTGAAACCAAACTACAGAGCAAATAAGAGTGATGCACAATACCGTAGCTTTCTAGAGTCAAGGGCAGCGGAGTGGACCGGGAATGAATGGTGCTAATTGCTGTGCCTCCCAGTGCATCGATCCGATGGGTTTTAATGGTAACGTACAGCATATAGAGACAAGGATAAATGGCTCGGTCATCTGTCCACTTGTGTAAATGGTGAGGGCATGAAAATGACTGTGATGCACAGAAGATGACCTCAGTAGGGATAGAATAAATGGATCAATGAGATAATGAATGGACAGCAGAAAATGCAAGCAACAAATGCATGAGTCAATGAAATAATGGATAATGACTTAACCTGGACCTCTGAATCACACCCACACTGATTCAAATGGTACATGGAGTGAAACAAAATTACTTTTTAGTCTGAATATTAGGCTGTGGATGACTAAAGGAGTGGATAAGTGGAGCGATTATAGTATAGCATGTGACATGTGAATTAACTGATTTATTTATAAGTGCTCAGGGTATTTTCTGGGTCAGAATGGGCATTTGGAGAGGGGGGTGACTACACAAGAGGGAAACAATTACCGGTCTTCATGCAGACATAATGGTGTGTTTTTTCTCCATTTTCTAGTTTTCTCTGACCATTTCATAAACATTTATTTACTACTTGAATACATGAAGCCCTAATTCACAAAACCGGTTTAAAAAACACTATTCTCCATTCTTGTCATTTTGCCGGTGCTGATTTTTCTTTAGCGCTGGTTTTAACCTCATTGACGGCACCTAAAAGTCCTCTATGCATTAAAAACCTGGAGTGCCTTGCTATAAGACAGTGTTGAATATTTAAAGTCTTGGGATACTTTAATCATGCTCTCTGGACCTTCTTTTGTCTAAATGGACTCACTATGACTGGGCTCAATCTCATATATAAATAACTTTTGTAAAGCTCTGAATTTGATCCCATCAGTCAAACATTTTACAAAATTACATGCTGAAATATCAGTTTTCTGAATAAACTGTGCTTTTACAATCCTATTCATAAGATAGTGTAAGTATAATGCTTTGTGAGGTCAGACTTTGTCTTTCCTCAGAGATTTCTCCTGATAATTGGCATCATATTGGTAAAATATGTCATTTAAATTAGTTCTCTATATCCTCTCCTTTGAAGAATAGTAATGCGATGTCTGTCTGCTGCTCCTCTCTCTACAATCAGTTGATTTTTGTTTGCTGTGTTTCTGGTTCAGCTGTGTGTATCTGGGCTAATGTGATATGTCTAACTGTCTCGTCTTGTTGGTTTCAGGATGATTGGGGCTCCAGCGACTCGTCCAGTCGGAGCAAAGCACACAACTCTGATGACAAGACTCACAGCCTGGAGACTCTGCCGCCAGGTAGGAACCTTCACCACCAGTCATACCCCACAAACTCTCTCTCTGAATCTAATCACTTGACCAGGTAACAACAAGGAGGAGTGAGCCACTGATTCAGCACACAGATGTAGTAAGTTCGTTGACTCATGGTGAAGAGAGAGACAAAAAAAAGTATTTATTCTACACATTGTTGAAAACTGGTACCTACATTAGCCACACTGTGTCTTGACTACCAGCGGTTTGGTACCAGACTTGGATCTGATATTTGGGTAGCAGTTATTATTGCCTCTGTCCTAAAGCACGCTGATTTTTTTTTCATACTCTTCAGCTCAAACATGACGTAACATGAGGCACTTTATCAGCTGGTGCAGCTCCATCTGCAACGGTTCATATATGCAGCAATAATCCTAGAGGCTTATTAACCTGTAAAATCAATGGAGTTCCCCTTTTAATGCTGGGAATGGAAGCAGAGCGAGATGGTTTGTGTTCAAGGCGTAAGAGCAGCAACAGGATCTCCCTCTGGATCTGGACAGAGTTCAGCATCTCATTGTGTGCAGTTGTGATTGAACTAAAGGAAAAAGCACAACAAATGCATCCCAGCTGTAGAGCATGTGCTTTGCAGACACTGCACACCACATTCAGTGTATCCAGAAAGTATTCCACATCGTGTTCCCACAACCAAGACCATTTCCCATTCAAAATGTGGGAACACAATGGTATAGTTTGACATTTATTACCAGCAAAGCACCAGCATCCTTAACCTTACCATGTTCGAATAACCACAGAGAGAGAAAACAATGCAACACAGACAGCTGTGTTAAAAAGGCTGGGGCCAACAGTTTATCTAAAATAATTCAGAGGACCATTTTAATCTTCCCGCAAACCCAGCTATGTGTCTCCACCCAGACTGTGAGAAACATTGTTTGAGTGTCCAACAGTGTAGAGGAGAGGAGCAGGAGGAAAATCTGAGCAGCGATTTCTCATTCAGCTCTCATCGTCAGCCGACTCAAAGCAGCAGCAGCCGCCGCCCCTCCTTCACAAGCCTGTGACCTGCGAACGCTGAACACACACTCTCTTATCTGATCCAGCACTGGAAATGGAATCCAATTTGAATGTTGAAGTGGGGGCATTTCAACTTCAGGGTGCCTTACACTAAACACCGACAGCGTATCACAACATCACCTACGGCACGAACACTCATAGGAAGAGGAGGGAGAAGCACAGGGAAAGTGAGAGAAATGAGGAGATGGAGACTTAAAGAGTAAATGAAAAAAAGGCCATGAAAGAATGTGCAGATGAAGGAGGAAATAGTGAAATGGCATCATTCGGGTTCCTCAGAAGCGTGTGATGTATTTTTCTTGCTCTGGGTGATGCTTAAAACTACTCTTAGAGAAGAAAAAAGATGGAACTTAATTAAAAAACAATGTCACACGTCTTCACTGTAAAACATTTAAAGTGGAAATGTACTGAGCAAACCTCGTTACAGTGAATATTTAATAAATTGTTAGGACTGGATTGGTGCTGTTTTAAAATGTTTTATCATGTTTATTCAGACAAGGTTGGCTGGGCGTGTTGTTTGCTGTGAAATCTCACACATATTTCTGCTTTGAGTTGAAGACAAACTCGGTCTTAATTCATTGCTGGCTTTTCCAGATACTAAGAAATCCTGATGAGACCAATTTTGAGCTTTTTGGCCATTGAATTAGATTATATGTTTGGGGGACACCAAACACTTCACATCATCAGAAGCACGCCATCCCCACCATGAAGCATGGTGGTGGCAGCATCATGTGGAGATGCTTCTCAGAGAATTTATGACTGGACTTGAAACGGAGTAATTTACCCCGCTCATGATCACCTTGCAACCTGACAGTTTCGGCAGCTTTCAAAGACAAATGGAGCAAAATTGCAGCGTCCAGATGTGCAACTCAGATTGAGATCTATCCACACAGGCTCTGTGTAAAAATTGCAGTCATGCCTATTTAACTTATGGTGAGCTTGTGCCACCTCACAGAACATGTATTTGGCAATAACTAAAGAACCGTATGCTAATTATGACATTTTACACAAATGTCCAATTGGATAAAATGATGAATCGATGACTTTTGATATTCAAAGGGTCATTCTGGGCAGGCATGGATGTAAATTTGGCTGATTGGTGGAGGCATATAACCATGAGGCAAAAATCACAGTTAATTTCATACAGAATTTCACAGAATCCTTCATGACTTTGACTCAGCAAGGCTACTGTGATTTTAAATTTCAGAAAAAGAGATGAATGGATGCTCCGTACCCTCAGTTAATCTTTCGGGATGTGAAGAGAAAAAAAAATCAGGCTGCATATATAACTGAAATGCATCTGTTAAAGTTTATTCAGAGTGAATCAAACTAGACGTGTGAGCTCATTCAGCGTTTGTGTCCTCTGGGCTGGTGGGCAGGAGGTTCATGGTTCAGTACAGATGGAGCCAACGATACTGAGTACGATTCCTCCTCGTCAGCCTCCATCACTTTGAAGCACGTCGTTGCAACAAACAACCGCAACCAGTCGGCAGCAGCGGGTTCAAACAGCTCAGTGATCTAGAGTCCGAGGGAGAGTGAAAAGTGTTCAAACAGCTGTAATGGCATGCAGCAGACCGCACCATTCACCAGTACAGAGTGAGAGGGACAAAGGCAGGAAACCACCAGCTGAGACTAGATGGATGTACCTGCTGAAGGGGCCTCGCACTATTGGAAAAATGTCAGATGAAAGAGTAATGCCAGTGAGAAAGCGGAGACTTAATCTGGTACGAAGAAGGCGGAGGGTTGAAAGAGAAGAGACTCATCAAGACTTTTAAAGGCTCACAAACGTTAATTTCAACACATTAATTGCTCGCTGCCACTAAACATAGATATCAGCAAGGACATCACACACTCTGACACATACAGCAGCGTCTCGGAGGCACTATGTAGTCGCAAGCAGATCATTGCGAGCTGCAGCTAATTAACATGCCAGACACATTCGCATGCTGTCAGGGCAGACACATGGCTCTCTCTCCTCATCGTCAGGCTCCGTTTCTCTGTCCGTCCGTCTGTCTGTTCCTGCCTGTCATGCACACGCTCATCTATGCTGAGAGATACTGTAATCTCACACTGCCATATGCTTAACACAAGTCATTAGCATAGCAGCTGCACCCAGCTAATTAGTTGCATTATTATTCGTGTGTGTCTGTGTCTCAGTAGTCGGTGATAAACTGTGAAATTAAACATGACAACTTTCTCTGTTTAGTGCGCAGAGATGTCAGTAATCTGGTCAAACAGACATGACGAGCACACGGTGTGTGTGCGGCGTAGATAATGTGTGTTTTTTCTAAAAAAATATTGATCCAGTTTATTTATGCTGATCTGTGTTCCAAACTTAGATGTTAAGCCGCAGCAAATTAGTAAATTTATGGGGTTTTTTTTCTTACTCACTGCGCTGCATAATAAATGTTCTTTCATGTTTTTTTAGCTTTGCCAAAGTAGTCTCGCTCTGTCTCCTGAATTCTGTTCAGCATATTTTTGCATACAAGCGGCATAAATTTCATGTCAGCTTTCCTCAGTGCCATGTTGCTGCCTTGTCAAGCAGTAGCTTGAAGCAGCGAGGTTTTCTTCCTGTCAGTCGTGAAGGATTCTTGCATCAGCCAGGCTGCTGCCTACATTTCATATTCAACAGATGTATAATCCCATTCATTCCTGAGACACATTCAGCCTTTGTGAGAGTTTAAACATCGTCTTTGGTGGCTGCTTTTATGTTTGGATCTGCTGTGTTTATTTAACATTAGTCACATTAATGAAGTATTTCTTATTAAAACCTGGAGTTACATTTTGTTTTTTACTTGTTTATTTGAATGTTTAAAACTAAAAAAAAACATAGAGAAATTACTTCTTTAGTCCTGTTTGATTTTATCCTGTCAGGCACAGTAGTTGTTGCAGTTCAAGTTACATTTTTCATATTGAAAAAATGTCCTTGTATCTTATGTGGATGTTTATTTGTACCTAATATGTGTGTACATGCTTCTTTTTTTTTATTTCTTAGGTAAGGTGCGTTGGCAGGATTTTGACCAGGATCTGTATGTAGGAGCCACGGTGGTCCGACCAGGTCAGGACCCGTATGCCAGGAACAAGTTCAACCAGGTGGAGAGCGACAAACTCCGTATGGACAGAGCGGTTCCTGACACAAGACACGATCAGTACGTACTGTTATCTCCGAACGTCTTTAAAACCCACGCGACTGCTGATACGGGAACTCTCTCGACTTCTACTGTTGCATGTGTGATTGAACGGATTGTGTGTCTATATGCTGTCCTATGCCGTCTGTCGATTTGACTAATTGGTACCAGACTGGATAAGATCTCCTGGGAACTCCCTCTATTGTGGTCTATCAGATGAAACCAGGAAGTAGCAGCAGAGCCGACGCGCAGCGCACTGTCTGCCTCAGTCATAAAACAAACCCCCGGTAATGGCTGCTGATTGTTCTGCTTGTTAAATGGATGAGGAGACACAAAGAGCTCATGACATAATGGCAGTGGGGTTTATAATTAGGAGAACATTGTGTTTTAGTATGCTATCCGATGTCTGTGAGATTGTCTTTTTGGCCTATTTCAGTCCTTTTACTTGAATTTAAGTTGGAGTGTGTAGGTGTGGAGCTCTGTGAAGCTGGCAGCGATCTGGTGTTTTACTGAGCAACGAAGTCTCGTCACATGTCACAGCTCCTGCTCTCTCCCATTCTCCTTGTCACTCTTCACTGTTCTCTTCAATAAAGCAGTAACACATTGACGTAAACTACATTCTGGGAAAATGTGTCAACATCAAGGCCTACAACTGAACAACAGCAGCTTGGAAGATGGTTTGAATATTGTGAACATTTACTACTACCTCTTATTTGTATGGCACCAAAATGTGTCCTTACTTCTTCATTTTCTGTCTATACAGTAGCAGTGATGGCGACATTTTTGACCAAATCATGTCTAATTTTGAGTCTTGTCTCATATATATTGGGATTATTTTGAGTCAAGGACTTCTCCAAACACAAAGAAACTGAATTTGATGTGTCCTCTGGGTGTGTTTGACCAGTTTGAAGTGAATCTTGTTGAGATTAGTAACCTGTTGAACCAAAGGGATGCTTTAAAACAAACTGAACATGCTTTCAGAATATTTTCATACCCTCAGTGTGAACGCATCTTCACTAGTGCGGTTTTGTTTCCTGACTGCGAGATGGGGAATTTGTGGAATTGTTTAACATCTGGGAATTTTTTTACGATGTATTCGGTGATTATTTCCATTTATCAGCTCTTCTCAAGAATAGTTAATCCTGTTTAGGACAGTTTAATGTGCTTTGTACCTCCTTTTCTTGCTGTTGTCACACTGCAAATAGTGTCCTTGCTTCAGCAGGAACTTTAACAGAAGGTTTAGTGGTAAAAAACCTGAGACACAAAGAAATAAAACTGCAGCCATCACTGTCATTTTACAACCATATGCCACCACCATAGTCAGTGGTTTTTTTCCTGTAGCATCTGTCTAGATCCACACTGGGTGATTCAAAGACTATTTTTATACATACAGGCATCTGGCCTCGCTGACATATTGACCTAACTTTGACAGTTGGAGCCATTAGCCTACTAAAAGAGCAGGGATGTGCTTCCTATTGATTGGACAGTGATGTGTCATTTATGAAGCATGCAGCAGCTCTGATTCTGAAGGTTTTCCAGACAAAGAAAAAAAACAGCCTGGTTGGTTTTATTTTTTCCAGAGCCGGGCTCATAGCACTTTCAACACAGGATCAGAGCCACTCGTAGACTCGCCTAAAGCTAAAAAATACAACAGCTTTTTTTGTCAGTAGAAGACGTTGATTTCAAGATTGATGCAGCTACCGGTATATTTGAGTTTGAGAGCCAATGCCGCCCCGGCAGACGTGCTGCACGGACAAAGACACAACTACACATATATATATTCGTGTGTTTTACCACAGGCTTCGACACACGTGCTGTAGTTCTAGGGTCAGAGAGTATAGACGGGTTTCTTACGCCCCTTCAGGCCTTTTTCATCTTGTCACTCTCCTCTCATGTGACTGTTTATCACTCATGTTCCTCACTTTTAATTTGGGGCAGGATCTGTCTTTTTGGACACACACACATGCGCATGACCTCATGGGATTTTTGCCCTGCAGTCTGCAAAACCCACTGCCAACCCCTGCTTCAGCAGAGCATTACTCTGCGAGTGTGTGTCTGTGTGTGTCCCTGCATCCCCCTCATGTCTGTGTGTGCGTGTTTGTGTGAACCTCGGTGTTAGTGTGTGCTCAATCCTATTTATTGTGTTCATGGATTCCAAATCTGTTTAGGGAGCAGTTCCAGCTCGCAGCTTGGCTGGCACATTCAACAACGTGCATATGTGTGTAGGAGTGTTTGTGCACATGTGTGAGCATTTATACTTTGTCATTTTGTGTTTTTTTTCTCTCTTTTCTTACCTAATTTGTTTGTTTTTTTTGTCTTTGTGTAGCTGTAGACATAAACAGTGGAAGTCAGACCTGCCGGCCTCCAGCGTCGTCATCACCTTCCACAACGAAGCTCGCTCAGCTCTGCTCAGAACTGTGGTCAGGTAGGTGAAATACATGTTGTCTGTTGCACCGGTTTTATTCTGATTTGTCCACTTTCATACACGTTTTGTTCTCATTTTTCAATTTGTTTAGTGTCTTGAAGAAAAGTCCTCCTCACTTGGTCAAAGAGATCATTCTGGTTGATGACTACAGTGATAACCGTGAGTGATTCATGCAAACACAACACACCCAGTGAAACCTGTCAACATCAGTGAGAAAATCCTAATAAACTGCTTTGTGTGTGTGTGTGTGTGTGTGTGTGTGTGTGTGTGTGTGTGTGCGTGTGTGTGTGTGTGCGTGTGTGTGTGTGTGCGTGTTCCAGCTGAGGATGGAGCGCTGCTGGGGAAGATTGAGAAAGTACGCGTGTTGAGAAACGACCGCAGAGAAGGTATGTAGAAGAGCCAAGTTTTACCATTAAAACATCACAGCGCTGTTTCATGAGGTGTCAGAGGAAGCTGTTCAGCTTCCTAGCAGGACTGTTGTTTGTAATTAAGTTTCTTTTTGTTGTAACTTCTCTCAGGACTGATGCGTTCGAGGGTTCGAGGTGCAGATGCCGCCACAGCGCCGGTCCTCACCTTCCTGGACTCCCACTGTGAATGTAATGACCACTGGCTGGAGCCGCTACTGGAGAGAGTGGCTGAGGTACACCCAGATACACAGACACTTTTTCATAGCTGAATACTGGGATATTATCCTGTTTATGCACACACCCTCTTCTGAACGGTGAAAAGACAGAAATTAGAGACTAGTGTGGAACTATCAGAGTAAACAGACACACTCTGTAGAGCAGCTCACCAGGTAATGAAGTCACTCTGGTTTGGTCGCCTTCCTCCTCGAAAGATGACTGATATCTAACATCTATCAGGCTTCTTTTAAGTGTGACAATGAAAACAGTACATGCTATACATGACATGTTGTGTTTGATATGAAACGATCACTTTATCACATTAAACTGCATTGTAATTGTGCTCTTAAATAGATGGACACATATTTCGACCTAGAGACAAAAAACAAATTCTGGCAACCTACGAAAGTTTAAAAGCCACGAAACAAGATAAATGGTTCAAAGGTGATGTTTTCTAAGAGTGTGTCTCAGTGTCTGACGCGTGTTGCATTTAGCACCAATAGCTCGATAATAGTAATAACTGGCTCAGCTACAGAGCATCATCCTTGGAGCTGGTAGTCAGCATCTTGTTAACATTCATGTAACAAAGCAAGAAGCCCATGACATCGCTTCAGTGTTTGGATCTTTTGGCAGCTGTGGACATTTTTGTTGAGCTGATGTGATCAAATCTGCAGTTCTGGTTGAGTGACTAGATGATGTTTATCTTTTGGGACCATCGCAGTCAGAATTTATCCCCACATTGTTTATTAAAGTAAAGCTGAGCTCCGTTCCAGATCAGCTGATATTCAGAGTGAGGCCGTTTGATAAAGACTTGAAACGGAGCTCCTTGATTGACTGTAATCTTAATCCGAACTGGGACACTTCGTGTAATATTTATCTTCTTCAAATATTTATCTGATATGCTTGAAAATAGTCAGATTCTGCATTTAATCCTCCTGAACGTGGCACTTTGTCGTTCCCAAGTCAATAAATGCCTGCAGCCAAATCTGAAACATTTTTCTATCAGAGTAATTGACTTTGTATTTCTTTGCTTTAGTTGCTCTTCTAAATAATAAAAGAGGAAAATGCAGTCTTTTTGTAAGAAATGTTGTGTGCCAGAATAAATAAACACACTCCAAACCTGGAAGCTTGGTTCTGTTTTTGCCATTCAGACAATCCTTTCTTGCAATGACTGTGTTTAACGTGATGCAAAAGGGATACGGCTGCTTTACTTTTAGTTCTCCGTCTTAAATTCGGAAATAAACTAAATATAGAACAAATATATATCAACTAAACACATGAATCATCGATGTTGATGGGAATATTTACTTCTACTCTAAATTTCCACAAACAGGGTGAAGCACTCAGTCGTCTGCAACTCTGCATCGTTTGGTTGTTTTATTCAACTTGTAGTAAATATTTATTGATGAGCCAGAGTTTCTTGTGTTGCAATTCTGTGTTTATTCATTGCTGGAATTGTTTAATTTCTTGCTTTTCCTTTCTCCTTCTTCCTCAGGATAAGACCAGAGTAGTTTCTCCGATCATTGATGTCATCAACATGGACAACTTTCAGTACGTGGGAGCCTCGGCCGACCTGAAAGGAGGTGAAGTGCACAAACAAACATGCACACACACACACACACACACACACACACACACACACACACACACACACACACACACACACACACACACACACACACACACACACACACACACACACACACACACATATACACACACACACACTTGTGTCCTGTGTAGTTCAGTCAGCAGAGCTTGGCAACAAGTCTGTTCATTACATTTGTAGAGGATTGGCTTCCTAATTCTTTCAGTTAGAATGAATGTCTGCTGTCATCTTACTAGCAGCAATAATACCTGTTGTTTTGACATCCATTGATTTACTTTATAAACTGTTTTTGCTGTTATCGTTTCTCACAAACAAGAGCCGCACTTCTGCCAGCTGTCCAACGTGTTTAGTTTAGCGGCTTACATAAACTCTGTTTCCCAAACTATGTTAAAGCAGTCTGGGTTTTTAATATTTGTCGTGCATTTATGCTGAAAAATTGACTAAATTAAGCAATTCACATAGAGATAGGTGACAAATTAAAGGAGAAACCAACATAGAGTGTCTTAGTAAGGTGTTGGGACATCACGTCTTGCCAGAAGAGCTTCAGTGCTCCTAGGCATTGATTCTCCAAACATCTGGAACTCTACTGGAGGGATGAAACATTATTCTGTCAAAAGATATTCCTTAATTTGGTGTTTTGATGATGGTGATGCAGAGTGCTGCTCAGTCTGTCAGTCCAAAATCTCCCATTGGAGTTCAGTTGAGTAGATATCTGGTGACTATGAAGATCGTAGAAAATGATTTACATCATTCTCATACTCATTAAACCACTAAGCAACTCCTTGTGCTCAACTGATGGGGTCATCGTCATCCTAGAAGAGTCCATTAGGAAAGAAATGTTTCATCATCATATAAAGTTGATCACTCAGAACAACTCGTATTGATTTGCAGTGACTCTTCTCTCTAATGAGACAAGTGGATCCAAACCATGCCAGTAAAACACCCCCCAGATCTCCTCACTGTAGCACTTCAGCATTCAGACCTGTGTTGTTTTCTTGTCACGTACTGACTCTTCCAATTGTTAAAAATATGGTGAATGATGATTCATCTGACTATATAACTTGCTTCCACGTCTCTGTAGACCAATGCTGATGATTTCTGCACCACTCAACTCTCAAATGTGCTTTCATCTTTGTAATGAGAAGTTTAGACACTGTAGCCTACTATAATAACTCTCTCCATGTAATTGTTGACTGACTTTTTTCGCTGACAGTCTGATTATGTCCTGCATAGACATTCTCAGTCCCCTGAGGACGAGTTGTTCTTCTGTTTTTCTTTGCATATTACATTAATAAACGAGCACCACGCTCATCAAATGTGTGCCGTCGACCACAATTTCAAACCCCATTAGCTGTTGTATATCCCATAGATCTGAAGGCAGGTGTCACTTTAGTCACTGTTCCTATTACTACCAGTTGAACAGTCCTTGTGACTGAAACTCCTGTGATCCACATCCCAACAATGAACCTTATTTCAAAGCCACTTAATTGCTTTATTGTGCCGTGCAGTGCACCTGTGTCAAAGCAACAGCATGCGTGGGGGTTATTTTTTCAGGTTTTTTCTTTAATTTGTCACCTGCCTGTATGTCATTGTGCAAAGTAAATTGTTCATGTAGTGTGATGTGAATTGCATTGCACACTGGAACCAGGAAACTGTTCACAGCAACAACAACAAAAAAAACATGTTTAGCCTGTTTGGTCTTTGAACTAACATTTTACTGCCTAAAATCTGCTGTAATTTGATTTATTTTTTTTTGTCCTATTAATAATGAGTCAAATGACTACATGTAATTTAAACTTTAATGTTTCAAATCTGAGTTGGTGCGCAGCCACGTAGTCTATTGTTAGTTGAAGGGCTCTCTCTGCTGACACTCAAACACTTCCGGACGTGTGAAATCAGGCAGCTGCTGATGTAGCCAGTCAACTAATATGAACCTGCCAAGTCTAATTATACAACCAGACTGCTACTTCATCCCAGCTAATGGTTATAATTGTGCTGTTCCTTTGTGCGTGCGTGCTTGTGTGCGTGCGTGCATGTGTGTGTGTGTGTGTTTTTGTTGGTAGGCTTTGACTGGAATTTGGTGTTTAAATGGGACTACATGACTCTGGAGCAGAGACGAGCCAGACAAGGAAACCCCATCGCACCAATAAAGTAAGAAGCCCAGACTGTCACCTGAATGCTCAAACACACCTGAAACACTGCTAACCAACCAATACCCTCTATTCCCTCTGCCTCTGCAGGACTCCGATGATAGCAGGAGGCCTATTTGTCATGGATAAGGAATACTTTGAGCAGCTGGGGAAGTATGACATGATGATGGATGTATGGGGAGGAGAGAACCTGGGTGAGTGCTGCACCTTCAGGAGAACCACAGTAGACATAATGATGATGATGGTGGTGGTGGTGGTGGTGGTTAATGGATGTCGGGAGAGTAGAAATTCTTGATGAGTGAAAGTAACAAAAATCAGATAAGAAAGAAGTATTTAAAGTGAAAAGTCGACTAAAGTAGCAAATTGAGAAAATAAAAAACTACTTTCAGCGTTTATCATCAGTGCACTCTGCTGTCTGGTCCTCTGTCAGCCTCTGGCTTTGACAGATTTTTTCAGATGGTTTGAAGGATTAGTTTGATATTTGGACAATAAGTCACTTTCAGTTTCTCTTTCAGATCTGTTTGCTAAGTATGTTTAGCTCATACAATGACTGAAAACAGCAGTGCACAGTTAGTGTGACTCTGTCCACAAGCAGCAAGATGCACCAAAAAGCCCTCTGAGTCTGGATAGTACCAGAAAAGAACACGTTCTTCCTCATTTGGAAATCAAGTGTTTACAGTCATTCAGTCTTAAGTACCAGATTTGGATTCATTTGTACACATGAAAAGTGACTGAAAAGGTGCGTAAATAATAAATGAGGACAGGTGTAAGGGAAGGATTTTCCTGAACTGTTCAGTCATGAGCAGAGTGGTTTTAGTCTGTTGGAACCTTATGTTTGTGCATGGAGTTATGTGTTGGACTGCTTCTTGGTCAAGCAATGAAAGTGGATTTTCTTCCTTTTGGACTGAGGCAGACTAGTCTTAATGCTAAGCTAAGCCAACTGGATGCTGACTGTTGAGCGTGTTCATTTTTTTGAGATAGAAAAAAAGCAACTTCTCTCAGTTAAAGTTGTTTATTCTGCAATGCCAACTAGCTTGATATCAAGCACCATTACTGTTCAGAGGACTATAGTTAACAAAGCGTTAATCTGAAGGCCTTTTCCCAGGAATGAATAAAGTTCAAAGTATACAGAGTCTTTTTATGGAATGTCATCAATCTCATTGGTCAAAAACTGTTGGAGAGAAGCTGTGTTTAAACACTCTTCATTGGTGCACAGGCATGTCCTTAACCTCTTGGCGCATGATCCTTCCAATCAGAAGATCCCGGATACTGTGGAAAGAGTCCCTCCCTATTGTGATTCATATGTTTCTTAGTGTATTGTCCCTTCAGCATTAACTGCTGACTTCTGTCTCAGTCATATATTATCACAGCTTCTAGTTGACACAAAAACTCCAGTCATGAGTATTTTATCAGTTCTTAAACACAGCAGCTTTTGTTCTCACAAGAAGTTTTCATGACATGGAGTGGCCTTCAGTACTAAGTGAATGTGTGAGAAGGTGCAGTGTGCATCCATGTATGTATGTATGTGTGTCTAAGCTGCTGCAGTTTGACCTCGCTCTTTACATCTTTGGTTTACCCCAATTCATGTAGTGTGGAATAATGTTCGTGACCTTCTTTGTCTTTGTAGATCAGCACAGCTCTTTTTATTAGCACTTAAGCAATGTGTAAATCAGTATAGAGCCAACAGTATGTCTAACAGGAATGTTAAAAAGCACAGCAGTGTGTTCAACAGGAGTGTTGGAAACAATATAAGACATATGTAGATCAATATTAAGGAAGGACTATGTTTAGCATGAATATTAAAAATAACAAACGTGAACATGAGTGTTGCTCCATGTTTAATTTAATTCAGTTTCATTTATATAGTGTCATTTGAAAGCATAAATCATTTCAAGGCACTTCAAAGAGCCATATAGCTAGATAAATAAAGGATGGTTCATGGTCACCTGAGCCAATTTTAAGCCTAATCTTAAAAGAAGAGAGGGTGTCTGCCTCCTGAAACTAAACTGGGAGCTGATTCTTCTGTAGACAGCTGAAGACTCTGCTTATCATTTTGCTTTTAGAAACTGTAGCTGTGAGTGAAGTGCTCTGGAGCTCGGTCCTGCATACAGACACGAGAGTGATTCTCATCTAATTCTCTGCAGGAAGCCAAATACATACATGTCCCAAAATGTTAAACAGTGGAATGTTTTATTTTTACGTTATTAACATGTCCATAAGGTGTTTCTTATGTGCTGGAAGACAAAATAGCCAGTCAGCACCACGACTGAGTGTTTTCACCTTTATTCTGCAGCAGAACGACGACGGTCTCAAAAACATGAAACTAGACTTTAAGGGTTTCATACGCAACAAATCCAAGGAACCAGTCCTGTTAACTGCCAGCGCTCGGCTTTCTGTGTCATTTTTCCGAATTGGTTTCTGCTACAAACATGTGTGACTGAATTACTGAAAGATTCCAACTTTCCATTGTGTTGTGTAGATTAGTTTTACAGTGTTTGAGCAGAGTCATGGGTGAGCTTGTGTGCTCCAGCTGCAGCAAGTGAGGAATAGAGGCTGAAAAGAAGGGACTTTAATGATCTGCACATTTTGTGGGAAGCAGCAGTGTTGAGTTACATCTAAGCAATTTTAAAGAAGGAAATTATGTTTTTAATGGCAAAAAATGTATAACATTTTTAATACGCAGAGGTGAGGTGTAATCTGTGACTAAAGAGGGAAGTTAAGTCTTACTTAGAAACAAATGTAATTTCCTTCCCTTACAAATGCTGGGCTTTGGCTTCGGGGGAAACCACATATTCCTGCCCATTTATGAAATCGCTGCTCTCCAGTGAGATTCGATACTTAAGTAGCACCATAGTTCTGCCTCACGCTCTGATCAGCTCATGAGATCATCTGCATTTCCACGCCAAGGGCATGATAAATCGAAAATCCCTCTGTAATTTGGCTGTCATATCCGGGTAGGAGATCCTCCACAGTGCAGTTGATCTTATAAAATTACAGTGGTAATGTGATGACGATTAGAGTCGGCACCGAATGACAATAACTGTAGTGTAGACAATAGAGATCATTTGCAGCCAGTACAGTGATATAATAGCAGCTGTGTCTCCCTGTCACTTTAGTCTGAATTCATTTGGGAAATCGGTAAGAATAAACAGCTGACAGAGTGATTCACGCTCCTTTCGAGGCGGTACAATGAATCAGAAGTGGATTGACAGTTCAGACGCTGGTTTGTTTGTGTGCTCATTAAGGCAACACTTAACTCAAATGCACACAATGGTAGGGAGTGAACCTGCTACAACATCAACACAATGCAAATAGTTACAAGGTGCAGACGTCCTGAATTAACTCCACCACCAGTATTTTTACAAACTGCTTGTAATAATTAACTGACTTTCCCTGTATGTGTGTGTGTGTTTTTAGAGATCTCATTCCGTGTGTGGCAGTGTGGAGGCAGTCTGGAGATCATCCCCTGCAGCAGAGTCGGCCACGTCTTCAGAAAGCAACATCCATATACCTTCCCTGGTGGCAGTGGGACGGTGTTTGCGAGGTACCGCCCATGCAGACACACACAGGAAGGTTGAACACTCATTAACCAGTCACACTCCTCGTATTATATCTATCATTTATATACTGAAGCACAACAGCAGGTCATCCACAGAGCTTACAGTGTCCTGCTTGTCTTGTCAACAGCTGTTAGGTGTAAGTGCCTTGAATGCCATCTGTGTGTAAATGTGTCTGTGTGATGGACCACAATAGTGACAGAGCTTTGGATAAAAGTGTTAGATGAATGTGCTCTATTCACTTATTAGTGTTTGTGGAGCAAATTTCACAAACAAAAATTCTCATTTTACACATTTCATAGAAAAAAATCCCAAAAATAAGAAATGGAAGAGAAAAACGTCTTTACAGACCAAATTTTCAAAACCAGATAATTAGTATTTTTGATAGACAGAGATACAGATGTAGGACTTTCTCAGATACATCTGTCAAGAGACATTTTTTAGATCATAGAAAGAGGATGTTTACATTTAATCAGCAGACTTGACTCCATTTTGTAGTTCTTCTGGGCCTTTCACTTTTATACCATGATCTTCATCAGGACACGAGCTCTCCCATTAACTTTGAATTTCCACTTTCTCTGTATATTTGAAGATTAGGTGATATGACTGAAAGCTGCAGAGGGGCTGTTGAGTGGCCTTTGGTGTGAGATTTAAAGTCAAGAATGAACCTCAGGTCTCGACTTTAAGCCTACATGGTCGAGACGTCTTAAGAGTTCAGAGGACAGGAAATTTTAACAATGTGATGACAACTGCTGTTAAAGTTCATGTGAAGTGATGGAAAGCCTCAAAACATCCACTAAATCTCCTCATTTAAGCTGCACCGTTTTATGACAACTGTAACTTGAAATGGCATTTTAATTTACTGTCATGTCTAAGCCAGGGCACTCTGCCAGTATATTGTAATGATGTTTTTTATATTTTAGTGGGGTTTCACCCTCCATCTGACTGTTTACAATTAAATCGCCTCTGATATCTGTGCCATAGTTATTTACCTAAAGTGCTGCAGAGGGAATTATTTTCTGTGGCTGTGGTTGTAAATGACGGAACATACATAATTGAGTTTTATTAAAGCTCTGAGAACCAAACCATTATTGGATAATTAGAACAAAGCACCATCAATTAAAATACAATAAAAATGTAATCACAGGGAAAATTGCTTTAAAATTTGGGAAAGAAATGCTCTTTTTAGATATGTAAAATCTGTCCTTGCGTGGGCTGCCTTTCAGAGCTCTGATGAACGCAACAACATAAATAATCATTGCAAGCCTCTAATGGGGGAAACGTGATACATGGGACGATACGGATCTGTCCTTTGGAACAATCTCCAACCACAAGTAACCACCCTTGGAAAGGAGCCCAGGAAACAAACCCTGATGGTCCTGATTAAGCACATGTGGGTGGATCAACAAACAGATAACAGGGAATTTAAAATGGCTGTGGGTTCCCTGGTCTTCCCAACGATGTGTGAAGCAAAGGGAAAAACCAAGAAACGTAGAGCATCATAAATGCACAAGTGGGGTATCTTTTTAATCAGCTCATCATTGTCTTAAATTGGGGTCGGAAACAGTCATTTTGAGACTGTTAGTGGCGGATTTTCACTGGCAGTCATTCAGCTGCACAATATGATAGCTCGTGATGTAGGAATTAATCCTGCCACACAGAATGGAAGAGCGCTCATGTTTTATTGCTTGGCTAGTGCTTCAAAAATATGATGTTCCGGAATGGATGAAGCCACAAACAAAGCTACAAAGAACTCCGCATGAACTTTAGATGAAGCCGTATCAGTACTTCAACATTTCTCACAGACTGCTATGTTTTCATCTGTTCCAACTGGATGCAGTCTCATCAGGAGTTGCATAACCCTTTCCAACAATTGAAGACGTGATTTATTAGTTGATAGTTGCAACGGTCTCCTCCTCTGTCACAGTGCAGAGCAGCTTCGTCTTTGCTTCGAGGCTGCGGCAGTTCAACATGTTGCCCTTCGGCCTGAATAAAGTCTCAGGCAGCGTCTCTGTGGCCGCTGGCCTTGACTCTGGGGAGCTGGAGACAGCACCTGTTCTGTGTGCCTGGATGACATTATAATGGTTCTTCAGGGAGCAGCATTTCCAACACAGCCAAGTTATAATGGACATGTTGACACAGGACCAACTTACAATCAATGTGAAGAAGAGCCTCAGGAGACCTAAATAAATGTCATCCTGAGTCTGTAATGCTTTAGTGAAGGTGGGTGAGGATAAAATATGGAGATTTCTGCTGAGAGAAAGCAGATTGCACATTGAAAAGGATCACTCAAATCTTTGAAATACTGAAACCGCAACATCTGACCTTAAGATGCCAAAAGCTGATCGCCTCCAGGCTTCTAGTCCAGTAAGAGACTGTTAGAATTTACATAGTTTACAGACAGCAAAAGGCTCATTTAAGCACTTTAGTCATTTTTTTTGTCCAACATCCCAGACTGAAGCTCTGAAGGCCACTTTCTGTGAATGTGTCACCACAGTGACACTTGAAAGGTTCACAGGTACAAGATGTGCTCCTCTCTGCTACAGAACATGTCTGTATTTGCTGGATCATACGACCTCACAGTTTTTCATCTCCACCCAGTTACAACCTCTTCAAAGTTTAAGGCTGCACCAGACGATTATTTTCACCTTCACTTAGTCTGAATAGTTTCTTGATTGAAGAGTTTGTCTTAATGTTGCGTAGATGAATATCAGCGGACTCCCCGGGAGTGTCTGTTCTTCTTTTCTGATTATAAAATGTTCAGAATGTAATATTTTTACCACCTCCACAAATGCCCTTCAATCAGGGACAGACTGTATAGCTTACATAGTTTTATATCTGGTTTTATTCTGTATCTAGTTCAGTACATGTACTGTGTGCTCTTTGTTACCCCTGTTAAGTATACAGTGTGATAACCGAGCTAAATAAAAAATAAATTAACAAAAAAAAAAGCACATGAGAACTGTGTAAACACTAAGGTGACATTCTCAAATTGCTTGTTTTGTAGGACTGACATTAACCTCCTGCCACCCTGGAGGTCCATGTAATGGGACCAGGTTGTATCTGTTATAAAACTGCAACTGCTGCAAAAAGCATGACACATTCAGTGAAGTGGCCACATAGTACAACTATAACTAAAACTGGACTGCAGATGAGAATTTTTAGAACAGGTTCAATAACATCAATGTCACTGACTCATCATTATAAGGCTGTTGTTTAGTGTAATTTATGGTTTTCATCCGGCGGAAAGAAAAAAATGTTATTTGTGCTGTTTTTTTAAATCTCTCGCTGACCTGATAATGAACATGAGAAGACTTAATGTGTTTCAGAGTTCTTTTAAGTGCCTCTAATCCTTTGTTCACTTTGGACCAACAATGTTGCAGCTGTTACTGTTTTGTCACTTTAAATTTCAAAGAAATATCCGTGGCTTAAAGCAACTACTACCCGTCATCAACTCCTCACAACGAGATGCTTAAACGAGCCAGTGATGATTAGAATGGTTACTTATTAATTAACTAATTGTTCCATTTGAAGGAACTTGTCCCATGCTGAGAGTAGGCAATGTTGGGTTCACTGTGTTGTGTTGGGTTGTTTCCTTTTTATGTCGCACATCGCAGTAGCAGCCAGCTCTTCCTGCTTCATGAGATAGATGTGGTTTGTGAAGCACAGCAGCTCACTTTCCCACAAGTCGCACCAGTAAATTAATTAAAGAGCTTGTCTGCCTCTGTATTTGTGTACTCTAATAGTAGTCAGGCCAATATGAACTAGTTATTGTCCTGACGTTGCCAAAAGGGGAGAGTCGATTCAGTGTCGACTCACTTAGACTATTACGGTGCTTTTGTAAGCACCCAAATGCAACAATTTACACTGCATTTGTCTTGATTCATTCAGATAGACGGCCAACAGTGTCGGACTTTAAACCCCTGCTGTAGAAACATATGAGCAAGCTGTATTTCACACTGACACCAACTGACACATGGTCTGACAGTAGGCCGTTACATCACCAGAAAAATATAAATTGGGCAGAGTGTTACAGGACGTCATGTCAGCACTTTGCTTCGGTTGGCAGCGTTCACTCTGTTGACGGATGACTGCAGTAACTGGAAAAATAAACACATATTCACATGTGTGTAACCAGTAGAACTCTGCCCTCTTATGGCTGTAGAGGTGTGTGAGTGTGCGAGAGTGCTTGCCTTTGTCGTGTCGTCTCTAACAAAACCACACACACTCATCTGGGCGTAGCTCCATCTAACACTGGTTCAGTCTGACACATACCTGTTTCTCCATCCTCTCTGATTGCTCCTCTCTTTCTCTGTTTTCATTTCCTTCTCCATACTTACCTTTCCTCACCTATTCTTGGTCTCAATTTCCACCCTGTTTCATGTCTCCTTTTGTCCATCCTCTATCACACACCTCTCCATTTTCTCCTGTCCCTCACCATGTCTTGTTTTCCTTCTTCTCACCCCTCTCTCAGGAACACGAGGAGAGCAGCAGAGGTGTGGATGGATGAGTACAAAAACTTCTACTATGCTGCCGTCCCCTCGGCGAGAAATGTCCCTTACGGAAAGTAAGTACCATGAAGTATTGGCCCTGCAGGAGCTGGACATAACGATGTAGCCAGGTCATAAAATTACAAAACCAGCCACATGAATGGGCATATTAATTGTATTGCCAATTAAAAGTATGTCAGCTGTATAAGATGTCGTTTTCCCTTTATATTAAAGTGACATGAGGCAGTTAATGACGCTCAAAAGAGGGCAAAAAGTCTGTGCCTGATTTGCACTGTTCAAAGACCGCCACATTATTTGATGTCCTAAAGGGACATCAGTGACGGCGTGTGCCAAGGCTACAGAACATGATGGACACAAATGGCACTGGTAAAGAGGAGCGCGGATCAGACAGCAAAGCTAATTGAAATATGTAGACAGATAATAAAACAGGATTTGTTGTTAGCCACGCTTGTGGCGTGACTCGGGGGGATTATTCTATCAGTCGTCCACCATTAAACATACCACAGAAACTATTGGATGGATTAACATTCATGTCCTGCAGAGGATGACACCTGCAGACATTGGAGCAGGTCAGATTTAAACGTGTTAACACATTGTACGACACCATTTATTGATTTAGTTGAGTGTTATTCCCGCCTTATCTACATACTAGCTTCAGCCTGCAGCTGCTTTATACTGTACATAGAAGTCAACACAGCAACAAGCACTCTCACATTCATACAATGTAGCCATACAACTATACAACCACTTATTATGCGACCTTGTGGGAGCATACTTGGCACCTCCCCTCTAGTGCCAGTCTAAGCAGTAATTTTCCCCACAGGATGTAGCCTCAGACATGCCCTGGGCCTCCACTCCCTGCCCCTCACAAAATGACTGACGAGGGCTGTAATTCAGTCAAACTTTACACATATTGAAAACTAGAGGTGATGCACTCTTCCTTCAGTGTCTCTTTCTTTCTCAGCATCCAGAGTCGCTTGGAGATGAAGAAGAGATTAGCCTGCAAGCCTTTTAAATGGTACCTGGAGAACGTCTACCCTGAACTGAGGTAAGAAAGTGAGAGCTATTTTGTAATATGATAATATAGTGATATATATGCTGAGAGATGAATTTCATTTAGGAACTTGAGCCACAGCTAGCTTTGTAAGAGAGGACAGCTCAGCCAGGAGTCGCAGTGCGACTGTGATCTCCTCAGCTCGGATATAATGTTTTACACTTCAGTAAGACTCTCAAATGACTGTAGTGACACTAATGACTAACCATTAGCAGCAGTTATGATTCAAGCACATTATTACACTCCGGCAGATTTGCAATTTGTCACTTACTTGAATGAGTTTAATAAAGTATAAATGTAACAGATCTAAACCTGAATTTTTTTTAGATCGCCTAAATATAAAAGCTGCATTGCCCTCTTTGTCAAGAGAAAAACACAGTTCTCTCTCTTGCGCTTTCATTATCTCTCACTTTCTTTCTGCATTCTTTAGTGCTATGATCCACTGTATCCTCCTGATTAATAAAACAGGAATATTTTAATAGATCTTCCTGTGTGTGTTCAGGGTCCCAGATCACCAGGACATCGCTTTCGGAGCCCTGCAGCAGGGAGGAAACTGTCTGGACACCCTGGGCCATTTTGCAGATGGAGTGGTGGGCGTCTATGAATGTCACAACGCCGGGGGAAACCAGGTAGCATTACCACGACGACACATGCAGGTCAGCTTGTGAAATCCTCACTCAGGAGACACCTGGGTGACAGGTGGTGGTACATGTGGTGAGAGCACAGGGGGTATGTGAATGGATTCAGCTATTAAAGGTCATACGTTACACACGGTGTGATGCTTTTAGGACAACTGCAGTCACCAAAAAGAGAAAAAGTGTTTTCACTTAAAGGTCAGTTGAAAAGCCAAGTATCTCCTTGCATTCAGTAAAAACTCAATACATGTAGTTTACGACAGTTTGGCTGTAAACACGCCGACTTAAATCTTTATTTAAACACAGAATATGTGCACATAGAGGTATCTCAGCATTGTTCTTGGAGGAGGTGCACGTTTCTTGGAGCCCTGTAAATGTGAACGGTGAACACGGTGTCTATGTGTGCATATGCTCTCACTCATGTTGCTCTGTCAGCAGTTTCTCAAATAGTGTTTCTCCTAAAATAGAATGACAGGTGTTGAACAGAAAACTGCTGTCACTCGGAGTTCTAGACCATTGGCTTTGCACGTCTGTTTCACCCTCACCATTTTGAAATACTTGCCTCATGAGTGGTTTTTCAGTTTTACTAAACAAAAGTTGCTGCGTCAGATCGAGCTTTAGATTAAATGCAGACTTGGCTAAGAAAGACGTCCTGCTTAGTTGGTGTGTGATGGACAGTACAGCTCTATAGGCAGCATGCTGTGAGAGGATACATCAGAGTGGGCATTAACAGTTCCTCCTCTGGATGTCAGAATTAAACCTCTATTGTTTGTTGAATATACAGGAAAATAAAGTTATTACTTACTGATAATGATACAAAACATAATAAAAGAACAGTGTTGCCTTTTATTTGCCCATGTAAAAGGAGAAAACTGGTCTCACATTTTATGTTAAATATACATGCTCAGCCAATCTGGAGAGGACATCCTCTTTTTGATTTGTATTATTTATTTTGTGCTCAGTCTAAGGTCACTAGTCTGTTCAAAACACAGTCATAATTTTCGCCCGATGGCAGCTCTGAAATGGAAACATGTTGTAAAGCGCTTTGGAAAACCTCACAAAGGTTAAAAGGTGCTATATGAGGGAGACCATTTACCATTTAGGTGGACTTAAATCTTTTTTTCTCCAAAAATCTTGGATACCTTATTTTTTGGGACATTCCGTATAAAAGCCACCAAATCTTTAAAAAGCTCCCTCCAGAGCCACTGAGAATAGGCTTTTTTTTTCTGTACAATAACTTTCATATATTTATTGAAGCCGTGCAAAATTTTACCGTCACTTTTCTTTGTTATTGTTAGGCTGCTTACCTATTAAACAGTACCTGCTGGCTTGATTTTATGATCTCTTATGTGCAGCACTTTCACATGTTCTGTGCAGCTGTGATGTTTTTTAGTATTAAATAAACATGGCGTCATGATCATTATATCAGCCAGCATTATCCACCAATCAGCCACAACATTGGTTTCTGACACCAAGATGTTGGCAGTGAAGGCTTTGGAGTTTTCAAACCAAGTCAATGCCTTGAACAAGCTCTTTATCGTGGTCCTCGAGCTGGTCCTGAGCAGCGTTTGCAGTGTGACCGGGTGCACTGTCCTGCTGTGGGAGTGCCGCCTGTCGACAGAAGATGCTGCTTTCATGGGAGGGTGTGTTGGGTCTGTAACAATGTTTAGATGGTGGTACATGCCAAAGCAACATCCACATGAAAGTCAGGACACGAGGCTTCCCAGGAGAAAGTTTCAGTGTATCAAGATGATCAATGTTCCACACTTTACCTGTAATATTGTCTGATTAGTGTGTGTATATAAGACTTATATTATTGGCTAAGACTCTGCTCAGAACATCTCAAACCCTGGCATGAATACTGATGTTTTACATGTATCCATTTGTAAAGGAATGGGCCCTAACCAAGGATAAATCAGTGAAGCATATGGACCTCTGTCTGACGGTGGTGGACAGAACAGCTGGTTCCCTCATCAAACTACAAGGCTGTCGAGAGAATGACAGCAGACAGGTATAAAAAAGGGAAAAAAATACATTACAGAAGAGAGCAGAATTCTGCTTGTTGTATTTTTGACTCTATGCTGTTGTTTTATTCCATCCAGAAATGGGAGCAGATTGAGTCCAACTCGAAGCTCCGTCATGTGGGCAGTAACCTCTGCCTGGACAGCCGCAGTGCCAGGATGGGTGGACTCACTGTGGAGGTCTGCAGCCCGAGCCTCAACCAACAGTGGAAGTTCACCCTCAATTTACAATCATAGGGGGCGCTACAGACCCCGGGAAGACTTGGTTAACGGATAGAGACGCAACAGACTCTGAGATCAGAAGATGGATAGACTCATGGAGAAAGACAAACTGGGTGGATTCGTGGATCCTTCTTGCTCCTCCTCCTCCTCCACAGAGGTGCAGCCAGTCATGCGTACACCCCTCTCTCCCACCTCACCTCCCTCCCTACAACCATGAGCCACGCCCCATGGGGGAGGGGCTTGTAGGCCACAAAGGACTGAACCGGAAACTGGCTCTATGTGGTGGATGGATGGTGACAGTGATGATCTTGATGAGGATAAAAGCGACGAAAAGGCTTTTGTTTCAAACTACATACCTCAGTGTTTTTTCATTGATGGTTCCAGAGGCAAATGACCAGTGAATTCTTTTTTGTTCTATTACTTTCTTTAATGCTGGTGAAACTGAACTCTAATTATTTTTATTTTCTTATTCATGTTTTTTTTTATTTCTAGCTGTTAATTCTTCACAGAGACTTGCAGGAGCATTTTTTTGGTTCTCAAGTGAGTCCTGTAACAGCGGACGGAGGCTTCGGGTTGTGCTTTTCAGAGAGATGTAGGTGCTGAGTGATGGGAAGGGAGGGAATAGACTCGATCCCTTGAGCTTTTCCTTTCGTTTGCTTTTGTTGGCTTAACAGAATCAACAGAGAAAAGAGAGGCAAAGCGGAGAGAAGAGCGCTGTGTGTTCTGCTTTGTTTTCTATACAGTTCTTTTTCTACGGTTTGTGTCTTGGGCAGGCAAAGGGGTTCAGGGAGGTGCTTCCCGGCTTTGCATGGGGGGTTTTTGCTCTGGAATTGGAGTTCCTGAAACCAGCAAGTGTGGTGAAGCCCACCCTGGGGGTTTTACTGTCTGCCTTCAGGCTGTGCTCTCGCTGCTGCAGCATCCTCACCGCTACACTTCAATCCCGCGACCAAAACACACAGAAAAAAATAAATTCTTATCATTCTTTTTCTTTGTTTATTTACTTCCGGCTAAAAAGGAACCAAATTTGAAAAGGATGTGTTGGGTTTCAGGGAGATCAGGGGAGCGATTAAAACAGTTTTTTGTTGCATACTCACACTGCTCTCTGTGGAGCGGTTCAGTTTACCAACCTTTTTTTTTTTTTCCCTGCACAGATAATTTTCTTTGCCTGTGTCTGTGTTGCCATTGTCGGAGGTCTAATACTCACACCCAAACCTCATTTATGGTGCAGCTTCTTCTCTAGAGCAAGATAAAAGTGACGTTCATAATAACAACGTAATGAGATCAACAATATTTTACAGTTCACATAGGCATGATTGAGATCATTATTTCTCCACTGTGCATACACTGCTAGTGTTAAAGAAGGAAACCTAGCATTTTATACATGGTAAACTTCTAAGAGGACAATAATAGTAATTTAAAGTTAATTCATACAGGCCTCACAGGCCTCTCATTTTATTAACAGTGTAAAACCTTGGTTACTCCAGCCTGGGAGCAGATGACATGCAAAAAGAAAAGTCCAGAGTGTAGTCACACTCTGTGAAATGTGCATCCACACGTGTTCTGAAAAACTCCTTCTAACCGCATGTATCACTGACATGTTCCTATGTTTGCACTCAGTCAGTAGCGTTTTGCATCAACATATTTTTTTCTCCATTGTGCCTGCTAGATGAGCCATCTGTTCCCAAGTTTGCAACTGCAATAAACAAGGTTTTGCTGTTTGTCCTCACTCTGTTCCTGCTGGAGGTGAGCAGATTTTTCTGATTGCACAAGCAAGAAAAAGGCTCAGTTTTTGCTGATACAAAGTAGCTATAAGAATACTTTTCTTGTTCATCTGAGTGAGCTACTTTATTCACAGCAATATTTTGGTATCACAGCACAGTGCCACTTTTTAATTTTTGTGACTGAATAGTGTTCCTGCTACCATTTACAGTACATATACCTGTTTGTAAGTCCATTACCTGATGCCTTTTGTATTTCTTTTGCGCCACCAGTCTCTTCTGGGCTTCATCATCTCTTCATCTTCACTGCTGTGATCCTCGGTACTGTTAGTCACTGATGAGTAATGATGGTGGAGTTTGGGAAATTGGTTGCGATTAAATTTGAAGTGACTCATCACTTGGCAACTTCAAGGCAACAGCATTAACACAAACCATCTCTGAACAGATACATTTCACAGCCAACAGCTAATATCAGTCACACATTTCCTAGTTAGAGTAACTAGAAAGAAGTTGCACCCTCAAGTCTTCTGTCAAATATTCTCTCATTTTCTCAGTTTGTCTCATTCACATCACACATTCACATCCTTCCTCGTTAAAGCTTCATAGATTTCTTTTTAATTTTTTCAAGTTTTACCTGCGAACTAACAAAAACAGCTGGTCCTGTTTGCTGTGTTGTCTGATGGCTTTGCAGCTTCTACTCAATCACTGTTTTCTGCCATTTTCTTTCTTTTTACCTGCTTTTTTTTCCTTCCTTTTGTATGTTGATCATTAAGCGGAGTGAGGGGAGTGGAGAAGGTCAGCTGAAGCTGCAGCTGGTCATTAAAGCCTATCCTGTGACTTGATAGGTTGCTGCATTGTGCTGCGAGGCACAGGACCCACACATATGGCTCAAGAGAGAGACTTGACTAGATGTCGGGAAAGTTTTGTGTTGCCTTGGAGACCAGATTCAAAGGCTCAAATCTGATTTAGGGCTTCAGTTAGATTTCATGGTAATCAGGAGGGGGATTTACTTTTAAATTCTAGGAAAGTCCGCCGTTCTGTTTGGAGGATGCAAAAGAATATGAAACAATTTCAGTGTCTTAATTTCTGAAGAACGTTGGAATTTAGAAGAATAATTGATTGGAATTTAAGTTTTAATGTCATTTTCCTCAAATGTATATTTAAAGCCTCAAATAGTCATTTAATTTCATTGCAAGTGTGCAGATGCATGCCTTCTGACTTATTTCCCCCTTAGGCCCCTACATGGACACAAAGCTCATCAGTGTGACCAGACACCATGAGAAATAGAATTTCTTAAAATCAAACCTTTTTTATTTCATGTGTTGCAGGAGCGGTACTATTACAGATGATGGTTATTCAGCTGATTCTGAATCTGCTTAAAAATGAAGATCATTCATAGGACAAAATCTGTGATGTTCTGGGATAGATAAGGTGCATTATTCATTTTCTTTTCCTCCACTGGGTGCAAATGAGGACCTGTTAGTGGGTTGGATTAATGTCTAAATGTTGCAACCTCCTCAGAGCAATTTGCCAATTCCCATGCATTGGTGTGTCAGTAAATCTTGATACTCCTCAGTCAGTGTGGGATGTTAAGGATCAGACTGGATTGGCAGCATACTGATGTTTTTTGTGGTGTATAGCGCCCTCTATTGCCACACGTACTGTATGTAGGCAACAATTGGCCAACAGAAAAGAAAAAAAGGGACTTGAGGTAGTCCATTTCTGATGCACAATTCACAGCCAGACAGTTTACAATTTCCTTCTAATTCACATTTTCTTGACTTTTGTTTTATAAACTGTTGATTTGGCCCTGCTAGCTGGGTGGTGGAAATGAGCGTCGCTACTCCACATAACAGGCACAAGAACCAAACTGCACACACCTACGTGACCAGAGCGCATGTGTGGTTGGAAGCCTTTTCTTTTTAAAACTAGTCTTATTCTTGGGAAGATAAGAACTTTGCTATTTTATTTTTTATTCTTTTTATGTTATACACAGAGGGAACGACTGTAATAATTAAGGAGTCCAGCACCTCATTTTGATTGGATGATTAAATGTTTACATCTTTAGCACAATGTGCCAAAGTTCCTTCCTGAGTTTTCTGTGTAAGGAAGAATGAGAAAAGGGGTAAAGAATGAGTCCCAGAGGACTAATTCAGTGTTGGTTTGCCTACAGTATGTTGTGTTTCGTATTGTTCTCTCCAGTCTCAGTTCAACCTGTGGGAGACATCGTGGGGAGGACTGCTCTTGCTGCTGATCCAGTGTCAGCTTTATGATTATAATTGAGTTATTTCCTTGACATATTTAGATTTGTGAACATCGGTTATGTAATGCATTTAAGCCTTGATGTCTGCAAAAGGCCTGTTGTGATGGAGCCAGCTGTGTGTTTGGCAGTCATTAGAAGCGTTAATCAAAGAGTAGAAGAGTAATGACAATCTTGCAGACGGGCGTCTTTATTAGCATTAAAAGTGGGAAAATAACTGAACACCAGTCAGTAAACAAGAGCATCCTCCCCACTGAGCCAGCAGGACTTTATTCATACTCACTGTGTTTTCAAGGGGAAACAATCAATGGTTTATTTTTAATGGAGTTCAACAAAAAGAGAAGGCACGAAGGTCAAGATTTGTGTTCTGTCAGCTTTTCCTTTAAAACGGGGATGAGAGTTCTGTTATGATTTGTCCTGCAGCCGGGACGTCTTCCCCTCTCGACCCACCTCAAATCCCCTCTTAGGATTAACAGAAGAAAAGCCCTCTCTGATATGTGAAAAGCCCTGCTGAGACATCCAGCTCAGGACTGCTTAAGCTTCTCCATCTTTTGCTACAAAGCGACTGTAACAGTGTATGTGAGCAAGAGGGGCTGAACATGCACATAAGAAAATATACTGTAAACATGTCATCAACCTGTCATGATCGATACCAGATGAAACAGTAATCAGTGGGGAGGGACGTGAAACTAATGTGTTTTCTAAGAGGAATGTGGATTTGTTGAATGACGAGGGGTCACATATGTAAAAGTGTATATTTTTGTATATACCTACATCAGTGTGTGTACAGTATGTACATATATACACAGTGTACTCAGCCGCGGTTCCTAGTTTTGTTGTCCGACTGTACAGCGCTTCTAACTGTTCCCTGTTTTATAGATACTGCAGAAATTCAACTTTGAATGAGGAGAAATGATTAACTTAAATAAATGCATTTATATATATATACATATATATAAACTAAATGGTGTGAAATGTTTCTGCTCAAACAAACAAACCATATAAACATACCCTTAAATATAAAATATATTGGTGTTATGTAGCCTTGGATCTGGACCACATCTGTAAAAACTTTCATATCGCTGCTTTAACATGCTTAAATGTTAATAAGTCACGTTGTTGGGTGGTGCTAAGCCAGTCCTTTCTTCATTTTCTTTTTGGCTTTTTCTTGTCGAAAAGCACAATGTGGCAGCTGTGCATTAATTTTACATGAATTGTGACGTTTTAATATTTAAAGAAGGAACGTTTTCCATCCGTCAGTCAAGCATTGCTGCTCTTGTTTGGATCTTTGGAAGCAGCATTTGGGCAACATTAGAATAAAGATCCTCACAGACTTGTAATGAATTCATAGCATGGCAGCATATTGTGGCCCTCATAACCACATAATATATGCAATATATTTTCTGTAATTGCTCATCTCTATTTCTGTTGGCCGGAGTTGTTCTGAGATTTCAAATTTTAGCACAATGCAGATGGATAATATTTTCTCCCACAGAGATGGGTTACTGGGACAAAAGCAATATGGTTTAAGTATTGGGCTCCAAATTGCACATGCATAATGTATAAAAACATTGTCAGAGGCTTTGTTTATCATGAGGAAAGATAATGATCATCTTTAATTACAGTGTGTAATGCACTGTGTTGCTTCTTCGCATTTGAGGTCAAATCTATGTTTTCAGGCCATTCATATTTTCAGATCCAACTAGAAAGTTCAATAATGAGTCAGTCTAAATTTTCTTCTGTGCTTCTTTAATTTGAAAAACTATATAATTGGTAAAATCTGAACAAAACTATACAAGAAAAAAAATGCATTTTTAAAGCACTATATGTGAAAATGCAAAAAAAAAAGGGGGGGGGGGTTTCACTGCTTTTTCTGCATAGATCACATTAGAACAGGTCTCGAGCTAAATCCATGATATAGAGATCAATTGTACCTGAGAGACTAAAGATGATTAAAACAGTTTCTGAATTGTTAAATCTTTATTCTGTTTATGAAAATACAAAAAAGGGAAATGTCACTGCTTTTTTTTCATATAAAGACTACATTGGATCTGGTATTTTATTCTCATTATTATTATTATTATTATTATTATTATTATTATTATTATTATTATTATTATTATTATTATTATTATTGTTATTATTGTTATTATTGTTATTATTATTATTATTCAGTTTTAATCTAAACTAGATCATCCCAGGGAGGCAAACAGTTCTTTAAACTACAATTTTGAATTGTGGAACCTTATGTAAATGCAAAAAAGAGGAAATGCTACTGGTTTTCGTATGCAGAAGTTAAGAGGCTGGTGAAAATAAATAACATAAAAACATTTAAAAATCTGTAAAACGCCGTTGTTTCTGTGGTTTTAGATCTGTACCTGGTGTAATGTGGTCTTCACAGGAAGGACAAACATCACAACATTCTCTCTCTTTTTGCATTTTCAAAAATTTGAAAGTCAGTTTCAGACAACAATCAGAGTTTACCTTACACACGGTTTTACATCTTTAAAATGTGGGGGGAAATGAGAAGTAATTAAAGTTAAGTTTCCCATAACTCTGGTATTCGCGGCCGACAGTCCGGTCCAGCTGTCCGGGTGTCTCCTCTCCAGCAGGGGGCGCTGCCGGACTCTCCGGACACCAGGAGCTCCGTGGAGGAAGAAGGAGCTCCGCCACAAGCTGATCAGAGCAGCCAGCGGACACAGGTGGTGGTCGGTGGTATCTACCGGAGGAGAGTAAACACAACAAACCATGAAGAACGAAGGCATAGAGGGCACGGAGAGGTTCCTGAGCCCGGACAGGGGCCGCGGCCTGCGGGCGGTGAGGCACTTCTCTGTGGGGGAGCTGGTGTTCGCCTGCCCTGCTTACTCCTACGTGTTGACGGTGAATGAGAGGGGAGCGCACTGTGAGAACTGCTTCAGCAGGTAAACCCACCTCACCTCCATGAAACAGCTCAAAAACATCTCTGTGACACTTGGCTACAACCCGCTGCCTTGTCCCCGCCGTTTAACGCGGACCGGAGAGGGTTCGTGTCCAGCTGAGTGTCGGCTAACCTCGTTACCTTGCTAGGTTAGCTGGTGAACCTCTGGACAGCACCGAGCTAGTACAGACTAAACTGGGTCAATGCGCTGAAGCAGCTCACCTGACCGGAGCTGCAGCGTCTGTGTGTTGCACTGCAGAGTCAGTAGAGTCCAGCACTGTAGCATGATACAGCCTAATTATGAAATAACTGCTTTTCTTTACTCTCAATGAGGCTATTGAGATGCTACTACAGTCATAAAAAAGGCTATCAATGCTCCCAGGTAGCATTGATAGCATACTTAGCTAAAGGAGCACTTACCAAGCCATTTGTGACACAGTGTAACATGATTTATGTTGGCACCACTGCTGCTGAAAAACTTCCATAACGTCAGGCTCAACTATAGCATGAATGCATGCAGCAATAACTGTGTAGTATGTGGAGTGGTTAGAAAATCCAGCCTACAGCATTCAGAGAGTGCTGTCATGTGTAGGTGTGTGTAGGTGCACTGCCAAAAACATGAAGTTAAATTAACTGCAATGGCCTCTCAAAGTTTAACTCTGCCACTAGTGACTGTCTTTAAGGTTAGATTAACTCTGTCCTGTCACACTGTCATCCACACACATGCTTCCTACCCAAGCTGCCATTAAAAGGTTTGCACAGCACTTAAAGGTTATGGTGCTAAATTTAGGTGTCCATGTGTCCCCAGAGAGGAGGAGTCTGGAGATGAGAA
This sequence comes from Amphiprion ocellaris, assembly GCF_022539595.1. Classification (NCBI taxonomy): domain Eukaryota; kingdom Metazoa; phylum Chordata; class Actinopteri; family Pomacentridae; genus Amphiprion; species Amphiprion ocellaris. The sequence goes on from NC_072766.1 coordinate 16,561,762, forward strand.
GGCCAGGGGTGCATGGGTGATGTGAGGAGGGGTGGTGGACCTGAGTGTGCACAATTACTTCTTTTATAGTATTTTACAAAGTTACTCTTTTTATTAAAAAAAGAAAGAAACTGAGCTGAAAATGTTTGTAGGTTTTGCTAGGTTATGAGTAAAATCAAATATTTGACGATGTGCATCAGTGTGTCCCACCTTTTCTCACATCCTAAAACAAATCTGCAAGCCTGTCTCATGTAGCTTCAGTTTAACAATGAATATACCAAGGGTCTAAATATTACTGGATAGGTATATGAAGTTTTACCCTACATTGACCTACGAACAAACATTAGGTAAAGTTGCCTCTAGTGTCTCCTCAGCACAGTTGTAGTGAATGAATGTGTTGCATTTCTGTGTCTTTACAGGAGAGACGACCTTTTTAAGTGTGGTAAATGTAAGCAGGCCTACTACTGCAATGTAGACTGTCAGGTAAGAGGGTCTTTTTATACTTGTGGTTTCTGTGTCTGAGTGTGCGTGGTAGTTTCTCAAATTAACACAAGGTCAGTATAATGATTAGATTTTATTGGAGGCACTATCATACCTTTGTTACTTAAAAAATATGTGTTCCTGCAATTGTATCCTAATCAGGCATCCTGTGAGACTTTTTTTTTGTAAAATTCTGCATTCTCGTCTTATTTCTTTTGATCCTATTCCTGATATCTGTTGTCATATGGGAGGACAGACAGCATGAGGATGGGCATTTCATTATTACTGTCAAGAATGTTGAAGATGACTGACTGTCTCATTTCAGCTTGATTCCTTTTGAGTGTCTCCCCTCCACTGTGTTGTCAAAAGATGATCATGTAACATCTCTGATACCACCTGGAGTAGTTTAAAGAACCTATTTAATGGTTGCTAGACACACCTTGTAACCTTGAGCCACATGTTGAGAACCAATTCAAAAGAGCTCCAAGCAGCCAGAAACAGAGTGAGCACATGCTGTTGCTATGACGATGTGGTCTGTCCTCCCTCTGACTCCGTCTAGTTTTAAAGTCATGGTACAAAACACACTCAGTGCAGCAAAATACAGACAAAGAGATGGAGAGTGAGTTGTGTTTTCCTGGCTGATCATTTAAGAAAGATTTGTTATTTCGTAATAAAAACATTAAACTAACGCTAATTTAATTCTCCTTTTTTGTGCTTTGTGCCATTTGTTTATTTTCTGAAGAGTATTCTGTTGAAGCAGATGTATTTGTGGCAGTAATGAGAATTGTTTACTCATTTCTGATTTCATCTGTGTTTGTCTATTTGTGTAGAGAGGGGATTGGCCTATGCATAAGCTGGAGTGTGTAGCCATGTGTGGCTACGGAGAAAACTGGTGTCCATCAGAGACAGTCAGACTGGTGGCCAGAATCATCATGAAACAGGTGAACTAATAACAAGAGAAAACAATGGAGTTTCCATTGGGCTTAATAAAATATCTATCTATCTACTGAAAACAATAATAATCAAAACTGTGACTTGAAAAGCCCAACAATCATCATTTAATTTTTTCTATAATATTTGTCTCACAGCAGTTAAAACTATACCTTAAATGAAAGCTGAATATATTGAAATACTTGATTATGTGTCAGCAATAACACAAAGACAATTAAGTTAATAGTTTTACATTGCATTTACCTAGAGATGACTGAATGAAAGAACAGGAGACCCTAAATCAGATTAAGATTCAAATAAGTCCTGATAATAAGTTGACTTCGCTCATATCAGTTCATTTGTATACTTTTGCATGAGTTGTTGAGTGTTTCATCTTCATTTATTGCAGTTAAGGAATGTAATTTGTTAAGACTGGCATCAGCTTTGGCAATATTAGACTCACTATGAAACAGACAGGGAGGACTTATGCTTGTTATTAAAATCCTCTCCTGTCTCTTGCTTCATGATGCAGAGAGTCACAACAGAGCGTACCCCATCAGAAAGAGTGCTGCTGCTCAGAGAGTTTGAATCGCGTAAGTAGATCTGTGTGTCTGCGCGCGCACGTGTGTGTGTATGTGTGTAAATTTGTGAGCGTTTAGTTACATATCCATGCTCTTTTAGTTACATGGTGCAGTGTGTGTGTGTGTGTGTGTGTGTGTGTGAGAGATCTTGCTGTGCCTCTGCAGTTGTAGCAGCATGTCTATTAATATCCTCGGCTGTAGCCTCCAGTCCTGGTTCTGTCTCTTTCATTCACTCCAAGTGTGCAGAGCATTGGGACTTAAATCCCAAGCTTCTGGGTGCAGTAATTTCATGTTCTCTCCCCTCCTTTAACACCTACTGCCACTGTGCCCTTGAGCAAGGACTTTAACACTGTGATTGTACTGAGACATGCTTAGCACATAACTTCATTTCAACTCATAATTACAATTCAAAGAAACTAATCTCTGTTGCTCTAATTGCTGCTTCTCTGTTTCCTACAGTTCTTCTGTGCTGCTTTAAACATACTAATGTGTGATTTTTATTTTTAATTATCATTAAATCACACACAGCGAAGCTTCTTCTGCTGATTTACATACTGTAGGTTGATTAAAAACAAGACTGTGGATCACCCGATAGCCCACAAACTGTTTCCTCTGCTCCATTTGAAGTGATCGTTTAGTCTGGGCAGTTGTTGCTAGCTCAGATTTGTCACCGCAGGATTGTCACAGAATTAACCTTCACACCTGTCTCTCATGCAAACAAAACAAGTGTGTGGCCAGCTGCTGCCATCAGCCTGAGTCGGTGTGAGTTTGTGTGATTGGCAAAGACACATGGCCTTTTGCAGTTGTAGATTTTACACTGAGGGGTTTCTCCTATGGAGCTATGCTACAGATAAATATGGTACAAGTCACAAACAATGACTGTGGATGAATAGTATAACCTTTATTTTTTATGCTGTATCTTTATCACTTACCTCATCTGTCATCTGTGAAATTTCCGTTACCAGTGAATACAATATTCAAACTCAATTATTGCTGATAGATACCCATGTGCCACTGACTCATGTCAGTATGCTCTTAGTCTGACTCACCAGATGTAGGCTGTTAGTATAAGGTTGCCATCAATTGCACATTTCAAGCTGCTTTCCCTTTCCCGATCCACTTGTTACCGTTTTCAAAATCTCCTTCACTATGGAAACATCAACAACAACCTCTGAGCATCAAACTGCGACGTGAAAAATTTGCAATAATCATGCAATAATGCAACCCGACTAGTTGTTTTCAGTGCATTATCCATTTCAATGACAGTGCTCGTCTCCCTGCATGCAGATGTTACACTAGTCACTGTTATAAGGGAACACCATTGCTTCATCCAACCCAAGATGGTAGTGATTGATTCAAACAAGTGCAAACAGGCCAGAGCTTGTTTTCTCCCCTATAGCAGGATGGTTATAAGGTGCAGCCAGACCATTCTGCATGATGCTGTGTTAGTGCGAGAAAATGGTCTTTCTATAGGGGTCTGGTTTGTTTTTACATAGCTGGTTGTATTTAAATTAGTTTTTGGGTGTTGCCTTTAGAGTCTCAAGTCCAACTACTGGTCTGTTACAATGCTCATTACACCTCATGTAACTCTTTCTCTGTCCCTTTTTGTCTCTTGTCATCCCTGTTTCTCCTTTTCTGTCTATGATCTTTACCTCTGACAGATTTAGATAAGATGGACAGTGAGAAGGACGAGATGAACCAGGCAGACATAGCAGCGCTGCATCACTTCTACTCCAGACACATCAGTGACATCCCTGATGAACAGGCTCTCACTGAGCTCTTTGCACAGGTAAACTCTGGACAACTCTTTGATCAGAACACAGGGAAGTTGACATGAGTGTTTACTTATTTGCAGTTTAATTAGAGATGTGTTCTTCTGATGCAACTAGCAAACATTGAGCTCAACTTTGTTCTATGTATCAGTTGGAATTCTGTCATTGTCATCCATTGTAGAGGAAGAGGATATGTTATGGTTATCAAAATGTACCCCAGAGATTCTTTGGATTCTTTTAGTTTTATTTGGCGGTTTTGCAGAGTTACACTCTGTATGGAGTGGTTTGTGTACATGCATTACTATGACTGTAGTGTGACCAAACCCTCTCCAGGCCTCAGTCATATAATTCTTAAATGGCTTGGGTTTCGATGTGTTATTGCTACATTACACTGGGTACCACTGTTGTCTAACTGAGAACAGTGGGGCATTTCTGTATACAGTTAATGTGCCCTGACTGGTAAGATTTCTGGTATGTGAGATGCACCACAACTGTTTGGCCACTGGACACCCCTGACTTAATATTTTATCCATATACTAGTAGAAGCCTCTCCATTTCTTGACCACTTCTGTGAGCAGTAGTTGTGACAGGTGGTGCATGTCGAGACCCAAACCCAGTCCCAGATGGCTGAGGATGCTGAAGTGGAGATTTTTTAGTGTGGAAAAATCACCGGCAAAATCCTCAGCCTCTATCTGTGTCCCCTTTGCCAGCATCAGTCTCTACAGGCAGAGATTTTAAGGATTTTCAGATTTGCTGCTTTTAGTCTCTTATTTGTATGGAAGTGCTCCCCCAAGCACCTAATAAATCCTCAGCCATGCTTTTTTAAACACCAGCTTTAAATCAGTGGATTAAAGGCCTTCCTCTCCCAGAAAGATCCAGGATCTTTATTTAAGTGTGTTTTGTTACTGTCTTGTGATATTTTTTAGGAGCACATAGAGCCCCTCTGTACAAGGACATGTTGGGTTGCTACATACATTTTTTTTATACATATAGCATTTATACACACAATGTGGACGTGTAGTATGTTTACATGTTTAAGTATGTGTTCTTTTTCTTTCACCCCTTTGTCTTTTCCTTGCTGTCCTGCCCCTGTTAGCACTAGCAGGAGCACATGTTAGCTGCAACCAGGATCAGTATCACACACCAACTGGGTGCTGTCTGTTTAACTCTACAGCGTTTAGCCCTTTAATTTGATCTGTCTGGCAGAGCTGCTGCCTCCTTTCCCTTCACACTACATGAATGGAAGCAACCCCTTTGGCTTCTTGTCACACAGCTACACTTAATCTCTACTACCGGATTTCCTCCCCCTCAGTGAGGGGGAGTCACAGCACAGTAGAGTAGATGGTGTTGCAAGTTGTTTTATCATATTACTCAACCCTTCTGTTCGCTGTCTCTGCCTGTTTGTGTCTTTCCTTCTGTTTTTCTCTGTCCTTCCTTGCTTCACATGTTTCTTTTGTCTCCAGGTTAATTGTAATGGTTTTACTATAGAGGACGAGGAGCTCTCCCATCTGGGATCAGCTGTTTTTCCTGAGTAAGTTACACATCATCACTATTTAATGGTTATTCATCAAATTTGTGTACTCTATGAATAAAGCTTTAACAAATTAAACCATGCAGTAATTTCTGCTTTCACCTCTCTGCATGTTTTCATGAATCCGTACTCGTCCCACCTCTTCAGTGCCACTTCATCTTCCCAACAGCGTTTTATATAAATATGAAACAATTACCTTTCAATCTGTTTGTCTCTTGTGTTTCTGATTTGCTTAATCATTTTAGTCTCAATCTGCTTATTATATTCTGTGTAGCATAAACCATGAAAAAGTCAGAGGCACTTAAGATGTTAAGATTCTTATTCAGCATGCAGTCCCTTCAGGAAGTATTTTTATCAGTCTCTGAGTTACCTTGAAAACTGTGAAAAAGTGTGTTTCGGAGAAATGGTGCTGTTTTAAAGGCAGATGGTGCTCACATAATGTATTGATTTACTGATGTGATGTTTTTCTGTTTACTGCACTTTGTTTGAAAGTCACTGAAAAACAAGAAATGATTCATGACCTTATTTTTGAAGGCATCCTCACTTTTAACATCTAAAATCTTTGCACAGTGCTGCATATAACAACCAAAGTGCTGCAAACTCAACATTATGAAGCTGCTAAATGTCATCTTTTATTACTATTCTTTGAATTCACACCTCACCTCTGCTCTTTCTTTTCCTTCCTTCCAGTGTAGCACTGATGAATCACAGCTGTAGCCCTAATGTCATCGTGACTTATAAAGGCACAGTGGCTGAGGTCAGAGCTGTTAAAGAGATAAACCCGGGAGAGGAGGTAAGGAAGCATAAGAATTATGAAACCAGATACAATTACAGAAAAATAGATGGCCCAGTCTGTTTTTACGACTGTTTCTCTTCCTCTTATGTGTCTCTCTTTGCAGATCTTTAACAGTTACATAGACCTGCTTTACCCGACAGAGGACAGGAAAGAGAGGTTGTTAGATTCCTACTTCTTCACATGCCAGTGTACAGAGTGCACCACCAAATCTAAGGTACAGTAGATGCAACTCCCTAGAACCTACTCTCGAGTGTAATTGTGCTGTTACCATTTGGGTTTGTTTATTTGAAGACTATACCAGAAAACATATTCAGCCACTATTTTCTGTTTGAGGATCATGATTGCTGTCCCCCTCTCTGTGCCGACATCAGGACCAATGTTTTTGTTGTTTCTGTTGGTGTCTTCCTTTCTTTCAAACATTACCCTACACTGGCATTATGAGTAGCTGTGTCTTTAATCTGTGATTTTCATGTGCAAATCTGTTTTGTAGAGAAATTATAGTAAACATGTAGCAACGAATGCCATATATCATTTCACCTTCAGAAAAGCTAATCGTGCATTTGGAAACTTACACAGCGAGGATTTAGCAAGTGCTTTGAAAATGAAATCCTTGTTTTCAGAGGTCTTAGCGGAATTGTCTCGGTTAGTAGTTTGTAATCATTTTCAGCTGCGGGCTGCTTATATTGTGCATTGCATGGTAAAATGATGCATCAGCACAGTAATCAAAAATGAAGCTGACTGAGTGATTAATGCATGCGGATGTATTTGAGTGTATCTAATTTTGCTGCTTCTCCAGAGTGAACCCTGAACAGAGGTAGAGCCGGTTCAGAAACATAGACACAGCTAGAGATACTGAGACGTTTAAATTTCTTTTACAGCCATTTCACTTGAACCTCTTGAAGATATCCTGTTATAATATGTTGGCATAAAACTGTTTGTGTTATTTTTGTCTGTCTCTGCCTAGGACAAGGAAAAAATGGAGATTAGAAAGCTGAGTTCTCCACCAGAGCCCGAGGAAATCAAATCCATGGTCCGTTATGCCAAGAATGTCATCGAAGAGTTTAGGAGAGCCAAACACTACAAAAATATCCTTTTTTCTTGGCATTGGATTCTCATCTCTCTCTTTATCAATGACAGACTTTCACTTCCCTGCCTCCTCTTCTTTTGCTGCGTTGTCTGCATCATGATTCCTTGACTCTCTTGTACCCCCCAGTGAGCTTCTGGAAATGTGTGAGCTCAGCCAGGAGAAGATGGGAGCTATTTTTGCAGACACCAACGTCTACATGCTGCACATGATGTATCAGGCCATGGGCGTCTGTCTCTACATGCAGGACTGGGACGGCGCTATGAGCTATGGAGAGAAGATCATTCAACCATACAGGTAAATTGATCTGTCGTAGATCTGCAGGGAAGCTGTCATGCAGATGCTGTAGATTCATGTGGTCAGTCAGTTGCACAGTAGCATTGTGGTCTGACAATCCCCAGAGCGGAAGTGGATGAAAAAGCTCTGTGATTGAGTTAAGTAGCTGGTTGAGCTGTCAGTAAGAATTTAATCTCATTTAGTCGAGCTTTAGTCTTGTCACATGCATAGGTTTGAAGACATTTAAGGGCATATAGGCACAGTGGACTGTATTCACGCCACAATACAAACTAATCACACTGTGAAAAGTTTTTGTACTTGAACAGAAAGATAAGAAGATTTATGTGCATTTCTCTGTTTTGAGGACTGGCTTTTTATATGCAAATATCATTGATTGGCTCCTTCCCAGTTGTGTAGAAAGAATATTCAGATTTCTGAGTTTGTTGTGACAGCTCAGAATAAAATATGTTTTATTCGCTTCATACTTAACAAAATACAATATAACTTGTATCCCACACCGTGTTCATTTCTTACCTACAATACACCCACTATAGCATGTATTATATTAGGTTTCTGTAGTGGTCACTGAAGCTTGATAATACCTAACACATTTTCCTTCTGTAGTAAACAACACTCAGCCACATCTACTCTAGTATATGTTTTATCTTTTATTATTATGTTCTCCCAGCTTGGTATGTTTTGAATTTTTGCAGCACTACAACAGAACCAAATGTTACATTAATTGTAGATTACATCTTGTTTTCTCTTTTGGTATTCTCTCTGCAGTGTTCACTATCCAGCCTATTCTCTGAATGTGGCGTCAATGTATTTGAAATTGGGACGTCTGTATTTGGGACTTGAAAAGAAGACACAAGGAGTCAAAGCTCTGAAGAAGGTACATTTACAGACATCTGATCCATTCATATGTGGATTGTTGGCAATAGGAGGTAGATTAAATTGAGAGCTAACTGACGTGAAGAAGTCAGTTAGTTGTTGAGCTAGTTGAGAGCTTATCCATGTCATGAGTCATTTCCATAACAGAACTGATCTAAGTTTAGTTTACTTAATTGAATTATTGTATTAGGATGTATCCACATCATGCACTGACAATTTGATCAACTGCCATGGCCTGAGTTTCTCTAAATGGTTTGGAAAACACTGTTGTTTTTCTGTCTGCAGGCTCTTGCAATCATGGAGGTAGCTCATGGAGAAGATCACCATTATGTAGCAGAGGTCAAACGAGAAATCGAGGACCAGAAGTAAAGAAAGTGGAGCTGAAGGAGCAAATAGATTTTCCAGAGCGATGAACCTCTCTGAAAGAAACAACAAAATACACATACAAAATGCATGGCATGCATCTTATACCTCTCAGTTTTTTAAAACGTTTTTGTTCCTGCTCTGTTGTTCTGTCCGCCTCTCTTTGGGCAGTTTCTTTTACGTGTTTATCGACCACATTTTGTATCTACAGCAGCCTAGTTTCTGTCAGACCTGCTCTTAAATGCAGACAAATTAGAGGTACATTTTTTTGGAATGAAAAAAAGAAACATCGTAAATACTTCTCTTGTAACCTTGAGCATGATTTGGAAATGTTGGTTGGTTTGTGCTTAAGCTCAGTTAACCCATGCTGTAACTGAAGAAAGAATCACAAGCAGGGAAAAGAAAACCTTTAAAGCTGCCTTTCAGAAGCACCAAAGCTCGATAGCTCGATATTCTGAAGCCACATTTTGGCCCTGTTTTTCCTTTCCTAGTGAGTCTGAAATCATTCACTGTGTGTTTATTGACCCATAAACAGACTGTTTCGCCATCATGTATGTTTTTGGCTGCACAGTGTTGCTCCAGAGCAGTTGTTCATGATTTAACAATATGTAGTGAGTAGTTGTTACTGAGGGCATTACTACTTATTTTACAGCCAATGCATTTTATTTCTATCAAATATTCCGCAGCAGAGTTTCTGGCTTCACTGATTCTTGTTTAAACTGTGAAAGAAAAATAAGACTGACCATGCATCAGGCACTCTGTAGCAGCGGAGAAGAGAATGCAAAGAACTTTTCCTGAATGAATAACGAGTAGTTTTATTGGTTTATCTTACAGTATGTTTTGCTTGTTTAAAAGAACCGAAAAGTGTTGCATGTCTGACTGTTTACAGTGTGCGTTTGTATGTGTGTTTTGTTTTGTCTTTTTCACATGGGGCTTGTTGACCAAATGGGCCACGGGTTTAACTGATGAGGAACCAGCTATTCTATCTATTCACAGTGTATCCTTAACCAGGGGTGCTGATTTGAGACCAGTTTGCCTCTTAAGTCGCAGTAAAGACATCGGTCCTGTAATCTGACTGATGATCCTGGATCGGAGCCTCTTTGCTCTCAGGAATAAAAGGGGCAACACTGTAGCTTTTGTTGCCTTTTGCCACGATCAACATTATCATACCTTTTTGGTGTTTTCTTAGAAGCATCATGCATCCAGATCGTCACTACCCTGGGAATGAAGTCACCCTAGCAGCTGTGGGCCGGATTTTACCATGCACTCTAACTTGATAAAATATATCTTTTACATACAACTGTTCATGAGGGTGTGAGGAGTGTCATTGTCACACACACACAGGTGACAAGAATGAAATATTTATTATTGCGATTTCTAATTTCATCTCCCTTTAATCTCTGCTTTAGTGTGAAGTTAATTTTTTGCGCTCTTTAAACACACTGAGCTACTGTAGAAGCATATCCTTCAGCAGGAGCGGGTATTTAAAAACTTAAGAAATCTGAGTGGTTGAAAAAGAAATGCTTGTTGACAGCAGGGTTGATCAGAAATAGAAAGTGTTGCCTGTGGTTTACAGTTTTAGCTGACCCCAGCCCTCAGCCCAAAATCAGGAGCAGGTAAAGGTCATAAAACTGTACTTCTGGAGATTTGACTAGTTCAAAAAAATACCAGGCAACTATAATTTGTGGATGCTGGTTTAAATCAGTCTTACAATATGAGTGAGCATTTAAAAGTTGAGCTAAAGTAATGCAAAGATCATGACTTGGGTCTAATTAAAGGGTTCTTGTTGCACTCCAATTTTGTACAGTTTTTGTGACAATGATGTCAAAATGGCAAATCTAGAAGCACATTTCGCTTCATTTTAACAGTTTCTGAATGAACGGTTGACCTGTCTGCTGTCTTCACTTTTGCACTGCCAGAGAAACGAGTCACAGATCGAATTTCTTTATTCTTATGAAATGCCTGTAGCCTCTCAATTTTGTTTACTAAAGAAACAGTTTAATGCACCACATAAATGTGGCTTACTGGTGATTAGAAATAACCAAATGTGATGAGTTGTCTGTAGTCATATTTGTAGCAACTCCTGCATACGTGACTCTCTGTCACCTGCAAAAATCTAGAAGGTGCCTGCCTTACAGCTTTGCCTAGGTAATCCAAAAGCACCAGTTCACCAACTTTGTTCCACATGTTTATGTGTGTTTCTGTACAATCAAAAACACAATGCAAAGAGGGTTTGTAGGCTGGTTGGCACTAACCAAAAACCATCTGAATTTTCTGTTGGCCAGATTTAAGCAGTGCATTTAGCTTCTGGTCAGACACAAAATACATAATACCAGTATATACATTATTTTGTTTTTCTGTGATGTCTTTAAATTTGAAACCTGTGGTATTAGTGTTTAAACAGTGAAATCCATACTCATGCTGCATGTAAACCAGGCGAAGACTAATTGAAAGGCCACCAACAATATGTTTTCTGTTGTTCTGTTATGAAGTGTTAACTTTATCAGGCATGAATGGTATTCTGTTGGTATGCATTACTAAAATCTGAGCCTCTGGTTCTTTCTGTATCATGTCAGTGGAACTCAATAAATGACAGTATGGCACTTCCTTTGCTGTATATTTGATCAACAGTGTAGGAATTTTCTGTGTATTTAATGTGTTTTTCTGTCTCAAGCTGTGTTTCCTGATCATGTGACATCAAGACTGCAGACACGTTGAAACAGTGTTATTTTATAGCAATTTTACGTTGACACTTGGATTTAAAGCCTGTAAGAGCATTAAAGCCTGTAAGAGCATCACAGCAGTCAGATATAGGCAGGTCATCTGAGGTGAATAAAATAACAAAATACTCAGATAGCAGTTGTTATCTTAAATATCTTTAGATGCAAAAGGAAATTCAGGATTACAAAATGCTTGCTCATGAGCTTGTCTTTCCAATATTAATATTCACACCTGACAGTTTAAAAATAGTCTTAATACGTGATATCCTGTTTGTTGGTAGCATTTACAAACTCACACCACATAGGGGCACTGTGGAGACAGTAACAGGAGTAAGCCAATCATATGCGTCGGTTCACTTACGTCACACCAGCTAGCCAATGAGCATTCAGCGGAGTGGACTGGGACTTCCTCCGCTGCAGTTTGAATTTTCCAACAGAACAGCTCAAACAATTCAGGAGGCTGATTGAGAAGCATCGCGCCCAAAGTAAGTGCAGCCAAACTGTACCTTATCTCAAGTTAATTTTAGTATATGTGTCATTTTGAAACGCATTTTGTAACCTTCAACCTCTGACTGATTGTTTTTTGTATAAATTCAAGATGAAAGTTGGCTAACTTGTTGTCATATTTGCTCAAACCGTGTTCAGCTCAACTAAGATAACGTTAAGCCTTAACAAAAACTGTTAGCTATGTGCTTGTTTTGATGTTCCACTTTGAGTTAACGTTAACATTATTAATATTTCACGTGAGCTTACTATTTATTAAAATAATTTGGTTAATGCTGCAGCATCATCGAATTGAGAAAATAGCTGTACTAACGTAGCTAGCTAGTCTTTGCTAACATCGCAGTGTCGTATAATGGTCGACCGGTTAATTAAACTAACCGTAAACTCAACGTTTCCGTTAACGTTACATTTTACTTATACTGTCTCCTTACAACTAAAGCCTGGTACTAGTACATTTAAGCCAGGCAAGGCTTATAAACAAACCTTATTAATGTTGTTGTCGTTTCCTCCTAAGCACTATAGTTATTTATTTAACGTTACGTTACGTTTACATATATGTTAAACGTCAACATTATGGGATTGTAACAAGAGGAAATGACAAATTAGTCAATTTTAATATAATTTTACATTCCTTTGAGCTCCGCCTGCGCCTTGTGTTGTTTTCATCACATGGCAATGCATACAGAACCCGGTGGTTACCCTAATGTTACTATTGTTTGTTTATCTGCATTTTGTTTAACCTTCATGCTTTAACGTCAAACAAACGCATATGGGTTCAGTCAGGTTATAAACCATGAGCTGGGCGGTGGAGGAGTGGAAGGATGGACTTCCAGGGAAAGCCCTGCAGAAGATCCAGGAGATGGAAGTCCAGCTGGACAAGCTGAAGAAGGAGAGGACACAGAAGCAGTTTCAGCTGGACTCATTAGAAGCTGCCCTGCAGAAACAGAAACAAAAGGTCAGCATTTATTAGGAATAATTTAATGAACTCAGAATTGTAATGTGTTTAGATAAATGGAATTCAAATGAGTCCCTTGGGAAACTTGCTGATGCCTGAACAAAAATGGAAATTGTACCAGGAGAAAATACACATGCACACAAAATATTTTAAATATCTTACAGAAATGTTTCTGTTAATCCTCTATATGTATCTTTCTCCAGGTGGACAGTGAGCGATCAGAGATCTCTTCTTTAAAAAGAGAAAACCAGTCTCTAGTAGAATCATGTGATTCCCTGGAGAAAGCTCGCCAAAGGGTCACCCATGACCTCGGAGTCAAAGAGCAGCAGGTTAGTTTCTGATGTGAGGAAGAAATAAATATCTTCTGCTGTTTCAAGCAACATAGATTGAAATGTATTGGGCAGTGAAGGACATGGCTCACCAATAAATAACAGCTCATATATACATTTCAGCAGATTTATTTCAATGTATATTTCTGCAAAAAAAAGAATAAAAATGCCATGTTTTCTATTATCTATCTGTCTAATTGTTTATCTGTCTGTCTACAGCTGTTATACCTAAACAAGTTCTTCTTGCCAACACAATCACATTATGATGAAATATACGTAAATCGGGTCAAGTGTACACATATCTGGCATCAACATGAAATTTAAACCTCTTGTGGTTATAACCTCTTCCTGGACGTAGGTGAGCTACCTGGAGGGTCAGCTTAACTCCTGCAGGAAGACCATAGAGCGACTGGAGCAGGAGCTCAAGAAGTGAGTGCTGCTGTTGTGTGTGTGTGTGTGTGTGTGTGTGTGTGTGTGTGTGTGTGTGTGTGTGTGTGTGTGTGTGTGTGTGTGTGTGTGTGTGTGTGTGTGTGTGTGTGTGTGTGTGTGTGTGGAAGCAGAATGGGTTGATGTAAAATAACATCCTATGAGTTGGTACTTTATGAAATACTGCTTAATATTTAAGTTAATGATGACTATAGGTCAAATACTAAGCAGTACTCTATGAAGTACTGCTTAGTATTTAACTTAATGATGACTATAAGTAAAGATTTCAAGCCCTGACTCTTTAATTATTGCTAATGCGGTCTTTAATGTTTTTATTTCTGTCCAGGTACAAAAATGAACTGGATCGTTCGCAGCCTGCTGGCTCTGCCTCCTTGTCTTCCTCCTCTGCTGACCTGCAGCCCTACACTACTCCACAGAAGAGTTTCGCTACTCCAGCACCTGTCCCGGCCTACAGACAACAGGGTATTTGTTACTATCTGCAGCGAGTTATTCTTCGTGTTCATTTTTAAGAAAACAATCTGTTTAAAATGTATTGGTCCCACAGATTTACTTTTGTATTACCTATATTGTTGGTTTCCAGTTGTGTGCTTAATTCTCAGGGTTCTTTTTACATACGTCAGTGATGTTGTTGTCAACTGCATCTGCCTCTCATATGCTGAGCAGCTAGTGTTGTCTAAGTTTTTTTTTTTTTTGTGTACCCTAACATGTAATTTGTGTATCTGTTTCATAGATAATAGACTTGAGGAGCTTCAGGAGAAATACAACCAAGAGGTAGAAGAAAGGAAAAAACTGGAGACAGACCTCAAAGTCCTGCAGGTCAAAGTGAGTACATTATTTAGGTATACATTTTTAATTATTATGTGTGTTAGTTTCTCAGTGGTTTTACGTGTCTCTTCTGCTTTAGCTGTTGAGTCAGTCATCAGTCAATGTAAGCCACAAGGACATTGCTGCCCGCCAAGCAGGATCCTCCATATTCCCATGGCAACAGCAAGATCAGGCTCACAGTCGCCAATCTCAGGATGCAATGGAGACGCCTTTGAAGAGGCGAGGGACATCCCTGTGGGACGCCCACGAAGAGACACCAATCAAGCCCAGCCAGCGGATGAGCTGCTCCATAGCAGTGCAGAGTCCCAGTGGATCCTCCAAACAGATGGAGCAGCTAAAGACTCTCAACCAAGGTGGATTGTTATTTATTTTCTAATTAATATGTTAAATAGTGTTTAGCATTTATTTGTGCAATATTATGTATGCCTCCTCTAATGTATTTCATTTTATTCATGCTAACCGTCTGCGTTAGACATCCCGCATGTGTACAGTAACAGAGTTTAACAGTTTTCTCTTTCTTCACCAGAGCTGCATGGTCGTGTGTCAGAGCTGGAGAGGAATCTGTCTAATCAGGAGAAGGAAATTCGTAACCAAGCTTCTAAACTGCAGGAACTACAAACTCAACTGAATCAGGCCCGCAAAGACCTTACTGAACGGGACAGAGACCTGGCCAAGACCAGCCATGAGCTGAGTCAGGCCACAGACAGACACCAGCAGGTTGAAGCCAAGGTAGGACAGATTGGTTTTGTTTTATATCTACATAGATGCAGAGTTCACAGGAGAAACAATTGAGTGAAGGAAACCTGTAAATGATTGGCAAGATGACTGAAATGTTTTTCTGTGTTCTCAGTGTTCATCAGTTGAGCAGAAGCTTAAACAAGTCACAGAAGAGATGAGCTGTCAGAGGCACAACGCTGAAAGCTGCAAGCGAGCCCTGGAGCAGAAACTCAAGGACCAAGAGCGAGACAGTCAGAAGGTGCAACCGTGTGGAGTCATATGATGATTAGGCTTTTAATGTTTGTAGATTTTATTAAACATTAAGAATATTGATGCATTTTTTTGTTGTGTGTGTAGGAACTTGCCCAGCTGCAGAATTCACATCAGGCTTTGGATCAGCAGTTGAACCAGACCAGAACCAAACTAACACAGGAGATACAACAATCCAAAAAAGACTATAACATACTGCAGGCTGACATGGAGAAGGTAGTTCTTCTCTTCCTTCATCTGCTGGAGTTCCTTCTCACTTCATGCAGGCATGAACTTAGATGACAAGTCACTGACCCCTCAATATATTAAGGTGCAAAACACTTTAAAATGTAACAGAAATCTTTGAGGCCTTTAGAATGCTTTCTGCACTTTCAAAATTTCACTTTTGTTATGCAATTTACTGTCAAGAGCATGACTACAGCACCAACTATATCCGTTTACATATAACATGTCAGCCACTGGCAATATTAAAACAGCTTTATCCTGCAAAATAAAAACTAAGCAATGATTAAAACATTTGCACATGACATTTCTATCACACCTGCTTCTTTCCAGATGTGCATCCAGAAGGGTCAGATGGAGAAGGAGATGGAGGAGCAGAAACAAAGACTTCTGCGTTCAGAGCAAAGCCTCCAGGCCAATCAGACCAAAGAGCAGGATCTGCGCAAGAAGATGGAGGTGGGTTGCTTTTTGCTGAAAATCCATTTTCTGTAATGGTGAGCTTACAAATTCCTAGCATATCTGCTGATACAACTTTGACTCATCTTTTTCCCTATTCTTCGTCCTACCAGGAGCTGCAGAAAGAGAAGAACAGCATGACTGTTCAACTGGACCAGAGTAACAGGCGCCTGTCTCAGCTGGAAGAAGAGAAGAAGAACTCTGAACAGAGCTTCAAACGCACACAGGGACTGCTAGATGATCTCAAAGGTAAATTAGTGTTAGAAGTGGCAATAAAAAATGTCTGCAGTTATTTTTTAGAATTACCTGAATGTCATCTTAATGTTTACCTGATTTGTTTTTTGGTGCTTCAGCAAAATCAGAGGGACAGGCAGAGGAGCTGAAGAAACTTCAGTCTAGACTGGAACAGCAAACACAGGCTTCAGCAAGGGAGCAAGAACACCTGAAGAAAACACTCTCTGATGCAGAGACCAAAAATGACAGGTATATATAGTTTTACTCTATAAAAATGAAAGGTTACTCAAGCTTTGAGAGATAAAGAGAACCTTTTATCACTTATTTATTTTGCTTTTCAGTCACCAAATATTTTTGTTACCCTGCAGATCTCAGAATGAACTCCAGAAACAGAAACAAGAGACAGAGAGGCTGAGCAGCAGGTTGACTGTCCTAGACAAGGAGAGCCAAGAGCTGAAATCCAATCTCACTGCGAGCCAGAATGAGTGCACAAAACTGAAACTAGAACATCAAGCTCTGGTGGAGTGGAAGACAGAGAAAGAGACCTTAATTAATGAAACTGAAACAGTGCAAAAGGAGCTCAGTGACAAAATTAACAACCTGGAGAGTAGTGTCAGCTCTCTGAATGAAACTAATGGTGAACTTCAGGTAAGGTGTTTTGATTTACATGCAACTTTATGTAATTGTTTGGGCATACTGTGCAGTTTTTAGAGAATGTAAATAAATGTAACTACTTGGAAAGTGTTAAAGTGTCATTAACTGGTTACACTTTCATCAAATCATTATGACTTGCTTTGATGCCACAGACCCTTGTAGTGCAAAAAATATTTTTCAAAATATAATTGTTTCTTAAAAAGCATCTATAAATAGCCGTTTAGCATTTTCAAATATATTCTAAGATGCGCTAAAATAAGAAAAATATTCAAGCAACAAATGTAATCTTTAAGTAGATTAACTCTCACCCTGAATCAGTTTCTTTTAATCATTGCAGAAGAAGCTCATGTGTGCAGAGAGAGAAAAGGCCAGTCTGTCATCTCACATTGATTCATTAAAAGGAGAAGTCCTCAACAAGAGTACAGAGTTGGAAGAGAAAGAGCATCAGTACAAAGAGCTTCAGTCTCAGTTTTCTGAGGCTGGCCAGAAACACACCAAAGACCTGGAGAATGTTGGCATGCAGGTGGCTCAGCTTGAATCACAGGTGACTTGTAAAATTTTTTCCACAATAGCAAATTTCAAGGTCTCCAAGATCTCAATCTCTCATTAAAACTGAATCTTAGTCTTGTGTTAGGCTCTATCACATGTGACCAGTGATTCCTACGAACATGTTTAAAATGCTGAAGACCTGGCATTTATCCCTCCTGATTTGTAATTCAGTGACATCAGTAGACATTGATTTAATTCATAATCAGACCTTGTTGAATTATCCTGATTGACTATGTGCTCTTTTTTTATCTGAACAGGTCAAAGATCTGGAGTTACAATTGCAAAAGGAAATTACTCGAGCAGAGCTTGCTGAGAGGACGAACACAGAGCTGCAGGAGGAGCATCAGGCAGCCTGCGACCTGGTTCGCTCCAAAGACCAGCTAATAGACCTTGGCCAGACTGAAGTCAGCCAGCTGAGGGAAAGTCTTGCAAAAGCCACAGCACAGCAGGAGGAGCAAAATGCCAGGTGGGACTTGCTCACTCAGCAATTTTGTTTTCAAGTGTTTTCTAGCCTTACTTTAAATCCAACAGTTTGAAGGGTAATGAGTATAACTACAGTAAAATAGCTAGCAGTGCCAAAATATTGTCAACTTTTTGTATTGGGTAGAGTGAAAACACAGTGAAGATTATACTACAGATATACAGGTATGTGGCCCCAGTCATTCCTTACTTAGTTTTAACGTGTTTTTCATCCTTGATTTCTTGTAGGCTGGCAGAGGAGAAAGCAGTCCTGTTGAAGCAGTGTGAGGACAGTGTTGCAGCGAAGGCTGAGGAGACTGAACACATCAAGCTACAGATGGAGGAGGTCCAGCAAGAGCTGCTGCTCACCAAAACCCAGGTCTGATTTAATGACTTTCAACTGTCACGGAAGCTTTAACAGACTGCTGGTGATTCATTATTCTAAGTAACTGAAGTCACTTTTTTTTCTTTACAGTGTTTATGTAATAATATAATTTGTTAATCAGTTCTTGAAGTAAAAGCTTTTGATTAAATGGCAATGCTGAATGTAGAACAATACTAGTTAATCACACTGGCAAAATAGACACTCTATTTCTTTGAAATACAATCAAAATCAGTTTGTTATAAATACAGTATTTATGTAGATGGTTATGTTTAATTGCTGCTGCTATGTCAGAAAGGACTTGTATGAAAGCCAGTTATGACAGTATGGACAGAGTTCTTATAGGTTGCTTGTTTTAAAGCTAAAAAATATCCAAATTACTAATAAGTATCACAATGAAGTTATATTTACTACCATTCATTAGTATTTAACTTGTGTGTCTGGCACTTTGGCAAGCATTCTGTAAGAAAAAGGTCCTGGAACAAAGCTGCCTTTTAAATGTATGGTCTGTCTTTGTTCATTACATACATTTGTAGTGGATATTATTTCCTTACTTCAGTCTTGAAGTCCTAGTTTGATTTTCTGTTCATGTTTCAGATCAGTTCCACGGAGCAGTTCCTAAAGGTCCAGGAGCAACTGGGGGCTGAGCTACAGAAACAAATTAAGACATTGTCAGATGGGGAAGAGGAACTCAAAAAGATGTGCGAGAAGAAATCAGAAGAGCTCAAGCAGTTAGAAGAGGACCTGAAGGATCAGCGGAGCCAGACAGAAGAGAAGGAGAAACAGTTTAGAGAAGCTGAAGCGTACATGGTTTCTGTGGAGAAACAAAAGGCTGAGCTGGAAAATGTGGTTCAAGAGATGAAGAAAGAAGTAGAGGTAAAAAAAGAAAAAAAAGTTTTTTGTCTTGTTTAGTCATGTATATTTTATCATATACACTATATGATATTACACATAACAAACTTAAATCTGTTTTATTAAGATCCTCCAGCATAGTCACACTGAGAAAATCAACACCCTGCTGGATCAGATGTCTTCCTTAGAAGAAAAGATGGCAGCGAGCGAAGATGCAGCTGAGAAACTTCTAGTCTTGCAGAATGATCTGGATGTGGTCAATCAGTCTTATGCTGACCTTAAAGATTCTCTGGAAGCTCTTGAGAAGAGTCACTCCTCCACTATTGAAATCAAATCCAACCTGGAGAACAGTTTGTCTGAGAAAAGTGAGCTGATCTGTGCTTTGGAAAAAGAGATTAAAGATCTCACAGAGAAGATGAGTAAAGAATCAGAGAGTCACACTTTGGAGATTGAAAATTTCGTCAATAAAGAGAAAAACCTTAAAGAGCAGCTTGAGGCCACTAAGAAATCAATAAATGCTGCCAAAGCAGAATCAAGTTCTCGTCGAGAGGAGATCAAGACCATGAAGACGACTCTGTCTGCTGCTTCACGTGGTTTGGAAGAAAGAGACAACACGATAAAGAGTCTGAAGCAGAAGCTGAATGAAGCAGAGGCAGAGCATGCCAAAACCTCAGATCTGCTGAAGGAGAAGGTGGTCGCCATGAACAAAATCAAGGTTGGTTACTGATGGTTTTGTTTGTTTGTTTATGTTTGAGGCCTTGCATTTCTACACACTGTCATATTATCTTAATCTTGCCTTGTTCAAAGTGTCTTCTACAAAAGTATGCGCAGTGATTTGTAAAAAAACTAACAAAACTCTTCCATTTAAATTAAGGTGCAGCTAGAGATGCTGCAGATGGACCTGGAGGACAACGAGACAGCCATGAACTCTTTTGACGGTCAGGTGGAGGAGCTAAAGGGAACAATAGAGTTGCTAGAGGGTCAACTTGCTCAAAACAAGACCCAGATGTCTGACATGGAGGCCAGGCTGGAGGAAAGCAAAGCCCAGGTTTGGCAACAATCTCACACAAATGTCTGCCATACTCAAAAGACAACACACATTATTGTAAAGTCCAGAAAAACACCCAGGTTTATTTAGTTGTTCCACCCGCTCTTGCTTTGTTGTACCTTAGCCTGCCTTTAGACTGAGTCCTGGTCTACAGCCAGGTTGAGGATTAAAGTTAAAGAAGGCATCCCTAATATGATTCAAGTGTGGTATTGTCATTAATTGATAGCTCTATTTCCAGGTCTCTGTCTTGGAAACACGCTTGGACGAGGTCCAATCCCAGAACTCTGTGCTGGAGACAAAGTATGTCACAGCAAAGGAGGAGTTATTGGAGAGGAGCTGTGAAATAAGTCGTCTGGAAGAGGACGCTGTCAAACGAAACCAGCTGGAAGAGACTGTTGCCTCATTAGAGTCTAAACTTAGTCAGATGACAGAAGAGAACGCCAAGTTAGAGACGAGCATCAGACAGATGGTTCAAGACAAAGACAACGATATCAACCAGTTACTCCAGCAGAAAAACCACCTGGAGACTTCTTTGAAACAGTTAATGCATGACAAAGAACAAATTGAAGCTGAAATTATTCAAATAAATACAGAGAAGAAACAGCTGGAGACCAGTTTAGAAGAGCTATCTGAGCAGAACCAACAACTGCAGACCAACATTCAGCAGTTAACTGAAGAAAAGCAGCAAACACAAGCCAGGATTGAGGAAATGACTGCTGAGAAACATGAGGCTGAGTTGGCTCTTAGTCAGGTCATTGAAGAGAAAGCCCAGTTTGATGTTACTCTGCATCAGCTAAAGGAGGAAAAAACTGAACTTCAGAGTAACCTCTCTGCATTAATCTCTGAGAAATGTCATTTAGTTACTAACTTAAATCAAGCAGTAGAGGAAAAGCTCCAGCTAGAATCTAACTATAATCAGCTGTCTGAAGAAAACATCAAACTACAGTCTCATGTAAATGAAGTAACTGAAGAGAAGCTGAAATTACAAGAAAACATAGAGAGGCATCAGGATGAGGTGACTTCTCTTAGAGAGGAGAATGAGAGTATCCAGAGCTCCCTCCTGTCCTCAGAACAAGAGCGCCAGAGGCTGAAGGAGCAGCTTGAGATGAGGGACGAGGCAACTGAGGAGGAGAACAAAGAGCGGTAAGTTTGTTTTCCATGTGCATGTTTGTATTGGCTGGTATAGTAAATAATAGCTGAAACGATAATAGCTTGACTTCAACGTTGTATCACAGG
Organism: Amphiprion ocellaris; assembly: GCF_022539595.1. Taxonomy (NCBI): domain Eukaryota; kingdom Metazoa; phylum Chordata; class Actinopteri; family Pomacentridae; genus Amphiprion; species Amphiprion ocellaris. Next base: position 16,583,307 of record NC_072766.1, read on the forward strand.
AGCCAGCAGTTTGAAGAACAGGCTGAGCTGCACCAGAAGCTGGCGGTCTTACAGAAGGAGCTGACTGTGTTCAAGCAGCAGTATGATTCACTGCTGGAACAGGTGGACCAACAGCACAGCCTCATACAGCAGCTCTCAGAATCACCGGGAACCCAGAACCCAGCAGAAATGATCAACCACATGGAGACTGAGGACACAGATATTGGTGGTGAGTGTGGACTGAAGCCACATTAAAGTTTTAATGAATTACTGGATCTACTTTCATTGAAATACATATCATTTATGTTTAATTATATGTAACGGTTTTCCCAGCTGAAGTCGAAGGACAGATTGATGTTGAGCCAGAAAATGATACAAGCATCAGTACCAGCATGGAGCCCCTTCCAGTGAAGGAGCAGTGTGTGGTGCTGAGTGAACTTTCTCACCAGTCTAATGAGACTTTCAGGTACCATGGATTTTGTGCTAAGCAAAGATATGCAGTTATAGTCTTTTTTGAGTTGAGCATTTTTAGGATGTTAAGCGTGAATCTAATCTCTTCTGTCCTGCTAGTGAGACTGAGCTGGAATGCAAGTTAGAGCAAGAGATCATCCAGGAACCGGAGAAGGAGGCAAGTCCAGCTATTGCTGAGGAAATAAGGACTAACGAAGAGGAGCAACATCTTCATCAGCAGGTTAAAAAAAAAAATTGTCATAGTTTATTTTCTTTCAGTTATGATGCCATCCTGCATTTACTCTGGGAGTGGGAAAGTGTTATTGATTTGTCAATAATGTAGTCATTATTAATATTCATAAACACCTATTTTAGTGATTTCTAATCTAAAGCATTTTCTGAAAATTTTTGGCATGTTAGAGTTTTTACTTCATCCTGTGTCTTCAATTTACAGTTAAAAAGCATTAGTTTTATTTGAATGCATACACCTTATTGTTGTTTTCAGAAAGGTGCTAGTCTTGATGTTTTCATTTTCTTTGTTCCAGGTTTCTGAAGACAGCTGTAGTCCCAGAGATGTTTCAGAAAATGAGCCTGTAATCTGTGACCTATCTTCACAGTCTTCCTCCCTGAGTGAGATGAGAGAGTTGAAATCCTCTGGTGAGTAATCAAATGGTGCTTATAAATGTATGTGAACCACACTCATTTCTAAGACTTAGATTTTAACATTTTTATAGCTATTTTACAGAGAAATTACAACTTTGTAGGGTGTTACAATTTATTTAGTTTTTTTTTAATTTAAAGATCACCTTCTGTTGACTAATATAAGCATCACATTTGAATGCATTCTGCTTCAGGCAAGTCATTTGAACACATATCTGTCTCTTCTTAACAGAGTCAACCCAGATACATGATGTCAGCCATTACAAGGAGATGATCTCAAAACAAGAAAATGAGCTCGAGACCCTGCGCTCAGAGTTCAACCTACTGAACTCTGACCTTGAACTCAGAAAGGAGTTGAGCTTTGAACTGGAAGTTCAAGTTCAAAATTTGGAGAAGAAACTTCAGGCTGCAGATGAGGAGGGATGTGGTGCAACATCTCAGCTGAAAAATGCTCTGGAGGCAAGGAAGAGCCTTGCTGATGAGGTAAGAGGAGGGAATGGCCGAATCCCAGACATCAATTTAGTGTCAGTGTTATGATGGAATTATTTTTATGACTGTTTACATTAATACTGTGTGCTTGTATTTAGTTGACCCAGCTGTCGGAGGAGAAAGAGACATTAACCCTGCAGCTACAAACAGCTAAATGTCAGCTGACAGATGTTATGGAGATGCTGGAAGGCCTTGAGATGGCCAAAGGTATGTATTTTTAATTAAATATTTTACTTAAAGCATTCAGAGATCTAATCTAAGATTACAGATTTTAAACTTCAGTCTGAAACAAGATTTAAATGATTTTGGGAGATTTCAAAAGGTTGTGTTTATTTATTTGTTTTATGTTGATTAAATATTTACTTGGTTTTGTAGGTGGATGGGACGAGAAGTTTCTTCAGCAGGAGAGTGAGTTAAAGAGGGTTCGCTCTGAGAAAGCTAACCTGGAGCAGCACATCCTGGGAATGGAGTCAGAGCTGGAGACCATGCAGGTGGAGAAAACCAGACTGACGGATGAAATGGAGACCCAGAAGAAGACTTCTTCAGGCATGGAGCAACAGATAGAAACACTAATGACCGAGGTGAAAAATCTAAATACTGCATTTGCTATGTCAAAATTAATTAAATAAATGTATTTAATATTAATTAAAGCAGTTCTCAGGTTCACATCTTTTAGTTTTCTCCTGTGCAAAAACTGATGGCACATTAAGAAGTTATTGAACATGTTCTGTCCTGTAAGCCTCCTGTTAACAGAAACCTTTCTAAATCTAATTTTCCAGACCACCCAGCTGAGATCTGAACTTGTGTCATGCTCTGAGGAGCGTGACGAGTTGAGCCAGTCTTTGGGCCAATGGAGAGAGAAAGTTCATACTCTGGAGAAGACTAACTGTGACACCAGACACCTAATTTCCATCCTAGAGGACGACATTCGAGCAGGAAGGAAGGAGTATGAAGCCCTGCAAAGCAACATGGAGAAACTGAAGACAGAGAGGCAACAGGTAAGTTTGTTTTTAGTCAGACAAAAGCATTAGTTTCACATAGTACAGACATGATTAGTTTTTCTGTCATTAAAAAACATCAGAACACCTGAATTATAACAGCGCAGGTACATAAAATGAACTGAACCCAGGATTTGTCATTCTGAGGTCTGGTTTGAAGTCTGTCTTTATAATAGATACAAGACTAGTTTAATGAAATCTGTTTATGCTAAATGTCTTCTGTTAACCAGTTGTTGCTGTTTACAGTTTTCTTCTACTTAATGTTGATTCAATTTCTTTCATATAAAGCTTATGGAGCAGGTTAAGCTCCTGGAGCAGGCAGTCTCTCAACAGTGTGGAGAAAGAGAGGAGCTTATCGGCCATCTTAACCAGATAAAAGAAGATCACACCTCTGCCAATGAAAACACAGAGTCTATGATGGGCAAGATACAGGTGAGGAGGAAGTATGACCTTGAACAGATCATTATATGTTAAGGTTTTGTGTCTGCAGAGATGCTGTTTTTACAATGCTTTTGTTTTTCTCTATCTCATTTTAGTAAATTTTTCTCATGATTTTAGAATAGCACGACAGAATCATTTTGGAAAGTTTAGTTTTCAAGAAGAATGAAGCTGAAAATTTCACCTAAATATCTGCTCAAAATAATATTTTCCTCCTGTTTTTCCCTTTAGGCTTTAGAGGGAGAGGTTTGTCGTCTTTCACAATCTCTCGAGTCCTCTCTGCTAGAAAAAGGAGAGATTGCCTCTCGCCTGAACTCCACACAAGAGGAGGTTCAGCAGATGAGAACTGGTATTGAAAAGCTCCAGGTTCGCATTGAGTCAGATGAGAGGAAGAAAAAGAAGATGGGAGAGCTACTCAAAGGTAACTCTTAACACCCTTGGCAATTACATAACCTCTTGAGTTTTGTGAAGTGTTGGTCTAAATGTGACTATGTGTCTGTGTAGCTGCCCAGAGAAAGTCTGACTCACTGCAAGATCGTATCGATGCCCTGGAGCGAGAGAAGGAAGATGTAGAGCAAAGTCTAGAGGATGCTGTGCTGCAGGTATTCTATCTCAAACATTCAGTCAATACATAGCCACTCTGTCTTTCTTACACTGACTTAAAACTAAGTTTGGTTTGCTCTTCCACAGGCTGAAACAGCCAAAGCTGAACTGGAGGAGGAAAGGACAAAGGTACCTTCATGTTATTCAAATTAGCTGTCTCTGTATCTGTGGTTCTTTTTTTGTTCTAAAAGTAAAACATGACAGTTGTTGTAAACCAAGCAAAATATTAATCATTTTCTCTCTTTCTGTCATGCTCATCCTTTCCACCTTTATTTTCTCCCTCATCTTTGACCTGTCTCTCCTAAAACACTCTGCTGCTGCCTTTCCTCAACCCTCTACTTCTGGACTCTCAGGTAGAGGAGGAAAAGAAAGAGCTTAGTGAGAAACTATCAGAGCTCTCTGCCACACTGGACAACCTGAGATCTGAGAAAGAACATATGGAGAGAGAACTGGAAACAAAAAACAGAGAGATTGAGGAGCTGAAGGCAGCTAAGGAGGAGCTGGAGAGAGGACTGGAGAAGGCAGAGGTAGACAGAAGAGAAGAAGAGGAAAAACAGAAATACAGGGTCGAAGAGCTGGAGAAAGGAATTAGAGAAGAAGCAGAGAGACAAATTAGACGAGTAGATGACCTTCAAGCACAGCTGGAAGCCTCTCGGCAGAGGGAGATCTCGCTTGCAGAAAAGCTTGCTGAAAATGAACAACTGGTAGAGGAAAAGGAGAAACTGCACTCGACCCTGTTATCTCTACAACAAGAGGGAGATAACCTGCGCTGCACTCTGGCATCTGTAGAAAGAGAGAAAGAAAGACTAGATCAGGAGAGAAATGTGTTAGGAGATGAGAAAGAAAAGCTTCAGTCAGGCATTGCTTTGATAGAAAAGGAGAAATGTGATTTGCAACAAAATCTTTCGTCATTAAGGCAAGAGAAGGAGAGAATAGAAGAGGAGAAACAGAAGCTGGAGACTGAAAAACAAGAACTGCAATCTTCCCTTTCTTTGATTGAAGAAGAGAAAAAGAAACTGTCTTCAACTGTTTCCTCACTGGAACAAGAAAAGCAGCAAACAGAAGAGGAGAAAGAGAAACTCAAACAAGAACGAGAGAGTCTTCAGACAACAGTTGCCTCTGTTGAGAAGGAATTGGAAACAAACAAACTGTCCATCTCACAGCTCAAAGAACAGGTATGTGGGCACACAGATTCACGCCTGTATAGCTCTGAAATGTCTGTCCAGGCAGACTGTCAAGCACTCAGTATATATAATTTTAAAATCTAAAATGTTGAACAATATATGGAAAAAACGCTCAGGGAATGAGAGAATTTTGAGGTTTGACCTTTGTATGATGACGCTTGGCAAACTACTAATGATAAAAGTCAGATTGATTTGCCTTTTAAAACACTGTTTCGTTCTGTTCTTCCAGGTGTCTGAGTTGACATCTCGTGCAGCTCGTCTGTCTAAAGAGAGAGACTCTGCCCTGAGCAAGATCAATCTTTGGATGAAGACCTGTAAACAGCTGGAGCAGGAAAAGCAAATGATGTTGATCAGTTCAGGTGCGCTCAAAAGAAGCAAATTTAACATCTGGTTTCCAAGTGAAATTTACAGTGTGCCAGTTATAAAGAGATTAAGGTTAACATTCACAGAAGGAAGGCACCTTACTGACATTTTTAGAGATTTTCCTTTTCTTCAATTATCTCCACAAAGTACAGCTGAATAATTTTTTCACATGTGCCACATTTATGTTTCAGGAGACAAGAGGAGTGAGGAGGTCCAGCCTGAAGTGACCCAGCTGAGGATGGAGGCAGAGGAGAGAAAGAAAGACTTAGAAGACTTGAAGAAAACCCTGGAGAAGAAGACGACAGAGGCTGAAGAAAGACTGATGGAGTCACAAGAAAAAAACAAAGAGCTTAAGGAACTAATGGCCACCCTTGATGGAAAGAAGAAGGAAATGGAGGAGAAGGAAAGAAAACTGGAGGAAATGAAGAGTGAGCTGGATGAACTGAACAACGTTCTGGATGAGAAAAGTAAAGAGGCTGATGACAGCATGGATAAATACTGCAGTCTGATGGTTAAAGTCCACAAACTGGAAGAGACCAACGATGCACTTAAAACACGACTGGAACAGGTTACTGCCACTCAACGTGCTGATGCAGCTAACAGCCTCGCTAGCAGCACTGACAGCCGCAGGCGTTCAGGAAGGAGGTCTTCCTCCAAACACCAAGAAGAAAAAATGAATGGCAACGCTGAGAACGTGGATCCTCAGAGGTCTCCTCAGGGCTCTTCTTCAGGGAAACGAGGTCATCGTGACATCAGTGACAAAGACAGCGCCCAGGAGGCCCTGCACAACCTGACAAAAAAGATCAAAGCCAACGCCATGACGACACCCAAACCAAGAGCTGAACAGGACGATGAAGAGTTCAGACCAGAGGGGCTTCCTGAGCTGGTGCAGAAAGGTTATTGTCCAATGATATTCCAGTGTAACACTTTCACACGTTCACAACATCTGGAACACCTGTAGGTTGTTTTTTAGTGTGATTTTTAGTTTCATCAGAATAATTGGCTTGGAACTGAGGGGTAGAAAATGTGTTAGGATGTACATGACATTTTAAGAAATCATCCTCAATAGCTGTACTTTGCACCAGTATCACTGGTGGAACTTTTATGTGAACAGTAGCAGGGCTGCATTATTGTATGATGCAAATCTTTGGCAAAACTTGAAATTTTAAGTGTGGACAGTTGCTGCCTGCAAGTTGTCGTTTCATGAACAGGATTTTAAAAAACATAACTTCTTGATAATGAAAGGCGAGAAGAAAGCAAGTGGCAGATTTATACCCACAATCTACTTCCAGTGAGTCAGATGAGATACCAGCATACCAGCATGAGCTTAAGACATAGGTTTATGTCTATAAAATTGGCTGTGTAAGCACAGGTGCAAATGCACAACTATAGTAACTCACCAGGTGGGACAGTAGTTCATGAAACAAGGCACCAAATTTTTACTTGTGAGTTTCTTTCACCGTACAGAAAAACTTCACGCTTTATCCCTCAGGGTTTGCTGATATTCCTCTGGGGGAGGCCAGTCCATTCATCATTAGGAGAACCACAGCGAAGCGCTGCAGTCCTCGGCTGGCTGCAAGACAGGCTCTTCATACATCAGCACCTGATGGCAAGGTGAGCAACACATCGCCCTCTTTCTTCTACACAGTGTGGTACTCAGCTTGTGCCACTTGTACCAGCAGCCAGCTTCAAAACAATATCTTAGTGGACACATTATCATCTATTCTCTCTTCACTCGGTATACAGTGCAAAACTGTGGAGTCTGATTCTAAGCATCGACCTGAAGTGTTTGTGTAACAGTGATGTCTGACACATCGTCTGGCTGCCACATTCCTTTCTCAAATCTGTGCCGTGCTTGTTTCTGTTACAACTGGCATTTGTTACTATATATTCAGAATATTTTGGATATGGGAAATGTGGCGCTGTGTTCCAGCTTTTTCTCAGAAGTCAGATTTTAGTCAACAGCTCAAACACTTTCCAGCTGTCTGAAATCACCACAACTACTGGTTCTAAAAGGACAATACTATTATTAATACTAAATTACAGAGCAAATTATCCTGATTTATTACGCAAATGGAAAACTAACATTTCATGTGTTTGCTCACTGTATGAACCTCCGTTCCTGCTTACCTGCACTGACTCATACTATTCATGTGATGTCATGTAAAGGCAGTTTATACTCTTGTACTGTTGTAGAAAGTGGACTCAGTGCCTTTGAGGTCATCTGAAGGAAGTCCAGCAGCTTATTCATTTGGCTGAACAGCAAGTTCAGAGTAGGAGAATCCATAACTTCAGCCAGCTATGTGGGTCAGTATGTATGTCATAGTTTAGGTTTCCAGGCCTCTAATGTGTCTACAGGCTATCCGGACCCCCTCCCACTGCTGGGTCACTCCAGGTCAGTGAAGCAGTTATGGGTTTACAGGATGTAGAGGTTTCAGGTCATAGAGGTAAAGAGGAAAGAATGTTCCCTGTTATACTGAACCTACTCTATGACTGTGTTCACACAGGTGTTGACTTTGGGGAACTTTATATCTTTAATTTCTGACTTTAATTGACCGTTATCCCTACCTTCTTCATTGTGTTTCTCTTTCACTTGTTCTCTCTCATCTCCTATCTTGCTCTTTCTCCAAAGGTTTTGAGTCCCTTCGCTGGTCCATCAACAGACGGCTCCAATAAGAAGCGTCATTCCCCGAGCAGCGAGGACAAACCTGTGCATCGTTCACTCAGTTTACTGAAGACACCAGAGCAGAAAGAGAAACAACTTGTAGGACAACAAACACAACAAGGAGACAACTGTCACGTCCAGTAGATCAATTTACACACTCATGGTCTTGCACATAGAAATATACACATGCACATCGCAGATATTAACAGTTATTAACACAGATGTTAACACTCCATGTTTAAAAACAGACGTGGATTTTTGAAGACACATTCATTTTAAAACTAACATTCCACCTTAAAGTCTTTAACACTTAAAAAGCACCTTTTCTTTTCTTTTTGGGGCTGTGTATTCATTTGTGAGTAAATCACTTTCCTCCAGGACTTCAAAAGACTAAACTACCTGTTCTTATTGCTAGCTGATAGTCATGACAAAAAGAAATCAGTAATCCAGTAATATGATGAGGATTACTGTCCAAATGCAGATTTTCTTCATAGCAGTTTTGACCAATTTTTTTTTGTATTTTTTTAACTGAAACTGCGTCTCTGAATGAATCCAGCATTTTCATGCCTTTGAACATAAACCAGCCGTATGTTTGTCACATTTTCACCACTTCATATATTTGTTAATCATTTCTTTGTGTCCTTACCACTGACTCTCTGGACTTTATTTTCTGTTGTACCTCTCCTGTGTTGGTTTGTATGTGAGAAATATCTTTTTGTGAACCTTGTTTATTGTAGATATTATCTCCGTAATGACGCGTCTATGCTTCACCCACCTATTTAGTTCTGTAACATATTACCTGAGTACTAATGGCAGCTAAGGTTCTCCGCTCTGTTTTTATATTTTCTAGATATTTTTATAGTATGTTTCTGTTGTTTAAACTTTGATCAGTGTTCATGATCACTGTAAATAGTAAATGATGCAGAACAGCTTTTTTTAGTAAATTTATTTTAACTGCTTCCTAGCATTTGTGAAGTCTGTCTCGTTTGTGTTGCTGTGTGATGGAAACCTTGAAAAGTTACGGAAAGTACGACCAGCAGAGGCCGTATATACAGTCTGCTACCACACGGTGGAGAACCTGAGCTGCATGTTAAACGTGTTTGAATTTATAGTTGGCTGTTTCACGTTTCAGACAGTAACTTTAATCTGTCAGTGAAGAGAATTAACTATCTGCTGTGACTATTTTACGTGACTCCTTCGGTCACATAAATTAGAAAACTGTTGCAAAGTGAAAAGCAATGATTTAGCTCAGGCAAATGTGTACGCAGCTTTTTAATAATGCAGAACTTGATTCATACGCAAACTTCAAAGAACACATAATTAGAATTTGCTCATAAAGGACACAAGCAAGTACTGTTCAGTTTTACAGGAGACAAGTGGGGAACAAACTAATTTGCTTTTGACGGAGTGGTAATGGCATGGTGATCCTGTTTGGCTTGATTAGGTCATCTGGGGTGTTGAAGTGGCTCGATTGTTTCTATCAGTCACAGCTGGAACTGATATAGAAGTAATTCACATTGTGGACTTGGACTAAAAACAGTCTCGCTGTACTGCAACTTTAGACACTTCAACACCGAAAATTACATTTTATAGCAACTGAGCAGCAGCAGTTGATTTTCAAAGTGGATTTATTTTTGTTTTGCGTGTTGCACTTTCACCTACCTGCAGTTTAATATAACATATCTTTATTTAACTATTTGTACTTGATAATAGATATAATCAACAATACGAAGAGAAAACCTGGATTTTTGTTTTTTGTTCACCTTTTCCTTTTTTGTTAAATTTAAGGTAGTTTTTTTTGAAGGAGGTGCATGTTTATGGAGTCGTTCGTGTACAGCACAGTAATGAGATACTAAATGTAAGGAGGACACGAATTAAGAGTTGTTTGCACTCTGCCCAGCATCTTCACTTTTTAACTTTGAAATCACATTACAACGACTAAACACATTCAGTGATGTAAAGTAAATGAAACTTAAAGAATTAACTAAAATCTTGGTACACAAAACAGTTTAATGCTTATTTGAGAGATGATAATGTTAATGATTCATATGCAAAATTATTTAACACCCAAAGTCAGTATTTTTTGTCACAACACGGTTTTTAATCAGTGTTTCTGGTAGTTACACTGAGGTTTCTCATTTTAAATTTTAGCTCTTTCCTTGTGCAAAATCTCCCTGCTCACCATTATTTTTTATAACTAATAAAACGGCTTTCTTTAAATCTCACCTAAGATTTTTAACTGAATTCAAATCCAAGACGTGAGAATGTCAATCAGGACACTCCAGGAATGTTTCTTTTACCAACCAGTGATTAACGAGCTTCAGTTTGTTCTGTCGGTGTCACACTGTTCTTCAAAATGGCCTCAACAGGGTCGACACACCTCCATGCTGACTGCCGAGGACGTACAGCTGATTCATGCAGCCATATAGTTCCAGGTTAGTCTCATCTCTGCATAAAACACTCAGAACTTTCCTCAAATGTTCACTTTGACTTTTGTATGCTTTAATGCGAAGACTGGAGTGTGATGAGGTTTGATGATGTTTGGTGTTGGTTCTTACATTCTGTTCCGATACGTTTGCTCTTGCCTTCTACTCGTCCTCGTGCAGGTCTTTGGAAGACACTTTGGGTTTTCACAGCTGATGTCTTGCTGGTTTATTCCCCCTGGAGAAACTCTTCCTGGGGAGCAGTGGTTGGTGTAAATGACTGAAACGATCAATGAGGTTGTCTTTTTTCTGGGCTCACCTTTACAGTGTGTCTGAGGAACACTGCTTTGGATCAATAACATTGATTATCTCTTAAGACATTAGAAATAGAGGTATTGATGTGTGTCGACCCTTTGACCCCTTGTTCTGCTGAGGTCTTGTTAGGACACATTGAGAAAGGACACAGGATACTCATCAGTTTCAGCTGGGGCGTGTGTCACAGAGTGGGGGGAAGAAACTCAGGTTTGTGTGTTCACCTGGTTTGTCGGTTCGCTCCTACATGCTGCCGTGTGTCTCTGCCAGGCAGCGGCTGAGGGGGCAGCAGGGCATGCTGGGTTATGGGAACAGAGCGGAGACGACACGGTCACACACCTCAGAGCGGATGCAGTCCTGCTCTCATGTCTCTGGCTGGAGCTGTTAGCGGAAGCTGCAGTGCCAGAACCAACTCTGGCCGAGGACACGGGAAATGAGGAGATGGGTCCGCTGAGCTATGTTATCACTGGCACTCAGACTGGAGAGTGTGTGTTTGTTTATGCATGTGTGTGTGTGTCTGTCTGTAAAACGGACAGACTGACGGACTGTCAATCCCCACCGCTGTATGCATGATTTGTCCCATTCTTTGCTGGGCAACACTGTGTAAGCAGCAGTTCTCAGGGCCAGAGGAGAGTCAGTGACAGGATGTGTCGACTGGAGTGTGTGAACAGGACGCAGGGAAAGAGACCAAGAGCTTAACTCATGGAGTTACTTTAAAACCAAATTATGTGTCTGAAATACTCAAATATAAAGCCCAGCTGTAGCTTTGAACTGAGAGTGAGAAACTTAGGTACCACTTTAGAATCATCCTTCAGACCGGTGACTTAAAGGTTCAAAAATCTTTGACTAATGCATCACATATCAGTTATTATACATTTTATTAGTTCTTTCTTATTAATGATTTTAATTAACCTATGAAGTGTTCGTAAAATGGTTTAACAACAGTTAATAAAGCCACTCAGAATCTGTATAGCTTGTGTAAAAGGAGGCAAAAACTGAGCAGAAACAAACTCGATGCCGCTTTGAGCATCATTAAATCATCAAATTAACCACAAAATACAGAGTAATTTAGATTACTCGAGTTATTTCAGAATTGAATTTCCCATTTTCTTTCCTGTCATCATCATTCTGACATTTAAAGATTCTCCAGCAGTTTTGTACTGCAACTTACAAATCTACAGTCATTCTGTGTCAACATGTTTTCCTGAGTTAGTCCAAAGCTATGGAGGCTTCATCAGTTTTGCTGTCCATCCATCTATTACCTGTACGCTGCTTAATCCTCATTAGGGTCACAGGGGCACTGAAGTCTATCCCAGCTGACATAGGGTGAAGAGAGGGGACACCCTGGACAGGTAGCCAGTCCATCGCAGGGCCTCACAGAGAGACAAACAATCAGACTCACATTCACACCCATGGACAATTTAGAATCACCAATTAACCTATTATGAGGGTTAATTAATTAACCAATTAATGTTTTTGGACAGTGGGAGGAAACCAGAGTACCTGGAGAAAACCCACGCATGCACAGGGAGGACATGCAAACTCTATGCAGAAAGATCCCAGAAAGGCCGGGACATGAACCAGGGACGTGAACCGGGAACCTTCTAGCTGTAAGGCAACAGTGCTAACCACCAAGCCACTGTGCAGTCCTTCAGCTTTACTAATTCTGTGTATATGTATCTTCCACAGGTATGCTCTTTCAAGGATGAATTTCCCTGTTGAATCTTGGTGTCTGCTGCAGCTCAACAATGCAACGCTGTTATAAAAACACAAAGAGGGGATCTTACACTGTGAGGACGGTACATTTGGAAGGTAAGGTATCTGCTTGATTTGACCATCTCTGACTGCTGGAGCCTCAGTTTGACTTCAGCTGCAGTTTAAAATGCATTTTTGAAAAGGATCATGACTAGATTTTGTTCCCCATCAATTTCATTTAAATTACTTTAGGAAAAAAATCTCTCCATGGCAAGAGAAGAGAAATAAATCACTACAAGTAATAACTTTTCAGTGTACAAATGATAATGTGAAGATATTTATTAAATAAAACATAAAAATTTATGCAGCACAGGTTCAGACATCCTGACTTCTAGCCCCTAGTGTGAGTGAAGCTCTAAATATACTTGATCCTACACTTCTGATAATGAAATCTGTGTGCTGAATTTTGCAGTTTGTTAGGTTTTCTCAAACTGGTAAAGATCCAGAACCTTTAAACTTTGAAAGACTTACTGTTTCTTGAGCCACAAAGCCCATCTCAAGTAGCAGCAACCTGCAAAGGATTCATGGGATCATTTCTGTCTGTAAAACTGTTTTGCTCCTGCCCCTAAAAATGTGTCAGTTCAAGCAGTTCAATCACTACTGTCATCCTTAAAGACCTTCAAATCTGGATGCTTCAGGTTTTCTTGGTTTTATGTTGAGTTAAAGCCACGTCAGGACCTGACATCTGTTAAATGAAGCACATGTCCTGTGGTAGTGGGGAGAAAAGAAGCTTCTGGTTCAGTTTGTGCACTGAGAAACTACAATAATGCTGTTAAACCAATGTAGAAAAGACAGAAGAAAAGCAGAGAAAAGATTTTTCAGTGGTTTTTCAGACTAAAGCAGAATTGATAAACGACTTGACTAAAGACTGTATATTTTTAGAAATTCTGCCAGATCACATGAATGTGTTCAGGCTGGTTTTCTCTCTGAAGTTCCTGCATGTCTGATTTCTGTGTTGGCTCCCTGCCTCCTTCTGGATGGAGATAATATGTTTAATCACACACACAGAGTATGAGCTATTTTTGACCACCAGCATCCCTGGGCTTTTACAGCACCTTTCGAGCAATGAATTGCCTCTGCATGCAAAGCACTAAAAATAGAAACCATTAGAATAGAATCAACATAAAAGCCAGCGGAGCCTCAGTTCATCTGCCTGCTGTAGTTACAATGTTTTGAGACATTAACCCCCCTGAGGGCAAAACCTTTCAGAGAAGTGGCAAATAGAAATGAACAATCTGTTCCATCCAGCTGCTTCTTAGAGCTGCGTAAATTCAAAAACCTCCTGGACACACGTGTTAATAAACCGAGATCTGCACTGTTTGACTGAAAAAATATTCACTCCGGTACTCTCACGTGGCATGTGGCCAGTCAATTATGGCTCAAGTAAAAAAAAGAAAAAATTACATGAACAAAAATGAGGAGCATCACATACATCAGAGGTTGCTGAATTTAATCTCTAGATGTGAAAGGATTCCTTAGAGGTCAGTGAGGCTGATCCATATTTAGTGAGGATGGAGTTTGATCTCCACAGTTTCTCTCAGGGACAATTCAGCTAATTAAAAAATGTAAAAATGGTCACTCCTTTGTGCCTTACAAATGGTAGTTTTGGTTTTATTTGCTAAGATTTTAGGGCTGCTGCAGATATTTGCATTGTGAATCACATTTTAAAACTCACCAGCAAAATGTCTTTTCAACTGTCATGTGATTACAGAGGACTATCCCCTAACCTCACTCTGTGGCCTGCTGCTTTTTTCTGTATTTCAGGGTGTGCTTTCTGAGACCTACTCATGTGATCTGTCCTCGTACTTCAACATCAAAGGTCAGGTGAGTTTCTCTTACAAGCAGCAGTTTGAAGTACTAAAGATGTAAAACTTTTGTCCTGATTCTGGACTTGGAGGCCAACACCTGTGTCACGTTTTAAGTTTATTTGTGAGGTTCATGTGATGATGCACAAACAGCTTCTGCTACAGCTTTTCACTCTCTGCAATCCACCTACTGCCCTCATCTTAAAATATAAATTCGGAGGCTACGCGTGGCGTTTTTTCACAGATTGAGATTTTGTGAAAACATGACATTTCTGCCAGAAGTAAGATAAGAAGCTTAATTCCACACTGATATCTGGGCACTAAATATTAATCTGCCACCTGCAGCAGGTTCAGCTCAGCTTCGCAACAAGTCTGGAAACAGTCTCTCTGTGTCCAAAAGTAGCACCAATCAGCTCCTTAAAAACTCACAGACACACTTCATTTATCCAAAAACTAAAGTTCTAGGCAACAATTTTCAAGTCTCTGCTGGATCTCTCAACCTTGCAAGGGAAGATGGGCTTTACAGTGGGGGAAACATGATGGCAAAATGAGCTGCTGCACTGTATCTGTCTCACTGTGTACTGTTGATTCTGGTCTGTACTTCCTGCTTTCATAACTTTCCCTCACGCATCATAAGAGCTGCTGCCGCTGGTCCGTCACACTCATCGGGCCGCTGGAGCATCGAGGAAGTTTAAACACTCATGATTATTCAGTGGTTCAGCAAATTCTGATTAATGTGCTTCCAAATTCCTAATAAAGCAGCGTTACATGTCGGGCAGGGAGAAGAATGAGAAAATTGTCGCAGTGAAAACAATTAGCTTTAAATATTCATGATTGAATAAGGAAAGTTAATCACATAATTAGTTATTACGAATGAAGATTTTAAAATCGAAAAACTTTGTGTGGGTTTGGTTTGCACAGATTTGTCTGGTAACACTCCAACTGTCATCAGGTTCTAATTGAAGTTTTATTAGATCCAGATGGCAGCATGGAGATGTGTGACTCTGAACCAGCAAGAAGAAGCTACAAGAAACAGAAATATGTCATGTGAAACAGCCACAGCTGATAATCACTCCTTGTAATAAACTGACTGAGAAAATATAGTCTCAGGGCCTTTAAAGGGCAAATTAAAAATGTGATCATATTTAGACAAGTCTTGTAGTATTCAGAAAGATTTTCTAGTGTTTCTAGGTGTAAAATGAACTGTCCTTCTTTGCAATGGACACTGGAGATCCTTCTTCATCTGACTATGATTCTAAAAATACGTATTGTGCCGAAGCGTTCAGATTTTAACAGGTTATGACTTTAAGATAGAAACGTGTTTTTGATCTAAGTGCCTTAACTGCCTCCATGAGCTGCGTGTCACAGATGACTGAGTTGTCAAATCAGCAGCCAAACTTGCTTTTAGTTGTTTGGATCTGAAAGTTCTCACAAATCATCAGTTTGCCTTGTTTATTCTCATGTTTCTTTTGGAACATTGAAAGAGCAACTTAATGTTGGCAGCTTTTGTTCACCTTTGGAGGTTTACCTTCATGCCTGAATACAATTTAAACGGGCGAGTTGTAGGAAAATTCCCACCCTGTACATTTGTCATGATCAGGGAAATTAGTTATAGAGACCAAAACTGGTTTGTGTACTGGGCTGTGAACATATCTATTACTCCTATAAAGTTGGCATTTTAACACAAGACTTTATGGGGACTGACTCATTTTGGAGTCAGCCTCTGGTGGACTTCCATGAAACTGCAGGTTTTGGCACAATTTTTCAGACAGGAAGGTTGGAGCTTGAAAGTATTAATTATTCTTTAAGTTTGAGCAAATGTTGGCATAAAAAAAACCCATCACTATTACCACAACTATGCATGCTGCACCCTCACTGACTAAGTTGTTCTTGTGCAATAATGAGCGACTGAGTGATGCACACTCTTCTTTTGAATACACAGACCAAACTGCAAAAGCTGAGTACCTTAAATCACACAGGAAACAGAGAAAGATTCCAAAGTTGGTATATTTCAAGTCATACATTGTACAAAAATCTGTTACATCAGAGGTTAGCTCTACAGACATTATTATTATAATGTGTTCTCCAGACTCATCAGCGTCTCTCTACCAGTACAAACAGAGTTTAGAAAAATACAGTTGTCATCATAAAAAGCATTCATATATCTAGCACAGAATGAAAAAGTTAGTTTCATTTTAGCACAGCTAAAAACAGATGGTTGTGTAACAATGGCATGCTGAATAGCAATGAGAGAAGGCAACGACAGACCAGCGCAGCGTAATGCTGCTGTTGTTTCTATTCAGTGTTAGTACTGAACCATACAAACTCTGAGTTAATGCATAAATTAAAAGCACTTCTATTGTAAAAGTCAAAACATCCATAGAACTTCACTTTCCCATCTTTTCATCCATTCAATTAGAACGTCCAGTGCATCCAGTGAAAACAAAAGAACCTCTATCACCTCTTATGAATGCATTTCAATTAGGACTAAAAAAAGGGCCCCATATTTGACTAATATTTCTGATCTATTCTGGTATTTTACCTGCTGTTCTCAGTGTATTATTGGTGCTATAAAAAAACCTACAGGCTGCACTACAGACTTATTTCTAATTTCCTTTGTCTTTACATTCACTTGATTTATTTATTCACCTTTCAGTAAATTGTTAACATCAATTATTTGAAGCTATAAACCCACTTCAGCCATCAGATTTACAGTATTTTTTTTTCACACAAGTCTTGTGTGTGTGTGCGTGTGCGGGC
This sequence comes from Amphiprion ocellaris, assembly GCF_022539595.1. Lineage (NCBI taxonomy): Eukaryota > Metazoa > Chordata > Actinopteri > Pomacentridae > Amphiprion > Amphiprion ocellaris. The sequence goes on from NC_072766.1 coordinate 16,600,191, forward strand.
GTGCATGTGTGATAATCAAAGGATTGAATTCTCTTGTGTGGATTATTAAAGAGAAGGAGTTTGTGTGTTAAACCATGTAGTTGTCATTAATGCCACATAACAATCAAAGTCCTCTGAGTGGATGGACTGGTTCGCTGTGGAAGCCATGATGTGATGTTACGTTAAAGGACTGTTGAATCAAAGTGCATTTTTAACGGCAGGTTAACACACGTGTGTGTGTCTGTGTGTGTATCTCTGTGTGTGTAAAAGCTGAACTTTCATGACTTGTCGTCACTGTGCACATCCACATCTGTGACAGTCAAACACTCCAACCTTCATCTCCGTCTTCAGCAAAACTTTTAAACAAAAGGATGCTTTCATCCAACAGGTCATGCATGTAAAGAGAAAATATTTCATTATATCTTCAAGGCCTGAAAAATACTGAGCAAAACAAATTAACATTTACAAATGTCCTTGCAATTCCAGAACTGTTTGCAAAAAAATGTTTTTAAATATGCAGTATTCTGACAAGGCAATCGCTGTGAGTTCTAGCAGCTTTGGGTTGATGAACAGAAGGGTAAAGTGATACAGAAGGCCAGTACGATACTGATACATTACAGAACCTGAAACATAAAACCACAACTCATTTTAGACGATACTGATTTTGTTTCCAGCTATAAAAACAAATGAGACCTGCATCCACAGAGCCAAACAGATCCTGTTATTATAGAAAACTCTACTGGATAAATAGAGCCACATGTTGGTGTTTGGGCTAATAGAACAATATGACCGAGAATAACAAGGATGGTTTGTTGGAATAGAAATATACTGACAGAAATGTTCCTCATTTGAAGTAAACCAAATTAGCACAGATAACTGTTTCAGTGTCACCATGGAGCTCAGTGATATGTAACTCTTGTACAAAATCTGTTGTTAACCTCACGTGGTGTTGGACTTTGTCTTGTCAATAGTGTAAAGAGTTTGAGGCACTACAGTGTTCATAGAGCTAATTCTTTTAAAAATGCATCCAGACTCAGAGGCCCAATTTAAACCACATGAAAATGATGCTTCTTCTGTAAAACTGAGAGGAGTTGTGATGTACTAGTGCCCTCTAATAAAACCACATGTGAAGCTGACACCACACAGAAATCTGCAGTAAGAATAAAAGCTGATGGTAGCAGAACTGTAAGACGGACATGAGGTGGGACTGGAAAACTGCCACACTAGTTTAAATATTTTAATATTGTTCTCCAGTGAAGAACAAATAAATGTTTGGTTTCTGAAAAGCAGAAAAAAATGCTGATAAAAGTTATGTTTGCGGAAAGCAATGGCTTGTACTTGTTAGAAACAAGGATAATTCTATACCAACAACTTTTATAATCAAAATATGTTAGCATCTAATAAAAAATATCACTAACAGTGCTGCTTTTCAGCATCACAGTGGTTTGTTGGAGTGATTATAACTGTTAGCAACTCCACTGTAATATGCAAAAGTTAACCGTCATCAAGAATCTGATGATTAAACTGAAGAAGGAAAACCTCATTTATCTGAGCTGCTCTATAAAACAGGCATAATTACAGTCAGCAAAAAGCTTTAAATTAAAACATTATTAAACCACACCTTTTATGTATCATGTTTTAAATAATCTTTTTGGCAACAATGGTCTTTTCCATCCAATTTGTGTAAAATGTCATAAAAACTTTTCTAAAATTAGCTCCATGTTAATGTAGAAGACCTGCTAGACACAGTCTACCGTGTTTGTAGTTCAGACATTGTTTCTTTCTTACGTGTACACTTCTAATACCATTTATATTCCACCTATAAGTAACATCTCAGCAGACTGTGATTGTCGTTGTCACTCAGATAAAAACAGAATTATCCTTAAAACAGTGTTTTAGGGTTCCTGGTGGTTACGTCTGACACCAGTCAGTCTTTGCAGTCAGTCACACGCTGCAGAACTCTAATATGCAAGATGCAGACAGAGAGCAAACACAGGCGTTTACCTTGGACACACCCTCTGACTTTTCAATATTAGGTCAGCAAAAATTATTGTTTTGTTTACACTGATCAGCCAGAACATTAAAACCACCTGCCTGATACTATTTAGATTCCCGTTCTGTCGTCAAAAACAAAACAAAACTCTGCCCTCATGGTGTCTGGCGCCGGGACGTTGGCCGTGGATCCTGTGATTCACCGGGTGTGATCTGCATGGATGGAGCTTGTTCCTCTGCTCAATCGAATTAGGATCTGGGAAGTTTAGGCCAGGCCATTGCGTTGGGCTCTTGTTCATGTTCCTCAAGCAGTTTTTTCCGTGTGGCATTGAACACTGCCCTGATGGGAAGCGCAAAGACCATAGGGAATGAACTTTGTCTGAAATAGTATTTAGGTGGATGGTAATGTCATAACATCCCCATTAATGTCAGGACTCTCTGTCTCCCAGCAAAACACTGTATTGTAACAAGATGATCAATGTGATTTACTTCACCTGTAGTTCTAATGTTGTGGCTGTTCAGTGTACACAGTACGTTGGAAATGTAACTTCTATTGTCCTTCAGAAAAAGTTAACAGCTAATCCCAAATCACCGCCAATCAGCAAATTTGCTTTACTAGGAGACCTAATTGGGATTTAGTTTAAGCTGACAGACATCCAGTAAATTCATGACAGTCATGCTCTTTATATTCCTCATACTCTTTGTTTCACTTTTGTAATGAGTTGTATCCTGCTGTCAAAAATCCACTGAAGCAAGCCTCCTCTTATGTCCCTGCAGAGGGTGAAGATGCCCCTGTTGGGGTCACAAAGTAGCACATTACTTGATTTGTGAGTGAAAACAGTTCATTTGGTCGAGCAGCACTGATAAGACCAGTGATGACACGTTGAAAGGCCTTGGAAGGATCCTGAAAGGTGCTGACTGTCCTCGTTCTACTTGAGGTGTTCAATAATTGAGATATCTCCTCTCTCTGGGTCCAACCCGTTCATGTACAAACCACTGTTTCTGGTCAGAGGTGTTGTCAAACCCTGCAGTCCAGCGTCCCTCTCAATCTTGTCCCGCTCGTCGTTAAAGTTGACCGATACAGTCCTCCTGGGCAGAGTGAGTTCTGGTGCTGGACTGAAGCCCAGCTCTGAGGACAGTTTGCGTTTAATTGACGCTGCACGCTGGAACTTGTCGTAGATCTCAACGCTGACGCGACGACGAGTTTCTTTAAACTCTGCGGAGACATTAGCCGTCCACTCTGCAGCATGAGCTCTGATCTCCCCGACCTGCAGGGAGATGAAGAGAGACGTGATGAGGCAAGTAGTGAGCAGACGGGACAGAGATGATATGACACAGACGACTGTAATGTACAAATCTACATTTTAAAGATTATTTTGCATTTAGAATCAGTAATTGTAGTCCATTTGTGGATTTTGCGTTTAATCTTTAAAGGAGACAAAAGAGACAGAGCGTGAGTGAAGTGGAGATTGACGACATCACTGACCAGGAAGTCAACCTGATTACATTAAAACAATGTATGTGCAACTAAATAGGACATCATGGTGTATTTGTCAGCCATGGAAAATATGACACACACACGCACACAGCTGAGTTACATTTACAGCCATTACATGCATATTACTGGTGGGACAGAGCATGATAACAAACACATTCACTAAGTCACAGAAAGTAAAACAACACTTTTCTTTGCATCTAGCTTACAGAGTGAAAATATATGAATGATAATAAAATTAACAAAACAATCCAACCCAGTTAATTTGAATAACATTAATAACTCCAACTGACTTTGCTGCCACACCAAATCTGTCTTGTTTCCATGTATAGCAAAAGTATTTCGGAAAACAAAGCCATCTTTACATCTCATTTTAAATGGTTTAAACACCACAGTGTCTTAATTCTGAAAACTTCGGAATCTAATATGGAATGTAATGTGAATACAACATGGATGCTTAGTCAGGACTCCACAGGTCAGCAATTACTACAGGCTAACATGCATCCAGCCAACACAATCAAAAGTTAAGAAAAAAAATATTTCTGCAAATGGATAACTAGTGCAGAAAATAGCAGCACTGTTTCTAACTTCTGATTGGATAGACTACAGCCGACCTTCAAAGCTGCCTGCTGCAGTGTCTCTCCAAATACAAGCACAAACACAGTTCAGCTGTCAAACAGGAAACCTTGGAACTAATCCCTAAATAATTTTCTGACTTAAGTCAAGTTTTCATTGATCAGACTTATTTATGTCAGGGATCATAAAATGCTAATCTCAAAACAGGAGATGCTGGTATCTGACCTCAAACTGGCAACCTGGTGGTAACTGATGCAACCTACTGCCCAAGTTGGTCATCTAAAGTTTCTAGGAGCCCACATTAATATATCCAGCTGGAATAGGTCCTGAATACTCCTACTGCATTGAGGTGCCGTCATAAAATGAAGCAAAACATTGTTACATACTTTGCCTGTGGGGATGGGTCCGTATTTTAACTCCAGCTGCATCAGAGTGAGAACAAACTGTTTGCTTCCACTGATATAATTAAAAGCTGATGATGTTGAGATGAGCGTATGAACAGACAAATAAGAAAAGGGCTGAACCAGGCAGGGGGACACATATACAGAGAAGTGAAGCAGAGTTGTGCAGAGCTCTGACTTTGTTTCCTTTCTAATATTTATGTGCCTCAATGGGACACTAACATGATTCAGAAAGTGACTGGAGCAAAAACCAACCCTGTAGTAGACAGTGATAATGCCCCTAACACATGTATATCACACACATTCACACATCAATGAGGTATCACAGCAGGACTTCAGCATGAGAACCCATCAGGAGCATGAACTCACACACATCATCAAACATCTCCACAGCTTCATTCAGCTGATCATGACAACACTTTGCCGGGTCGCTGTCTCACCATGTCCCTGCCAAAGATGTTTTGTCCCCTGAAACTAGACATGTTTGTAAACTGGTTGAAATGTATGACAGAATCTGTATTCATGCCCACCAGTGAAATCCAATTACCTCACTGCAGAGGGGAACCTCAGGGCTGGAAACTCACAGATGTTGGAAACTGAAACTGAATTTATTTCCATAACCTGTGTTATATTTAGTGTTGAGACAGTCCTATGTTCATTTTCTGATGGGAACATCATCACACATTGTCCAAATGATATCTGGAGTTGCTCACAATAATGCCTGAAGACTGTGTTCATGTGTTTGGATGACAGAGAGTCGATTGGATTAGAAAACAGTTGCATCATTGAAATGAAGTTAGGCAGAGGGCGAAAGTTGAGGTGGGATGTGGCACTGTGGACAAGCTTATGTAACATGTGTGTCGCTGTGCAGAAGGACAGAGACGGAGGATCGAAACAGGTACATGCAAGCAATATTAAAGAGAAGTGAGAAGAAAAGCAGCAAAAGAAATGAGAAGAAGCAACTGAATGGAAGTGAGAAGCAAGGGTCTCGTACCTCCTCTTTGGTCCTCTTGGAGATGACTCGGAGCCAGTCTCCTATCATGCTGAGGATAGCAGCAAAGTAGGCCAGTCCCACCAGGATCCAGAACCATACAACTGGTTTATAGTAGTCCAGGTATTCTATTTCTGACCCACCTGGACACAAAAACACAGAGTTTTTCACCACCTGATGGGAGATATCAGTGTGCAGCAGAGAACCGGACAGATGTAAAGAGTGTGTTTCATTACTTTCTGTGTCTGCACCTGCAACAAAGTCCCCAAATCCAATGGTAGTCAAGGTGATGACCACAAAGTAGAGTGACTCCAGAGCAGACCAGCCCTCGATGTGCTTGAAGATGGCTGCCGGAAGCGCCACAAACAGCAGGCAGCCAAACAGCACGAACAGCAGGGTGGATATGACCCGGATCTTAGTCTGACTGATGTCCCAGTGCTGCCGGGGAGAACCGAAGACAGAGGAGACGTTATGTAAGATTCATCAGAACAGCTGAGAATCTCATCATGTTGCTTTTAATGAAAGACAGTAAAGACAACAGTAGGTGAAGTATTCAGACTCCAATCTAAATCAGAATCACTTCGTGCTAAAAGTACAAAGGTATCATCATCAAAATGTACCTAAAGTATAAAAAGTAAAAGTATAAAAATGCAAAAACTGCATTAATGGCTTGTTGATTAACATATAAGAAGCATTTTTGCAGTTTAAAAAAAAAACCAAAACATGTACATTCAGGCAGCTTAGTGACTTCTTCCTGAGAGTCCAGTGATAAATCTGAGAGGCTGTGAGATGATTAATGAGGTTGTAAAGAGGAAAAGATTTCTTTTTTTCCCTCCTATTTCTCTATTTTTTGTTTTTTTTAGTGAAACACGAGAGTCTTGTAACAGTTATTCAAATTAAACCATTTGAGACATCTGGAGTAGAAATATGTCTATGACAGAACTGACAACCTCTCTCGGACATCTGAAACCTGCAAAGAGGCCTCAACCACATTTTTTCAAATGTGCCCTCAGCTAAAATTCACTCACAGATTAGATGTTGAGCTTAAGTGCATCAATAATGTAGGGAACTAAACAGAAGATCATATTTTCTTCTGAAATGTAGTGAAGTATTAAGAAGCCAATACAAATCTAGAGTATAACCTTTAGCATGTGAGTAGATGTATCCACTGAGGGTGTTTTTGTGTTGAAATGTGTCACTTTAGTGTTCCTGTCCTGCAGTGAGAAGAAATGTTCAGAGTAAAGAAAAATTTGGTTTAAATTAATATCTGCATGTTGAGCTGAGGTTGATATGGTACAGTAATCAATCAGAGAGAAAGGATTTGATGAAACTAAATGTTAAGCTGGTATAACCTACAGTACCATAGATATAAATGCTTTTTTTCTTTAATTTATGGTGACTCATCCAAAACATGCTACGATTATTCACTGAACCACAACAAGTTTTCGTGTGCAGGAGGAAAACTGCTAAAGTCATGAGGATTCATTGTCTAAAAATCATTATTGTCCGTACAGTTTCAATAATCCGACTCAGGGCTGTCTGGATATTTCTGCCTGGTCCAAAGCAGAGGACAGACTGACAATTATAAAACACACTGTTGTGTTTGAAGTGAGATGTTAAAAGAACCTGGCGCTGTAGGCAGTAATACCATTATTCCATAAATTGGTCCTCTGGGCGCAGTAGAAAAGCCGCTCATTGATGATAATGCTGCAGGCGCTCACAGTATGCACAGAGCAGCAAGGCTTTAACAAACACACACACTTACACAATGAACTTTTGTGCTCTTTTTTTAATCACAATATTCACCACTGAGTCCCTTGGGTGCTCTGAGAGCAGCAGAAGGAGAAAATCATTCTAAAATATATTTCTGTTTTCTACTCATTACATTCAAGACCGCAAAGCAAATAGTTTGGAAATCTGACCACTAACTGAGTTATCTTCGTTTCTCAGCAGACTCAGTCCAACGTGTATGGAGCCTCCATTTCAGCCTCATCTTAAAAACACTGTATCTAAGAATATGACATCATGACAAAAAAATTAATCAGCTAGAAAATTACTGCTCAGCATCAACAACTTCTGTATAATTTAGACAGCTATGGCAGTTTAATGAGCGTAAACCTTAAAATAAATGAGTTAATTTACTCAGTTTGGGTTCTGGATTCAGCTTAAATGAACCATGATGCTGCATTACTAAGTCATTTAGTGGCCCAATATGTTACGTTATTGTTTCTAAAGCAGCTCAGCATGCAGAGTTTCGCATCTTTTACAGTTTAAAAGGCCACAGACATTAAACTAATAGCACAAATATTTAAAAACCAAGCTGACCTTGTTACAGAAAACATCCTTGTTTTGATTTCACTCCTACTGGAGTAAATGTATGAAACCACGGCACTGCAAAGTTCTTCTAATAAAAGCTTCAAAAAGGCAGAATGACTTATCTCTGAGGTGATTCTATCGAGCAAATCCAGAGATAAAACAGATCAGCTGTTTTTTCTCTATTGCTTCTGAGCTAAACCAGGTCTATGGAGAATGTGTGCATGAGTAACATACAAGGAGACAAATCCTGAAAAATTAAATTGTATTAGAACATTAATAACAGTCATACTGGATGTTTTGCATCAATTTAGTGACATTTTCTTTTTAACTCCAAATTAAATTTTGAAACAGATTGCCCTAAAAATTGCCCACACCAGATATAGCACAGTAACATAACACATATAGTACAATATACGATTTAATCCATATCATCCAGCTTTAGTAATGATGTGGTTAAATCTGATTAAATTGGGCATCCCTGTAGCTCAGCTGGTTGAGCGGGCATCCCATAAACAGGGGCTGTAGTCCCATGGCCATTTGCTGCATGTCCTTCCCCTTCTCCTCTCCACGTTTCCTGTCTGTCTCCACTTTCAAACTATAACAGAGGCTAAAAAGCCCAAAAAAATAACTTTCAAAAAGAAAACCCAATTAAATTTAAACTGAAGACAGAAAAGATAAATGATTAGATGTAAATAAATCAGGTGCAGCTGATCTAAACTGTCCATCTGCAGTCCATGAACATGTTCCAAGTCTCCCGTGAGTGTTTAAATATCACCTGTTTGCCTGTGTGTATGTTTGGGTTAATGTGACTCTGTGCTACGTTAGACTCACCACAAACATTTTCTCCACTTTGGCAATGCCTTTGCCAAATATGGTGCCGAGCTGATCTCCTACACCGGCCAAAAGAAAGCCGAACAGAGGTATCCCTAACAACGCGTAGACGATGCAGAATATTCTTCCACCTTCAGTGTGGGGAGACGTGTTCCCAAATCCTGCAGGAAGGACAGGTGGAAACAGAGACAGGAAAATACACTCTGGTTATCGAAGTCATAAAGACAACGATGGGGAGACTTGGACAGCGGATATCTCCCTGGTCCCCTGCTATCTGGCCTAATATTACGTGGTCATGTCTGCTACTGCAACCAACATTTTTTGCAGAGCAACGCTAAAACAGACTTTTGCTACTCTATTTAATCTGAGAGGTCAACTGTTGCACTTGAGTCATTGTTGCTGCATAAAAACATGAAGTGACAGCACTTTTAAATAATCAAGTCAAAAGAACAGAATGAGGAAACAGTCTCAGCAGCAGATGAGGTGAATGTTTGTCCTCAAACTACATTCACCGGGTCAGTAACTGTGCTTTTAGCCAATATTTTTAAATAAAGTGTAGCAAAAAGACAACAAAAGCTGTAAAACTGATCAGTAATGACAGAATGGAAAAAGGGCAGGGGAAAAATGAAGTAAGAAAAGAGAGATGGAGAAGAAGAGTGAAAGAATGCCACACACACACACAGTAAATGTAAATGTATGGGGATGATACGCTTGTTTGTTTCTATCCAAGAAGCAGATGTAGAATCAATGATAAAAGAAACTCCCTCCTCTTTCAGCAGCAGTAGGTCAGTGTCACTGTTACATAACAGCTACACAAATGCAAACACATCAGATCCACTCACTTGAAAGGACATTTAAAGACCCCTCTGGCAAAAATCAACATCGGTAGGAGGTTTTTTAGAGATGAGCTCTTAGGGGTTAGAGAAGAACGTTATATTTTCTGAACTCATAAAGAGGTAATGCAAAAAATAAACACGCAGTCATCACACACCAGATCATTTACAGAGTGATCAATGATCTGAGTAGACCTTCTGTCCATGTGTGTTTCCTACCGATGGTTGTGATGACAGTCCCAGCAAAGAAGAAGGCCGAGCTCAGGTCCCACAGGCTGCTGTGGTTGGTCAGCGTTCCTGCAGGGTTCACTCCTGAACGGATGGCAGACACAACTTGCTGCAAAAGAAGAGAGAGGGGAGAGAGCTTGTCAGTCATGTGTTCCTCGTAGAGGTGCAGGAAAGTGTCCACATGCTTGCCTGCCTAATGAATTAAAGATGGCCACATATAAAAGTTGAGATGACTGTGAGGGTGGCAAAAACCTGGAGCTGTCAAGGAGAATGCATTAAGAAAATCTGGTGCCGGTGAAAGTCAGAGTCCCAGGAGAGCTTCCTGGTTCAGAACAGGAAACAACAAGAGCCTGACAACAACAGAAACAAACTTTGTGTGGCTCATAGACTGTATAATACAGTTTACGGCGTTTCTCAGCCCGTCGTCCCTCCTTGAGGACTGAGAGAGCTGTCCATGGTGCTGAACCCACGGCTGCTGTGCTCAATCTCAACTGCATAATACATAGTATTACTTCTTCAGTTTCTTTTAGCTTTTATTAGCTTACTTATCTAAATGTTTGCTAATGTGCTATACGTAAATCCTTCCACTATTCTATCAGACACTGCTTTTATTCCATGGTATCGTAACTTTTTTTTGAGTAATATCTGGTACAAGAATTTCCTTCAGGGTTAAATTCTGTCTTATTTTGTCTTACGCTAGTTTATCTTATCTTACATTATTTTATGTATATTTTCTATATTTGCCTAATGTGATGTCAGTCTCACCTTAACCAGCTCCTCCAGCTGGCTCTGGTTGACACAGGAGTGTCTGGACAGAAACTCCAGCTTCTGGGACAGGATGGCCAAACGCTGAGCACTGGGAAGAGAGAAAGAAAGCGAAGATGAGAAGTATTTGCAATTAAGTCTTCATATTTTAAAAACAGATTTTACTCTTCTTGAAATATATCCACTTTAAGGGTGGACAGAGAGATCAGAGTTGGTATCACAGACTGATGTGAAGTGCTGATTTGGTTTAAACCAAGTGGAAATGATTAAACCAGTTAGATGACACTTTGACTGCAGAGACTTCTGTACTGCAGCTGTCAAAGGGTGCTCATCATTAGGGCTTTCTACTTGGGGAACATCAAATCCTGACTTTATTTAACTGTGGAAAACTAAGTTGTATGCAGTGGTTCACCTGCTGTAAGAAAGTTTGTTGTCTTGCAGGTTTCTGGCCAAAAGTGTACAGAGACTGAACTATAAAGGCCCAGTAATCAAGCCCTGGGGGACTCCACATGTTCTACTAAGATCTACTAACTGTGAGTAGTATGCTGTGGTCAACAGTGTTGGAAAATCCAGTAAAATAGAGATATTTTTTAATTCTATCGTATCAAGCAAGCAAAATTTAATATCTTTCATCTACAGGGTTTCAATGCTGGATTGAAAATATAGAAAACAACAATTAAATTCAGTTAAATTAAAATGAATTCACATTTAAAAGTTTATACATTCAGTAACAATAGCATCTCCATAAACAAAATATTCATAGCAGATCAATCATTATTAAGCGTGAATACAACCACGTTGCACTTTTTAGAAGAAGCTTAATACCTGCAGTTTTGAGAGGCAGTGAGGAAAAGCCTGATAGGAGGTGGGAGGATGACAGGGGAATGATGGGTAAATGGACGATGGACGACTGTTCTGGCGGTGAGGTGGACAGACAGGCAGACATGCTTTTAACCTGCCTACCTCTCGTGAGGCTGCTCCAGGGATCTGAAGACTGCTGCTCCCATCACCAGGTACAGAACCACCAGAAGAAAGATGGCCGTCACTGTCTTCCACTTCATCACCGTGGCAACCACCTGTAACAACTGATCAGTAAACCCAGACGCAGACAAAACGGTGTCCAAAACAGATTTAAAGAACGTGTCTCCCACTGTAAACATTTTTTAAGCAGCTTTTTCTTTGATATTTTTTGTCTCTCACCTCGCTCTCCTCCCGAGGAGTCAGTGTGATTGGCTTTGTGGAGAAGGAGAGGCGGGGCTTAGTGTTGTGAGTGGCGGATTTAGGGTCCAATAAGTCTGGAGCTGCCACTGTCAGGGGAAATAAGAAAATGGCATTGAATTTTCCTTTCTTTTTTTCCCCTTCCACATACTTCTCCTCCTGCCTGTCCCTGCTCACATGCCTCAGTTAACACATTTAGCTGTTAATTTTAGAAAATCCTTATGAATTAATCACAAGTGGCCCTCAGATCCTAACACTGGTGAAAGCATGAATCAGGCCCGAGCATTTAGTGTATCACTTTAGTGTGTACAATGTGTGTGTGTGTGTGTGTGTGTGTGTGTGTGTGTGTGTGTGTGTGTGTGTGTGTGTGTGTGTGTGTGTGTGTGTGTGTGTGTGTGTGTGTGTGTGTGTGTGTGTGTGTGTGTGTGTGTGTGTGTGTGTGTGTGTGTGTGTGTGTGTGTGTGTGTGTGTGTGTGTGTGTGTGTATGCTTTTGAAATATCCAGAAAGTAGTTCACGCTGGAAGCAGGAGAAAAGAGGAGAATGAGAGTCATTTTAAATGTAAGAGGACGGATGTGGTGAGAGCAGGAATGTTAAGGGTGCTTGAAAGCTTGAAAAGCAAGAAAAGAAGGATGAATCTAGTTGTTCAGGTCAAGAGACTTTTGTAGTAGGAGAATGAACAGCTTTTTATCTGCTGCAGGTGAGTTATTGTGTAAGAGGTGTGTTGTGATTTCTGTTTAATCATAAAGCATCCTTCTACCAGATCAAGTGTCTAATTTACTGTAGGTAGCGTTAACAGAGAAAATGAGCATGAAACCATCAACAGTCATTAATTCTAATGTATTCGAAGTAGTTAGAAATACGAGAGTCGCAGAGGAGACAGAAGCAGTTTGTTACAATAACTTTCTCCAATGTCTTGACTGCTGACTCGTTTTTCATTCTTAATTGTTTTGGGAACATTATTTAACCATTAAACTGAAAAGAAAGGAGGGAGAGAAGACAGACGGTGCATCAGAGTTGGACGATATGCTGTGATTTGACATACTTTTAATATGATCCAAAAATATTTTTAAAAGCTACACCGTGCATTAATATAATGTATTTTCATGGTCTTACAACACAGTTTTGAGAATGTGAGAGGGAATGTAAAGAGGAGGTTGAATGGAGAGTGAGGGAGCAGCAAAGAGATAAAGTAGATGTGGGACCTTCAAAAGACAGATGGATGTTCAGAAAACAAGAGAAGAGAAGCCCCAAAAATGCTTTGAACATTTTATCTTCATAAAGCGATTATGTTTTTTATTGAAAATGTCAAACAACTGTGTGCTACACAAGTGACTGTAGTCCCCACAATACAACAAGGTCAAAGGCGGCGCAATTTGATTTGTCCAAACTGAGAGAAATCCCATATAATATTGATTTGTGCTTTTTCTTTTGAAGAGTCTGTCTTTGTACCGAATGTATAAAATCGTATTAGAACAAGAATGAAATATGGTTAGAATCACTCAAGCTGATTACTTTCATGTAAGGTTTGACCAAACTAATGTATGGTTAGTGATGGTAACCAACAGTTTGCAATGAAAACAGCAGCGGGGTCTCCTTAGAAGCACTAAGTTTGTTTTTGTGCAACATAAATCCAAAGCTGAACTCTCTCATTTGCCCTCTTGTGTGACCAGATTGTCACTTCTTCACCCTCGTGTCGTCCTGCGGGTCAAAACTGACCCGTTTTAAAGTTTGAAAATGTGGAGAAAAACATATTTTCACAGTGAAACTTCTGTTCTTTTCAACATTTTTGGGAAATCTTTGAACATTTTTTGGTGGAAAAAAAGAAATGTTAAAAATGTTTCTTAAGAACATTCACTTAAAAATCAACCAAAATCCAGCGAATTTCACTGGATTTTGGTTGATTTTTATGTGAATGTTCTTAAAGAAAACATTAGAAGTTTTACTGATATATGTGGAATCACTTTAGATATTTTTAGGATTTTTTTTGGAAGATTTTTACTCATTTTTTTGGAAAATATTTACAAGAATTTTCTTGCCAAATTTGGGGGCTTTTTTTTTTTTTTTTTAAATAAAACTTTTAAGAGAAACTTTTAAGGAATTATTGGAATTTTCTTCCTGAAGGTTTTGCACATTTTCAGAAGTTTGGGGAATTTTTTTGCTGAATTTTTGGATTTTTTTCAGGCAAGGAAACAATATTTTTTGGTGCCTGCAAATGAGAATAACAGGAGTGTTAATATAAAGCCTACAATAAACACATCTCATATGTAGATGTGGTTCTACAAATTGTAGGATCTCTTGCATGATTTTACTTCTCAAATAAAGAGGAATGCAAAAATATTTTGTCCACCAAGTTAGCATATTTAATCAGGATGAATATCTAATAGATGTAATCAGACGTGATGAGTGTAGCTGTGCGGGAGGCAGAGACCATCAGTCACACAACAGCAGGTGGAGAGTTAAAACAAGGAGAACAAGTCCTGCATGAGCTTCAGGACCACATGATATTCCAAGTGAATCATGGCTTTTCAGGATTGTGTTGAAAACAGGTCAGATGTCACGCAGACAGTTTGGAGATCAGCGCTGGTTTTTGCTCTCAAGCTGCACTAAACTTCCAGTAGAAGTTCTCTCCCTCCAATCAAACTGTCTGCACAGTAAACTCTGTACTTACTCCTTGTTGCTGCCTATCCGATGCCCTCCGCTCTCCTCTTCTCCTCATCCGAGGCTCTCACTGCGTTTAGGGGAATCTTTCCTCCTCTGCGTGTCTCCTCCCGGCGCTGCTGAAGCGGGGGGACGAACAGGAGCTCCGTTTTCCTTCTGCTTCTCTACTTTCACCGCTGATCGGACTCTGATGCTGCTCCTGCAGGTTGGTTTTAGTGTCTCCACGTGGCACCGAGGAGACTTTTCTCTCTGCTCTCTCCTTCTTCAGCCTCCCTCCTGGTTTCAGCTCTCCACCATCCACTGCGCTCCGTCTGCGCTCCGGCTTTTGAGCGCACCGGTGGAATAACAGGGAGGAGAGGGGAGGAGAGAGCACTGAGGGGAGGAGGTGCAGGATACAGGGAGGTGGTTCCCAAACTAAGGTCCGCAGAACCCAGGGAGGTCCTCCACGGGGTTGGAGAAGTCTCCATAAATCTGTAGTGATATCATTAACTGAAAGTACATGCAGGGATGGAGGATTAGTGTAAGAATGTAATCTGATTCTCCAAGTATCACAGTATTACAGCATCATAACTTGGTTACTTTCCATTACTTTTGGATTACTTTTCAACCAAATATGCACAGAAATACAAGAAAAAATAAATATCATTGTGCATTCTGTGATATGTGAACATGTGCACAATCATTTTCTATTAAAAAATGTATTTTAAGATCTTATTCCTGCAACAAGAGCAGCCAAAAACCTAATTTTTACTATATGGATTGGTAGTCTCATTATTACTTTTTTCTGCAGTGTAATGTAACAGAAGTACTTATTTTTGTATCCTATAGCATTTTTTACCAAACCTGCATCAACATACTATCAGATTAAGTATGTTATTCAGAACCAATCAGAGAGCTTAAACCATTAAAGCCTTTTGGTGTAGAGGAGCAGGCAAGTATGATGAAAGTGGAGAACGAGGGCAACAGGAGTGAAGAAGGAAGCAGTGATACAATTTTCCATGTAGTTGTTTTGAAGTTTTAGTTTTATGCTGACACAGTAGCCGCTCTGGAAGTAATACTTCCCAAGTTTTAAGGTTTGTGATTTTCAAAAAATGCTTCAGAGTCTGCTTTGAATTTGAGAACTGCCCAATCCAGAAGTACAGATTTCTGCAACACTTTGTTTTCTCCTCTCACCTGTCTCGTTAATAATGGTATGACGTGTTAGATTTCGGGATCAAAAACTGAAATCAATCACATTTTGTTTGCTATTTTCTCTTCATTATTTCCCCACAGAAGTGCACAACTCCAGTTATTTGTTTGTTTTGTGTGTGGGAGCTGCAGGTCTGTGCTAAAATACTAACAGGACCCTAAATATGCAGCTGAAAATGGAGAAGTTACTTTGCTCTTTCTGCTATAAAGAAAAACAAGAACAACTGTAACACAGAACTCATGCGATGGAAACATTCTCTCAATGTTTAACCAGATAGGCAGATGCCGTTAATCTACTTTTAAAGAACACAAAGCTGGGTTATTATTTCCACTCATTCCCTGCTATCAAACACATCTTATTTGCTTTAGGATATTGACTCACACCGCAGTCACGATTACAATCCAGACTTTTTATTTTGAGAAGAGAAGAGAAGAGACTGATTGTCTGATAAATTTGTGCATCTTTGGGTGGCATTAAGTGATTTACAGAAAAATATCCTGTAATTTAATCAGTCATTTAATAAGTCTTGTACACATGCATGTTTGTTTCTGTCACAGATATAAATCTCGAAGAGAAGGGCGGGTGGACAGGATTGAACCAGGCTGAATGAAATGCGTTTGAGGTGGAAGGCTCATGCTACATACCTTTACAGGCGAGTATAAATGGAAGCCACCTCCCCACAGTAAGTCTCAGCATTGTTGAATGTCGCCTCTCAGCAGGCAGTAAATCTCCGGTTTGGGCTGCACCCTCTGACTGAAACCAAATTTGGCAGTTTCCTGAGGTGAAAACTGTTGATTGCTGTGTGTTGGTGGATAAATCAGGCTGCGGTTCACGCACTAATTAAGGCCCTGTGAAGGTGCCAAGGCAGAAAACAGGTGGTATAGATGGTTGAATGTTGAATATCTAAAAGTGCTTTCATTTTCAATTGTCCACGTTTCTACTCAAAGCATGCTGTTTTTTAAATGAATAATCTCCGTTATCGTCCATCTCTATTTCTGTCTCTTCAGTCTCCCACACTCGCTCTACTGGTCTGACTCTCAGACCCCGATGAGAAACTAATAGCAGCTTAATTGTTCGAGTTTCCACCTCATGACTCCAACATCTAAACATTAATTACACGCCTATTTATACAGCTAAACATAGAGACTGAGTGTGTGTAGGTGTGTCTGTGGAAGTTGCATGCTACCATGCACGTGTATTTTGTTTTCATGACTCTGTGTGTGTGTGTGTGTGTGTGTGTGTGTGTGTGTGTGTGTGTGTGTGTGTGTGTGTGAGAACACCTGTCTAAATTTGCCCACACAGCTGCTGAAAACAGATGTACAGACGGGAACTAAATGAGATTTGTCCTGTTCTCTCACACTGTGCAGCACCTGCTGGTCGCTGTACTCTGAGCTTCGTCACACATGAACATTTAATGATATATTTTCCTCAGCAGCTTGTAAAAGTGCATCACTTCTAAAAGCCTGTATCTGCTGAGGAAAAGACACTTCCACCATATTGAATGATGCTGGTTAGAACCTGACAGACATGACACTGACTATGTTGTTGATGTTTTTATTACAAATTAATCTTGAGCAGCAAAATTTCAAAGTGAACCGACTTTAATAAATCATCATCGTCAGTGACCAAATCAGTAACTTTTAGCAGTGAAGCTTCTCACAGGTGAATGTGTTTCATCTCAGGTGTGATAAATGTGCACTGTAAAAAAAATGTTTGCACATCTAAATGTCAAACAATGACGGTAAAAATCTGTGAACTCTAAAACAGTTTATATAACACTTAATCACCGTTAATAAGGTAATCAGGATAAAAGTGTGTCTTTTAGATTTTAATGCACAGTTTTTAATGGAAAAACACCATAATTTGTATGACAGTATTGTCATTTTTGCATTTAATTCTTGAAAGCAATACAATTTTTCCCAGTTAAACGTAAATATTGTAACGGAAACATGCTGCAATATTTATAACAAGTAACATGGCAATTTCTACATTTATTACATCTAAAAAATACAGTTTGTATCCGTCAGATTGATGTACTTTTGTGTTAATAATGGACATATGCTTTAATATTTATGAAATGTTTTAACTGCAATTTTTGCTAAAAATACATATATTTAATGTTAAATACAATAACTGTTGTGCTGATAATGGAAAAATGCTGCAATATTTATAGTAAGTTACACAAACTTTATTTTATATAGTATTTTCATATAAATTTTCTAATTTTTACAGGTTAGAGCTCTTTTTTTTTTTTTAAAGTAAAATATGGAACGAAGCATGTTTTTTAACCCTAAAATCAACAATATCAATACATTTACTTACCGTAAATGTAGAAAATGTTTTACCGTAATTTTACGGTAACATTTTGGCAACCAAAGCTGCCGGAATTTTATCATAAAACAACCTTTTTTTCTCTCTTTTTTTTTTTTTTTTACAGTGTACGTTATGTGCTTATTCAATTCTGTTTGCCTCAATTTGGTTTTATTTATATTGTGCCTATTAACAACACAAGTTACCTCAGGTCACTTCACATACTAAGGACAAAACCTTACAATATGATATCATAAAGAAACAAAACAGCAAACCCAAAGACTCCCTGCAGCTCTTTGGAAATGTGGAGAAGATGAAACTTCTGGAGGATTCAGGCTCAGGGGGTTGGTCATCTGACATCTGCCTACAGAAAGGACAAAAGACAAAATACAGGGCAGAGATTCCACAAAGTCAGTGACATGAAGTGGTGGCACATAAAAGTATGGCGAGCGAAAGAGAGGAGCTCAGTGCATCATGGGTAGTCCCCCAGCAGTCTAGGCCTACAGGAGTGTGACTACCGGACAACTATGGTTCACCCGAGCCAATCCTACAAGCTTTATCAACCAGCTAATATATCCTGAACACCAACCCGGAGCTGCACTGCAGAGGAGCATGACAGATTCTGCCTCTCATTCTGCTTTTACAAATTTTAGGAAACTATAAGAAAACCTACAGTCTGAGAGCAAAGAACTCTGTGCAGATGATAAGATAATCCTTTATTGCTCCCCACATGCCAGGAGAAATTCATATTGTTACAGCAAACATATTTAGCAAATAAACATAGTAATAATAATAAAATACTAATAATATTAATAATACGTACAAGGATGGGAAATGAAAATGAATAAATACAGTATTGACACACTGTAAACAACACAATATAAAGTGGCTTGAGAAATAAATTCAAAAAAGTGCAAAGATGCAGCAGTGCAAGAATTTCTGTGCAATTTTTTTGATTTGGGATGACATGATATGAGTCCAGTTTATGTTAACATCAGCCAGTGATGCTGATGTTGTAAAGTCTTATAGCAGATGGGATGAATGATCTGCGATAGCACTAGTTCTCACAGGATGAGTGTCTAGGTCTGCTGTTGAAGGAGCTGCTCAAAGACCCCACAGTGTCATGATAGGACACAATCAGGTTTTTAGGATTTTTAGAAGCTTGGTCATCTAGAGCTTTGTATGTAGGAGAGAAGGATTTAGAGTTTTCTGGACTGATTGTACAGAGTGGTGGTCTGTGATTAGCACTGTTGCCTCACAGCTAGAAGATATCCGGTTTGCATCCCGGCCTGGGCCTTGGATCTGTGTGGAGTTCACATGTTCTCCCTGTGCATGTGTGGGTTTTCACCAGGTTCTCAGACTGGACACAGTCCAAAAACATGCTGAGGTTAATTGAGGTTAATTGTTGATTCTAAATTGTAAGTAAGTGTGAATGTGGTTGTAAGTTTTAGTTACTTATAGATCATAAATCTATACATTTCCATTTTTTTTGCTTTGGAGTTGTATATGTCAAAATACCAAATGTAAATGAACAAATGGAGATCTTTATTTATGTTGAAGGTCTTTATTTATTGAATTAAGTGTACAACTATGTACTGTTTAATTGCATTGCCAGTGGTTGTTTTCAGTCTTCAGGTCTGTCTGGAAAGTTATTCTTCAGTCATTTATTCGTTTATTGGGCTCATGAACAACATTTTGTACTCCCATTCTGGTAATGTTTAGCAATTTGTCATTTTATTTCAAGCACAGGTTGTTTTTGATATTTCCAACAGTTAAATAACAAAAGCTGTAGCTTTACAACAATATGTCTCGTCTGAATTAATACATTGCCTCAGACTGTTAATATCCAAACTGTTTAGTTCAGAATCTACTTTTTGCCTGCACAAATTAATCTATTATGCACATATTTCCATATTTCCATTTGTCTCCTCCATCCAGGGTGGTTGTGATGACTACCACCTGATAGAAATATTATTCCAGTTGTGCTGTACGTGCCTGTGTGTCTGTATATCTGTGAGTTGTGTCTCACGCTGCAGCAGATAATTTAGGAAGAGATTGCTTAATGATAGCAGTCAGTCTGGTGTATGATAATCAGTAATGCTGATACTTAGTCACAGACAATTTACACTGCAGTAACCAAATATAGAACTCTCATTTCAGCTTATTTTCCAATCATTTGTTATCAGTGATATATGGATTGAAATTATGTTCAAATGAACTCTTTTAACTGCTTGTGCTCTGCTGATTTAAAAACAAGATGTGACTGAAACGGTGTATTTTTATTGAAGACT
This sequence comes from Amphiprion ocellaris, assembly GCF_022539595.1. NCBI lineage: Eukaryota > Metazoa > Chordata > Actinopteri > Pomacentridae > Amphiprion > Amphiprion ocellaris. The sequence goes on from NC_072766.1 coordinate 16,620,265, forward strand.
GTTAGTTTTACAATTTCGTGGATCACAGAACCTGAGGTATCATTAAGACCTTTAATTATGAAATCAAAGAAGAAAAGCAACAACTATGTCTTCATGCAAAAGTGATGATTAAATTGTGCACAGCTGTATTTATAACATTTATCAAATGTTATTGTGTTGTTCAGAAACAGGCAACACATTTCTCCTCCCAGTCTAAATTTAAAGTCCTAATTGGAAAGGTCAACTTGTAATTTCCAGTTGTTAAATGCAAATCTGATTTTATCTCATAATAATGTCACAGAGAGAGAAACACTGCAGGTGTGGTGTGGATGACCAGAGAAAAAATACAGAGTGGAACTAAATTGAATGATTATTTATGTAGGGGAAATAAACAGAAACCTGACGAGATTGTGCTGACATTAATTACTTATTTAATTTCAGTTGTCTCCTTTTTTATTAGCTGTTCTCTCAGTACTATTAATAACTGATAAAAAAAAACCCACACAGACCAATAGTATTAAGCAAAAGACTGTGCAGAATTCCAAATGAGGAAACTACACACACTAGATGCAGCGAGCAGAAGAAAGCAACTCTAATGTGGAAACAAGTGTGACCCCTCCTGACCTGCTCTGACATCACCATGACAACCTGACTGTATAAGTTACTAACATAAGTTCTGTAGACTTTCCTCCATTTCTACTGGCCATTTAAGTGCATTTGTGCATAACTTTGTATGCAGTTTTAGTGAACTGTTGTAAACAGGTACAGCAACAATTTCATTTAGCCACCTATAAAAAAAGACCTAAAATCAGAACCAGTTTGAGCATACGTTATATTTTGAACATTTTCATCACTTCACCTTGTCATCAGACATCCCTCTACAAAGGCTGACTTTCTGCAGGGCCACCAGACTGCATTGACAGTAACAGTAACTTTACTTTGCACAGTAATCCTCTACAGCTGCCTCAGACAGTTTGTGTTATTCTGCCACTTTGAAGCACTTTCATTCAGATCAGAATTAAGGTGATAAAACACCAGTGTGACACAGGGATAGAGCAGCAACTCCTAATCTGAGATGCAACATTGTTGTTTTTGACAGTGGAGTCTGGTGGTCTTGTGGAGAGAAATATAAATGCTTCACTTCAGTCTAACAGCGACCTAAGCTTGAGACGATCGAGCTATGTTTTGCTGCTCCCCTGCACACATTTCACTGCTTTGCTTCTGTGCTGCTCCTCCAGTCTGCCGCTGCAAACTGAGGCTGTGCTGTCTATTGCAGGTAATGCACTCACTACTGATAGGTTGCTCATCGACCACAGTTCAAAGGAAGTGAATGATCCCTTTAAGAAGCAAAGCTGCTCTTACAGGTGACTGATCCTCACAGTGTGGTGCCCCTGAAACCGCCTGTGGAGAAATGACCCTGGGTCCTCAAGATTTCATGTGGAGGTTGGACACAAGTGTGCAATTAGCTGCCCATGAAGCGGAACTTCCCTCTGTGTGTGTGTGTGTGTGTGTGTGTGTGTGTGTGTGTGTGTGTGTGTGTGTGTGTGTGTGTGTGTGTGTGTGTGTGTGTGTGTGTGAAGCCAGTGCAACAGAATTAGTGCTTCCTCTGGTTGACCTGAAACCCAGAAGAATTAGCTTGTGGAATGTGACAGCAACTATTTCAAACAAACTCATAGTATAGAGCTGTGTGTGTGTGTGTGTGTGTGTGTGTGTGTGTGTGTGTGTGTGTGTGTGTGTGTGTGTGTGTGTGTGTGTGTGTGTGTGTGTGTGTGTGTGTGTGTGTGTGTGTGTGTGTGTGTGCGTGTGTGTGTGCGTGTGTGCATGCATGCAATGCAAGTTACGCAAAGCTTTCAACTTGCTGTATCCAAACATTTACTTTACAGTATGTACCATCTTTGCTGTTTAAAATGTTTTCTTTTTTGTCATCTTCCTCAGGTGAAGTTGTGTTCACTAGAAGTCACTTTCAACAATCCACTGATTTAGTATGAGATGTATAAATCTACAGTTTTTCTGTGTTTGATTGCTTAAAAAATGGGAGAATTTTTAAAACGGTGTGGGTAAAATAGAGACTAGAATATATAAAGACAAAAAAAACTAAATCAATGCCCAACTCTAATAGGAAACAGCATGAATTATAGCCACCAGTCACCTAGCAACCATGTACCAAATGTAACTTTGTGAGGTCTACTAAAAGACCTCTACACTGTATTGATTGACTAACATTTGTAAGCAACAAGCTTCAAGTCCAAGAGGTAAAAATACACACTCTGACTGCCTGAAAGTAGTTGGAGACAGTGCAAAGCTTTGAGATGTATTCCAGGCACGAGGTGACAAAGGCTGCTGGTGTTGGTGTAACGGTGAATATCAGTGTTAGTGTGACACGTCCATGTGAGCAGCACTGACTGATAATGTAGCCATTATTGTGGTAAGCATCTGTTGATATTACATTGGGGTCTGGGGTTAAATATAGCTCACACAGTTTGGACTGTTGGGGGACACAAAAGAGTGGAACCTGATCCTTGTTACATAACTGAGCGACAGTGTGTGTGTGTGTGTGTGTGTGTCTGCTAGTGTGAGTATGCATGTGATTGCACTTGCGCTATGCTAAAGGCAAACAGAACCCTGCAGTTGCGTGACACGATGCTGGGAAGTGGGAACAGCAGCCAGAAAACCACGGGCAACTTTTGTCAGATCCTAAAAAGGGGAGGAATCCCTAAAAACCTTGTTGCGTTGCAGTGAACACAACACTAAGTTATCAGTTCTCATGAGCACTCACAATAAACCTATATTCTTTGTGTACGGTGCAGTTGTGCCTGTCCAGTGTACAGTATGAGGGCAAATAAAATGTCTCTAGCATGTAGTCTAATATTCATGTATCATGCTGCCTCATTGTTAATGCAGCACAGAAACTCTTTATCACTAATACATTTTGTACTCATCATTGCTCTCTGTATCACAAGGATGGATAGACACAAAATTAATCATAAAAATATTAGTCATATCATTATCTTTATCTACAAGCTCAACTGTTACAGCTTAAACTCTTACATTTGTTCTCTCATTCAAATCTTAAACCCACGGTGCTCAGAACAATAACTACAAAACACAGCACAGATGTTCTATATATGCACACTAAATTAACATGGAAGTTGTTGTCGTTCCAGGAAAATCGGCCCTCGAGCTGAGTGAATGAGGTATAAACACGGCTACAAGAAGGCCAAGCTTCCTCACAGGATCTGCAGGTAACTCTTACATTACAGCAAAACTATTATTTCAATAAACATACGTGGTCTTTGGACAGAGGATTGAAAAGTAGAATTGTTTTGCAACAGCAACAGTAGACGTGTTTGGTGCAGATCAAAGGCAGTTTTTCAGGAGAGGAACCTCATACCAGCTCTGAAGCACAATCATGGAAATGTCATAGTTCAAGGTTGTTTCTCTGCTTCAGGAGCTGCACAGCTCATAGTCATTGATTCAACTATGAATTCTGCATCATATGAAACAGTGTTTGAAGAAAATGTGAGGCCAAAAGTTGAAGTGGATTTTTCAACAACTTCAAAGTGCATCAAGGAATGACTGAAAAAGATTCAATCAATTGTTGCGGCCCAGTCACAGCCCAGATTTGAATCCAATTAAAATGCGGTGAGCGATTTTTGAAACAGGCGACACATGCAAGAAATCCCTCAAACATCATCATCTTCTTTCCTCTTTTATCCAAAACATTTGTTTTCACACTTGTGTTTATTCATTTCAAATTTATGTCATTTATTTATGAGTGTTTCCTGAGTGTCCTTGAGAGTTTTTTTAATCCTTACATAATTGTTTATTGCTTCGAACGTGGATGGTGGGAGTTCTGGATTATTTTTATGGTGTAAAGCACTTTGTGTCACTTTTTATTCATATAAAAAGTGACATACAAATAACGTCTGACAAACTGATCTTACAACCGAAGGAACTTAGAGTGTGAGAGTGGCCAACTCACCCAAACCTACTGTATTTCATCTGTGTATGGTGTTTAAAAGAGGATTTGAATGTTTACTTGTCCATCTACATGTGTAAATTCTGATGTTTCATTACCTTCATTAGGCTGCATCACTGACACTGGAGAGTCTTTCAATGCAGCTTCTGTTCATCTTCTCACAACTGTGTTTGCTCACTTCAGATATGGGTCACAACTGTCTCTTTGGCCCACACTTTTGCTTCTTCCTTCATCTGTCTTTTTTCTTTGCTCTCATCTCTCATCAGCTCCTGTTTATCTTTCTGCTGTAATTAATCCTTTTTATCCTTCTCTTTCTTTGTTTCACTCTAACAGCTATTCCTCCTCTTTGTCTTTGAATCCTCATCCAGATCAGTTTGCAATTTGTAGTTTTGTAAACAATAAAATGTAGTTCATGGGGGGAAAAAAGAAAAAACTGAGTAATTGAACTCTAAATAAAACAAGAGGTGAATAATTGGGTGATACAGTTGAAAGAAAAGGTTCAGGACAGAGTTATGGGGGGATATGGGGTCAGAAAATACAGGTTGCCATCTGCTCTGACAGGGACGGTGATCAAAGTACTCCCCACCACGGAAAAAAAACAGTGCCTTAAAAAATAGAGCTGAGTGTTTAAAAAAAGCCACAATATTCACCTTCATGTGATCTGATAATGGAGGGGGTCACATACAGCAAAACAATTGTTGGGAGGAGAGAGAGCAGAGACAAGGACAGGTTTACACATTATGATGGATCAGCATTTGTGTCATTTTCCCACGAGACTTGGTGGGAATCATTATTCTTAGCACGTAAAGTTTGGTGACATTATGTAGCAGGTCTATTTCTGCAGCAGAGGCAGAAAGCATACGTGTTGCTACTAACAGTGATGCCTCTGTTCTATTCTGGTGTCCCAGTAAACCGTGACTGTGTGGCAGTGAGTCAGCAGACACGACAGCACGACCCTGAAACTCAAGAAGCCAAATTGAATTCACCTATTAATAATTTCATTAGCTTCACCTGTGCTTTTCTCACTGTGACATGTCAAACTGTCCTCCGTGAAAAAGGCTGATTCCCAGTGTCAGCCTGAGCAGTAACTGAAAATAGTGTTCGTGCAGAGAAAAGCATCTAAATCAAACTCAGTTCAGGGGCCACATTCAGCCCAATTTGATCTCAAGTGGACCGAAGCAGTAAAATCACAGCAAAATTACCCATAAATCACAAGAAAAAACCTCCAAGTTCACATTTAAGGAATTATCTTTTTGCAAAACATTATGAGCATCCTGAAATTTCTGAAGAAAAATAAGTTCAATTTCATATTTTGCCTCAGTTTATCATTTACACATTACAACTTACAGATCACAGAGTGTCTCTAAAGGCACAAAACATTTAGTCACAGGTATCTGGAACCGGACAATATAGTATTTTACTTTAAAAAAGACAAAAACAACAAAAACAAGACAAAATGTTGTAAAAATTAGACACAAAATGACAAAAGCAAGACACAAAATTACAAAAGCAAGGAACAAAATGACAAAAAATAGACAAAACAAGTGAGACAAAAAAACCACAAAATGGCAAAGATGTTTCACAAAACAATGAATAAAGCAAAACACAAAATGACAAAAATTAGACAAAACACAAGCAAGTCAAAAAGGAAACCCAAAATGACAAAAACATGAGACAAACGGCAAAAAAAGACAACAAAAACAAGACAAAATGTTACAAAAACAGGACAAAATGAGAAAAGAGCATGAACAATATAGGATTTTACTTCATGATCGAAACAACTTGTCATGGTCTAGAAATTATTTTAAATTCATAGTTTCACAAATTTATAATTTGCAGTTGCTGTCTTCTCTGTAATTATTACACTTTACAAAGTCGTCCCACGGGCCAGATTGGACATTCTGGTGGGCCGCTTTTGGCCCGCGGGTCGCATGTTTGACACCCCTGATTTAAATAAATGAGTGGAGAAGCATCTGTATGGAGCCCTGCATGATTTTACTAAGCAGTTAACGTCTAAAAATAATATGTGGCCTTTACAAAAATCTCTTAGATAGTCCAGTTCACTTTGCGTTTTAGTGAATACTAGAGTAAAAGATGACTGAGGAGGAATTACCTGAGAGTGTAAATGGCCTCTCTACTTTAGAGTCAGGGATTTTAATAGTTTCGCCTGCATTTGTAAATTTTATGTTCATTCATCTTAGAAACATCCCCTGATGTATTATGAGTAATTAGTGATCTTAGAAGGTGTGAAAAAGTAAAAGTAGAGAAGCTAATTTAACTGACCCTGAAAACAACTACAGCAAACTTGATTACATGGACAAATATTAGAGAAAGAATCCCTTTACTTTCACATCATGCTAGTTTAAAGAGCTTTTTAATTAACACAGAGAACTTCCAGTCACAGCTACTGAAGCCTTTTTATTCCAGTATCGCTACAGAGACAGACTGTGAGGCTGCTGCCAGCGACTGAGATAAATTATAAAGTCTATGAGCGCAGGGGCTGAATTCAAGACTAATTATTGTGTTTTAATTGTCATGGGAAAAAAACGTGACTAAAAGCTGGAGTGGGGAATTTTATATACATATATATATATATATATATATATATATATATATACACACACACACACACACACACACACACACATATATATATATATATATATATATATATATATATATATATATATATATATATATATATATATATATATATATATATATATATATATATATATATATATATATATATATATGGTTTCTGTTCTTGATCACGGGTAGCAACGAAGTGTACATGAACTAGCAATGATTAGATTGTGAGAGCTGAAGAAGGGAGACTGTCCTGACAAAGATGGAGTCTGAGGGAGAATTTCAGTCTGGGGTAAAAAGCTATTAATGGTAAAGCATACATCATAGGCCTACTTCAACAGTGTTTGTGTAATTACTCTCACTGCCACAAGGAGAGGCAAAGATTCCACACAGCAGGTTTAATTTAATATGAACTGAAGACACAAAGCAAGTTTCCACCACTCATGTTGTCTCAACTTACAAAATAAGAGTCTCTAAGAAGTTTGAATTCGTCTGCTAATATCCCGGTTTTGTTTCTTATTAACCAAAATGAATGAGTTGAGTGAACTCTGGTAAATTTTGGCAATTGGATTTTCCGTTCTGAAACGGGTATGGAAAAACAAAAAACGAGCGGTTATTTGATTTTCATTTTAAAATTTTAAAAAAAGAAATACAAGGCATTTTTCATTTTCATGATCAAAAAGGGATATACAAAATTTTGCATAAATAAAACTTGCATAAATATTTCAATACCAAATTTATTCAGACATCACGAGATTAATAAAAGTTATCTTTGGCCTCTACAATTACAAGAGGTGCTCAAAGTGGTGGCCACTGGCTTCCAGACATTTCTGTTGTGTTGTAGACGTCACTTGTTGATGCTCCATTCATGAGGGTAGCGCCATCTGTTGGGAAAACAGTCTGTCTGCCTTTACTCTGACATCCAGAGTTATACAAAAGTGTAGTATGTGTGCAGTGCAGAAGAGATTTACTTTATTGTATGCATTTTTTTTTTTGTTTTTTAAGGGAGAGCATTTTTTTATCCACCTGAAGAAGACCTAATCTTTCCCTTCAAAGGATAGTTAATAATTACTACAGCTTCCACAGTGGTCCCATCAGAGAAAATCATATTCATGTGCATATTTTTATTAATTCCAGGGCTGGTTCAGTAAAGATTATAATAATAACTACATCAGATTATTCTTAGTTGCAGTTGGAATTTTGCAGCCTGAGAGATAGTTGAGAAGATTTCAGTTCTTGTTTTAGCAAAATGTTATAATAGAAGATCTTTATTGTCATTGTACATGAAATTATCTGCAAACCAGCAAAGTGCGTCAGTCTGAGGTATCTAAAAATAAATAAATAAAAATGCTTCTAAAGCCAATAATAAACAGAATATTTTGAGGGAATATTCTAAAAAGGAAAGAAAAGCTTTATTCTCACTCCTCTCAGGATAAACTGTCATTAAAATTGACTTTAAATTTAGCTTCAACATGAGATAAAAACATTTACTTCCATTACTGATGTTGTCAAGTTTTAATAAAGTTCATGCTACTTTTATAAAATGATGAAAGTGAATAAATAGTATTTCTGTGATCTGTGTTTGATTTCTGTCTTTTCTCCTATCATCCAGATGTTCAGAGGGAGATGATGCCACATCTGGTCCAGCTGATGGAAGGTCTTGAAGTTCTCTGACTGGCCTTGACTGAAGATGGTCGTCTCACTGGATTTAAGGTTCAGATGCTCAGTAACAAACTCCACCAATGAGCCAACAGGGAAGCTTTAGGTTTATTAAATGTTGCTATGAAGGTTTCGCTGTTTTTCTTTGTGAATGCAATGTGCTCCAACTGATACTTGAATTAGAACATAGAAGTAAATCCTTCCATCTGAAAAGATTTAGTTGCATTAATAACCTCATAACATTCTAATTTTTATTTCAGTGTTGGCTGGAAATAGAATCTCTGTATTGATTCAGGTAAAAACTGAACTTCACAGCATGTTGAAGCAAAACAACCAGATGAAAACTGTGATAGTGTTGGATTGTCAGACCGTAATGTTGCAGCTCAAAGCAGCTTTTCTAGCTCAGTTCATTCTGACATTCAGCTATGAATCAACACAGCAGATGGTGATCCATGCTGTGGAAGTCTCACATCTCCTGATTTAATGGAGCTGCTCTGCACTTTTTACCCTGTTTATTCACCAACACTTTATTTAATAAAAGTCCCATCTAGTTTTTATGAGGAATGTGATGTTTTAATTTCTCTGTGAATAACTGCAGTCTAATGCAACAGCTGGAGTTGTAACATCTGTCCTGATATTGATCATGAAGTGTTGATCAGAATACTTATGGTTAGCAGTCATCCCTGAAATTTTACATTAAAATCTTTACTTGTGTTGTGAACTTTGGTAAGAAGCAGAAACTTTTGCGTTGCCATGGATACATGAGTGTTAAATTCTGTCCATGTTTCCATTTTGGGAAATTCAGTCCAGCAGATGAGTTTGTTTTTACTGACAGCTACCATTCAGTCTGAGACATTAAGAATAAATAAATGTGTATAATGTGGAAATGAACAGATTTTATTTTTATTTATTCTTACAGCTGCTGCAGGAAAGCTCCAGGATGTGGAGGAATTTGGTCTCACAATCACAAACAATAAATATTATCTGAAAGTCGGGTTATTGTTGTTTATCAGCACAATACAAAGAGATTCATGTTAGACATAATCCAGTTATGACTCTAGAATATCAAGATTTATGTAAATTTACCTCAATAATATGAATGTTCAGGTTAAGATTATACAGTGATATTTATTATGCAAGTTTAGCTGATTAAAGTTTATGACTCTGCACTGTAATATTATTTATTATTTAAATTGACATCATTATTATAATATTTAGGGTCAGACCTTACAGTATTGAGATTAAGAAATCAAATATTCTATAAAATGTAAATACACTGAACTCATTTGGATATATTTAAGTGAGACTCTACAATATTATTTGACACAAATCTATCTAAATCAAAATTTTAATCATTTTTACTCCAAACATTTACTGGACTGATTTAAATATTAAAATCACTCCTTTCTAATCCTCTGCTGTATGTTCAAACCTGAGGCCTTAAATAGAAACACAAGTATCTGATTGAAGGAACTTCTGCAGAGTCCTGGTTCCAGAACATGATGATAGAATTATAGACAAACTTTAACAAAAGCTGCCTGAGAGTTTACAGGTTTTTATGTTGGATTTCTTCAGTAATTTAATGAGCGTTATCAGCAAAAATCAAGTGTTCATTTGATGAACTTCATTTCCTAAAACATCCAGAATTGGAGCTCATATCTTTGGCAGCTGTAAAGTTTCTGCTCCTTCAAAGTTCACAACACAATGAATGAATTCCTAAAACACTCTCAATGCTGGAGAGCGTTTGTGATGCTGAAGCAGTGACCAGTTTTTCTGTTTCTTCTCTGGAGATGCACAATGAGGGACGTCTGCAGAGACTGAGAAAGAGTCTCACCACATCCTGACATGAGGAAAAAGACTTTATTGAAGACTACAATGAGAAAAACTATCAGACAGCAGACGGCTGCATTCAAGGTGAGCTCTGAACATTTGATCTGGAACAGGAATTCAATAACGGCAGCATGAGCTTCATTTCAGTCTGTAGCTGCTGAATTCATGGATGAATCATCTGACACTGGAGAAGAAGACCATCAAACATCCATGTCAGCTGATGGAGGTCCAAGAGTCTCACCAAACAAACAACCTACAGAGTGAAGACCTCAAATCTGATTGGACGGCCTCCTATTCAGCCACATGTGTGAACAAATGCCTCTAAGCTGATTTGTTTTCTAAAATAAATCTAGTTTGAGTCCTAATCTATGCCTGTGTTTGCTTCTTTACACTGCTGTTAACAGTTTAGGCTGTTAGATTGTTCCAGATAAGACAAGTACAAGATTCTTCAGAGCCGTTCTACCACGAGCCTGACAGGAAGAACTCCAACAGCTACTGAATGTTCCTGTGGTTCCCTCAAGGCTACAGGAGGAGCCCTACGAGGACGAGCTGGTCCACCTGATGGCGGCCAGTCGCTGCGGTTCAAAGCCAACACCGACTATGTGGACTTGTACTGGACCACATGGAGGCCTTCAAACCGGACCAACAAGTTCACAGACTCCACGACTCGTGGGTCTGAGCCTCGGCCCAGCCGGCCTCCTGTCTGTGGGTGTTTGAGTGCTGAGAGGTTTGTGGATGCATGTGAACGTATCTGTGTTGAAACAGCAGCTTTGGACTCACTAACGCCAGGAAAAAGAGCTCCTTTATTTGTGACTTCCACTAAAAAGAAACTGATGAAAATAAGTTTGCCAGGGTTCTGACTGATAACAGATTATTAGATAATGAAAATAATCGTTTAAATATTTCTTTAAACAATCCTTTTAGGTCTACATTTCCTTTACACTGACTTCTTGGTATATGTACAAGTATTTTGGGTGGAATATACCATTAAGCCCAATGTTCAAGGGTTCTTCTGGGAATGTACCATTAAACCAACCTTTTAGGTAAATGTTCCAGGATGTTGGTAGGATATACCATCAGATCAACCTTTTAGGTCTACATTGGAAGATTTGAGTAGAATATTACTCCAAATCATCCTTTAGGTCTACATTTAAGGTGGACTACTCCTTTACACCAAGATTTTTTTGGTATACATTGAAGGATTTTAGGTGGAATATTCCTTTGAACAAACTTTTTAAGTTTATGTTCAAGGATGTTCGGTGGAATATACCATCAGACCAACCTCCAAGGTCTATAGTAGTGAATTTTAGGTAGAATATACCATTAAACTCACCTTTTAGGTCTACATTGGAGGATTTTAGGTGGAATTTTCTTCCAAACCATCTTTTAGTCTACATTTAAGGATGTTTAGGATGGTATATTCTTCCGAACCAACTTCTCAGGTCTACATTTCAGGTGGAATATTCCTCCATACTAACTTTTTTGGTCTACATTGAAGGATTTTTTTCTAAACCACCCTTTCGGGTCTATAGTTGAGGTTTTAGGTGGAATATTCCTTTTAACCAGCCCCTCAGGTCTCTTTGAGGATTTTGGATGGAATACTCGGTTAAACCAACATTTTAGGTGCATGTCCAATGTGGACATGGTGGAATGTTCCTTTAAGGTGGATGTTTGCGGAACTTGTAGGTGGAATACTTCCTGAAACCAACCTTTTAGGTCAACAGTCAAAGATTTAAGGTGGAATATTCCTTTAAATCAACCTAAATTTCATGTTTTGATCATTATCAAGTGAGAAACCTCAATCCAGACTCCTCATAATGACGTTTGAGATTTATGCTGCTGTTATTTGTTTAGTCCAGACTAAATGACAGAAATCCACAACTGTAATTTTATTTCAGGACTCGGTTATTAAATGTCAAAACAATCCATGTGACTCTAAAAACTCAACAGCTTTACAAACTCTAAGATTAAACTCTCCACAAAGATCCAAAATAAGTTGGACTTCTACATGAGAGCTTTAATTATTCTTCATCTACTTCCTGAAAAGTTTGGTCAATAAAAAAGACAAAAACTAATATTTTCAGCTGAACTAAAGACAGACTTTGTGAATTTTTCTGCTCACATGTTGTGTTGTTGTAAACTTACTCTTTCAAATAAATAGCCGCCTAACCCCCTGGAAACCAGCGTTTGTCCTGTTTTTGTGTTGCTCCTCGGCGACCCTAGACAGCCGGGTTGTAATGTTTTTTGAGCAACACACCATACTATGATGTTTTTACAATGATGCTTCTACTATAGAACCAGTTTGACATGTTCAGGTGTTCTTTGTGTGAAAACTCAGAGATTTCAGGTATCAGAACGTGGTTTTCAACTTTCTTTGTTAACTTTCTGCTTCAACTTTAAACTAAATTTACTTCACTAACCCAGCCCTCTGGACTTCCAGTAAGCTGTGTTCCTATTGGCTGTCCAGGTGGCTGCTTGGTGTTATCAGGAACACCTGAGCAGCTCAGTGTCTTCCTGCTTTACTTGGCTGCAGACAAACATTTCCTCTGCTTTTCTTCACCACTGAACCGGGTTTGGCTCCATTGCCTTAGTTTGTTCTTTAGGTGTTGGCTTGCAGCTTCCAGCAGTAAAATCGTCTTTAATGTGTTTCTTGGTGTGTTTTAGGGCTTTGTACTGGATAGTTGTCTTGGTAAATGTGGTTCTTTAGCCACAGTTAGCACATGGTGCTAATGTGTGCAGTGATTAGTGGATTTGGTGCAGCTGAGTTGTGTCTTTATCTTGGCTGTAGTGAGTCTTTAGAGGTTTTTGGTCAGACACATTCTGTATTCTTGTTTGAGAACCAACGTTGGTTGTCCAGAAGGTAAGCGTTCCTATCCTGATTCTCTGTTCTCAGAGGTTGTCTGGTAGGCTGCAGGAGACTTTAGCATTTGAGTTTTGCTAGTTTGGTTTTTGTATGGTTTCATTTGGACGACTATCTTGAGGCCCCTCCATGTGGTTTAGTGAGGTTTTCTGTAACAGTTCTACAAAGCAACCTGCAGCAGAAGAGCCTTTGAGAGTTTTTAGGAAGTTCTGGAGACCAGACTTTAGAGCAGCAGAAACATTTGTCAGTAGTTTGAGCAGGAGAAGGTGAGCTTCAGAGTAGAAATGAGACGGAAACCTTCTTGACCCGTGTGGTGAGGTCCTGTACCAAGAGTTTGAGCAGGTTGTGAAGAGTCTGTAGTTCTTTGGTCTAAAAGCACAAGAAGAGTCGACTCATTAAATGAGAAAACAGGAGATATTGTTGGTTCTTCTGTCGCTCTGCAGTTTCCAGTTTCCTTAGACTGAATATCAAGGTTATATTTTAAATGATTTCCCCTGTGAGCCCAAGAAGACTTCAATAAACTCCCTCCATCCCCTGGACACAACATATTTTATTACCATGTTAAATCTTTTTTTTTTTTTTGAGTTTTAATCATAGTTTTAGCATAGTTTTTTCTCTTTGCTTGTTTAGTTTTGTCATCTGTGTGAAAGGTGCTAAACAAATAAAGTTGAATTGATAAACTGAATAATTGACTAACTCATGATTGTGACAACAGAAGTATTTTCATTGTGATTTAAGGGTTTATTTCATTTTTAAGGTTGGGGTTAAAATCTTGACAGAAAAAAAAGATTAAAGAAATAAACTACAGTAAAAAAGCAATTAAATCAAAGGAAAAAACATTTAATATAATAAAACTTTTAAAAAGAAAATTAAACATTAAATACAATTATATTAGACAAAATAATTAGGTAATTAAACAGAAGATACAAAGCATGTAATTATGAAATTAAACCAAAAAAATTAAACAAAAATATTAAACATTAAAGACGAAATATTTTAGATAATTAAATGTTTAAAAAATACAATTAAACAAGAATATTACACATTTAGAAAAATGTAAAACATTTAATTAAATTATTAAACCTTTAAAAGTCAAAACATTTAATTAAAATATTAAATGTTTAATTAGAAAATTTTATCTTAAAGACAATAAAACTTTATATAGGAATTAACAGAAAATACAATGAAGCATTAAAAAAGAAAAACATTAAAAGGTGGTAAAACATTTAAAAAGAAAAACCTTCACAAAGATTTAACCAAAAAATTAAACATTGGGAAAGAAAAGGAAATTTTTCAAACAAGCCGATAAAATATTTGAGAAATTAACAAACATTAAAAAGACAAAACATTTGGAAATCAGATCAGACATTAGTTTTGCTCTTTTATCACCTTTTATTCTTTTCTGAACATTAAAGACAAAACATTCGAAAAGTCACCAGTTAGACTTTAGATCAAATTAAACAGAAGAGACAATAAAACAATCAAAAAGAGCAAAAACAGATCAAGGTCTTGAAGCGTTTTCTAGTCAGAAATGAAAACATCAAGTTGTTTCTTCAAACATTTCCTCTTTCTATGTTCTTGGTTTGATTGTGGACAGATTTACTAAGAACTCATTTCAGAAAACTGCTTTCCAGATAAAGTCTACTAGTAGTTGAAGGCATCGATCAAACTAATGTTACCTTCTGATCTCCACAAACTTTACTGTTCAGTGAAGAGAATCAAAGTTTGTTGATGATTTCTAAAAAAACTCACAGGTGAAGGTCTGAGAAGAACTCAAATGGATGGTCTAAATGTGAAATCAAGACTCATGGTCACAAGTTTTAAGGCTTCTGTTAACCAGAAAGTTCAAACTAACAGAGAAGTACTGAGAAACTTTTAAAACTTCAGTCCTCAGACTGTCTAAAGGTTCAAACTAACAGAGAACTACTCAGGAACTTTTAGGATTTCAGCCCTCAGACTGTCTGAAGGTTCAAACTAACAGAGAACTACTCAAGAACTTTCAAGATTTCAGCCCTTAGACTGTTGAAAAGCTCAGACTAACAGAGAACTACTGAGGACCTTAGAAGATATCAGTCCTTGGACTGTCTGAAAGTTCAATCTAACAGAGAACTACTGTGGGACTTAGAAAATTTCAGCCCTCAGACTGTGTGAAAGCTCAGGTCCTGAGGACTCGGGAGGTGTGGAGGCTTTGGAAAGTCTTGGAACTGAGGGTTCCACCCTCCAGCACAAAGGCTGAAGCCCAACCTCCCGAGAAAAACGGTCGAGTCGAGACTCGAGTTAAAAAAAAACTCGAAAAATGACAAAACATAGATGATAAATGCGCAAAAACGAGAAGAATTTGTATCTGAGCGAGTAGCTCAGGGGGATAAGAAGAGTGACTACCAAGCAGAAGGTCGCAGGTTCAAGACCCACCACTGGCCTTTTTCTTTCTTTGTCTTTGTTAGGATTTTGAGAAAATTTAAGAAGGGTCTGGTCTTGAACCAGCGACCTGCAGCTCCACAGGCAAATCCTTAACTCACTGAGCTACAGATCAGATGAAAAGAAATAAATTCGTCGTCCCTTTGGCATCGTAGTTTCTGAAGTGACCCATGGGTGGAGCCAAGGTGGAGTCTGGGTGGAGTCAGGGCGGAGAGTAGGCGGGGAGGTGGGTGGCGGCCTCCCCCCTCTACTCCCCCACCTCCCTCCACCGCCCACCACACCTTCCCCCGCCCAACGAGTTCTTCGAGTCTCGACAGGTTTTCCGGTGTTTCTTGAGTTTCCACGAGGTCGGAGGCAGAACAAGTTGTCATGAAGAGGTGTTGAAGTCGGCCAGGATGGACTGACTTTTTACAGCGACTAGAAGGAAGACAACTGGAAGAGCAGGTCTTTAACCACCATCCATAAAATCCATGGAGTCGCTCCAGAGAAATGAAGGGAGGTCAACTTTTATCAACCTCCATCCAGATGTTCAACTTGATAGCTTTACTTGGAGATTTTTAGCACCACAAACGTTTGGTATCACACTTTACTGTCATTTATTAGGACTTTAATGGAATCCACCAGCAGATTTAGTTTTTGTTGACAAACTTTATTCTTGTCATCGTGGGACTGCAGTATTTAAAACTTCCTTCTATTTGACCTCATGTTTATTAGTTTTAGTGTAGAAAGTTATTTTAATTGTCCATTAGTCTCTTAAAAACCAAATAATAAATTGGATTAGTCAAGAGGTTTAAATTTCTTACATTGTCATATTTTAAATATGACAAAAAAATATAAAAATAAAGCGTCTTGAGAGAATTTGACCTGTAATTGGCGTTATTTAAAATTTAACTAAAATGGGATGTATCTTGTAATGTTGCAGTAATTCAGCCATATATGTTGGAAAACACATTTTCTTTGTCCATTAATCTGTTGATTGTTTTCTCCACTAATTCATTTCTTTTGTTGGTTTATAAAATGTCAAACCCAAATATATTCAGTTTACTGTCATAAAAACCAAAAAGATTTACATTCATGATGCAGGAATCAGGCAGTTTTTCACTTTTTATCTTAGTTTAGTCAGAAAGACAGTTGATAATGTGTGAATTGTTGCAGCTTGTGAGCCGTAGAAGGTTTTAATCTTTGGGGCCGAGTGTCAGAAAACATTTAGAAACCAACATCAACAAAACACTCAAAGATTTCAACATCATTAAAGGGAAATCCAACTTTTGCATGACAATGTCTAATTAAAGGACATTTATTTCCAACGTAAATGTGTTATATTCATCCTCTGGAGCTTTCTCTTCACATCGTCTTCCACCTGGACTGGTTTGGTCGGGAGCATGTGCAACAAACATTTGAAAAACTGCACTTTAACATCAATGAATGACACTGAAGTTTAATCGCTACATAAATGAGACTGAGTCTGGATGTGCTGCTCTGTCATTAACTCCTAAGTTTAGGGAAAGTTCAAACAAAAGAGGACAGTTCAGATCAGACTTGAGAATGAGCTTATTTTGAACAAAAATCTTAGACTTTCTGAGCTTCAGCACCTCTAGCAAGATAGTTTAACAACAAGCAACTCAAGAGATCCAGAAGTTGGAGAGAGTTAGCTTTAGCTGAGCCAAAGAACATGTGGGACGCTAACCTAGCAAACATTTCAGACTTTTCTCTGTGAATTCTGAGAAATAATTTCCTATTTAATGACAGCTACACATCTTAACTCAGTCTCATGAAAACAGACTCTAATTCAGTGTCATCCATCCATATTAAAGTGCAGTTACCCAAAATGTTTGTTGCACGAGCTCCAACAAAGCCTGTCCAGGTAGAAGGCCACTTTGACAAACAGGAAGTGGACGATTCCAAGCAGATTTATAGAAGGGGGAACCGGACTGTACTAAGTGTGGTTGAGTATAGAGGGGTGTTTTGTGGGTTTTTAAGGCTGATAATGATTATTAGTGAGACATTTGGAGTATATTCATTTGGATATTCATTTACAGTAAATGAAAGTATTTAAAATCTTGGAGTTAAATTTAAAAGAACACAAACTCTAACAGAAAACTTTGTTGATACGTTTTTGTTTTGTTTACAGATATTAAGTTACAGGAGTTTTATTCGTGACGTATAACCAATCAAATCACTCCAGAAGACAGAGCGACCACAGGTAGATTAAGGTTCAGAGCCAAAGTAGCACCATTTTTAAATGTATTTATTACCGTAAATCAGTAAAAAATAAAATACTGGTAATCAGTAAATCAGTCAGCCCACAATTACTACAATTCTACAATGTATGTCTCTTTCCTTTGACTTATTTGTACAATATATGATGTATATGATGGCGTTTTTTCATCCAAAGGCTATACTATGATGTTTTCTAAGAGACATACCATGTTACTCTGCTTGTTCTGGCCCTGGGATGCTGCACTCCTCCTCTGTTGTTTTCTGGATTGTACTCAGCTGCATGCCTTCGTCCACCCGGCCTCCGTTGACTCGTCCTGCCTGCCGTCTCTGGAGCTGAAGCTGGATTGGAACAGACCAAAGTACAGTCCAATCACGATGCCAGCTGCCTCTCAAAAGGCTCCTTCATCTGGCAGGTGGCAGAACTTCTTCTGAGGGGAAGCTGAGCTGGTCCGGCAGAACTTTGGAGATGTGTTCCAGTGGTTGGTGGATGTGTGGGGAGATAGAGAGGGACCTTTGAATTGCTCAGAAAGGAAAACAGGGAACCCATTGGTAGTTTTAGTTTAGGGTGCTACTGCGGTGTGTTTTTGAGTTTTAAGAGGTGAACAGGAAGAGTTTTTTTCGTATTGATTATCTTTTACTTTGTTCCTGGTTGGAATGCCCTTCAATGTCAACATGAAGTTCACTTTTATCTCTGTTTATTTATTTTTATTTTACTAACACCCATTTGCTTTTAACCCCCTCTCATGTTGTGTTGTTGTAAACTTACTCTTTCAATTAAATACTCGTCTAACCCTCTGGAAACCAGCGTTTGGACTGTTTTTGTGTTGCTCCTCACCTACTTCAGACAGCCAGGACAAAACGTTTTTTGGACTAAAGGCTAAACTATGACGTTTTTAGAGCAACATGCTATACTATGACGTTTTTAGAGCGACACGCTATACTATGACATTTTCAGAGCGACATGCTATACTATGATGTTTTTTGGATGACATACTATACTCTGACGTTTTTTGGACGACATGCTATGCTATGATGTTTTTTGGACGAAATGCTATGCTAGGATGTTTTTGGGATGACATGCTATGCTATGACGTTCTTTGGACGACATGCGATACTATGACGTTTTTTTCAGCGACATGCCATACTGTGACGTTTTTAGAGCGACATGCTATGCTATGATGTTTTTAGAGCGACATGCTATACTATGACATTTTTTGGATGACATGCTATACTATGACGTTTTTTGGGACGACATGCTATTCTATGACGTTCTTTGGACGACATGCTATACTGTGATGTTTGTTGGACGACATGCTATACTTTGACGTTTTATTCAGCGACATGCTATACTATGACGTTTTTAGAGTGTTGGAAATCAGCCTATTCTGAAATTAATCATAAAAGAATGAAACAATGTGGT